>NW_005871093.1:4630727-4632024 GCF_000147115.1 Myotis lucifugus | reverse complement strand
TACCTCATGTAGCAGGCAGAGTCATGGCCCCCAGGACGCCCTCATCCTACCCCCAGAAGCTGTGGGTGTGGGAGCTTGTGTGGCAGAGGGAGCGTGCAGGTGTGACTGTGGTAGGCCCCGCAGGGGAGGTACTGTCTTGGGTTTCCCAGGGGGCCCAATGGAGTCACCAGGGTCCTCATGAAGGAAAGGAGGAGGCAGGAGAATTGGAGACAGAGAAAGAGATGTGACGGTGGAAGCAGGGAGTTAGAGAGAGAGAAAGAGAAAGAGAGAGAGAGAGAGAGCGAGAGCGAGAGCGAGAGCGAGAGCGAGAGAGAGAGAGAGAGAGAGAGGAAGAGAGGAAGATGCTATGCTGTTGGCTTTGAAGACTGAGAAAGGGACATGAGCCAGGAAATGCAGGTGGCTTCTAGAGGCCTCTACAAGCTGGCAAAGCGGAAGGAACGGGCTCCTCCCTAGAGCCGGCAGACGGAGTGAGCCCTGGGATACCGGGCCTTTGGGACTTCCGACCTCCAGGACTCTCAGTGGTGAGATCGCATTGTCTAACCCACTGCACTGAGAGCTACTAGTTAAGGCAGCAGCAGTAGCAACGCCTCTCATTTTCCCTTTCTCACCCTTTCCTCTAATATTCTTCGTCTCTCTGGAGGTCTCAGTTGCAATGGAACTTCCTCCGGGAAGCCTCTCTGATTTCCCCGACAAGGTTGGCCCTCGGAGCTTTCAAAGAGCAGCACCTCAGTTGCACAAGTGTCACCACTGGTCTGGCTTGTCCCGCTGGTTCCAGGGCCACGACTGTCTTCTCCACGGAGGGTCTCCAGCCTGAGCACATGGCCTGGACTCTGCGGAGGCCAGAGAGTGCTTGTAAACGGGCAATGAGCAAGCTGCCCGCTGTGCCCCCCAGGGGCCTGGCAGTGCCCGCTCTGGGAGTGGAGTGTGTCTGTGTGGAGGGATCAGAGAAGGGGAGATAAGCATAAAAGACATACAATCCTCAGCTCACCGTTTCCGGAGTTAAATTCACAGAGACAGAAAGTAGAGAGGTGGTTCCCGGGGGTAGGGGGGCGGGGCGGGGGGGGGGAGTGTGGGTGGGGAGTTAGTGTTTGATGGAGACAGTTTCTGTTTGGGAAGATGGAAAAAGTTCTGGAGATGGACGGTGGTGATGGTTGCACAACAACCTGGATGTACTCAAGGCCACTTAAAAATGGTTAAGATGGAAGTTTTATTGTTACGGGTATTTTGCTGCATTAAAAAAATACCGGGATCGAAAAAAAGCTTCTGCAGAACTCGCCACGCACATTGATGCATTAAA
>NW_005871093.1:4555779-4630382 GCF_000147115.1 Myotis lucifugus | reverse complement strand
TCCCAGGGAAGGGCACATTCAGCTGAGGAGCTCTGGGTCAGGGCAGAGCTCCCCACCTGGGCTGAGCTCCCCACCTGCCTGGTATGACCCCTGACATCCTCGGGAAGGCTGCCGGCCTCAGGGAGGAGGGCGGGACCCAGGCTGGACCACACACATGAAGGGCCCAGAGAGCCAAGCTGGACGGGGACAGGCAGCCTGAGCCAGTGGCCGGAGTGCTCGAGACGGCCACCAGGTGTCTCTCTTGATTCATGGAAAACGTCTGCAGGCCTGTCTGCAGCTGGGGAGGCCCCACAAAGCATGGTCTTGGGTGCTTCGCTGGTGCGGAAGCAGTGAGGGCTCAGCTCTGCTTAGCGGGGCAGCCACACGCCTGGCATTGCCCAGCCAGGGCACCCGGAGAAGGGCAGTCTCTTTGCTCCAGGCCTGGCCCCGTTGTAGTCAGCAGTCTGGGCAGCTGGCATCACACCCCTGTGTGGGTGCCCATCACCGGAGTTGGGGGAGGAGTACATGCGATGCCCGGCCAGACTGAGGCACTGGCTGGCAGGCGACAAGGCTCAGTTCATGGTCATTATGGCGCAGTGACCGTCTGGACCCCAGAGAGGCAGAGGCCGGAGTAACACGCAGCCTCGGCGGGCACCCGGGCTGTGGAAGGCCAAGGTCTTTCTGGTCCATCCACGGTTACAAGAGCAAGTGACGGGCTGGTGCTGTGCAGCGGGGGGAAGGAGGGCCAGCGGTTTGTGGATCTATGCCCGCCTCAACGGGCTGGATGGCCCCTCCAGAGCCCTTCTCCCCGCCTGCCCGGGCCACGAAGGGCTCAGCTCAGGCTGCTGATTCCGGGGTTCAGGAGCCGGTGGGAGGGGGGTGGGTAGATTTTGGAGAGCCTGGCCCTTTCTGTTCCCCAGGTCTCCTTGCTTCCCCCACAGGAGACCAGTCGGAGGGCAGGGCGAGAGGTGGTGTCTGCTCCTGTCTGTCTACCCTGCTCTGCCAGATAGAACAGCCAAGAGCACCGTGTCTGTCTGTGCACCCAGCCCACACTTACTGAGGGCCTACTGTGTGCCAGGCACCATTCTAGGTGTGGGGACCCAGCCGTAAACAGGACAGATACATGGTTAGCTCTTAAGGAGTTTGGAGCCACCTGGGGAGACAGGCATTAAACCAGTAGAGGAACCAGCATATTTCAGATGGCAGTGGTGCTGCAAAGAAAAGAAAATTCAGATGATGTTACAGAGTGGGAGGAGAGGCAGGGGTAAACAGAGGTCTCAGTCTGGGCTCTGGAGAAGCAGAGGGCTCTTCAGAGGATGTGAGGTCCTAGAGAGTGAGAGAAGGACGGGGAGTGAGAGAGGAATGGGGAGGGAGGGATGGGGAGTGAGGGAGGGATGGGAGGAAGGGAGGGAGGGATGGGCAGGGAGGAGGGATGAGGAGAGAGGGAGGGATGGGGAGGGAGGGAGGGATGGGGAAGGAGGGAGGGGGCGGGCAGAGCTGGCCACTGATGGGGGTGCATGGGTGGTGTTTGCTCTGGCTGGGTGGGCAGGATATGCGGAGGGGACACTCTTGCTTTCAGGATGCCCTTGGGAGATGAAGGAGAAGAATGTGCCAGGGCAGGGATGGTGCCAAGGATTGGTGGGAGCTTGGCAAAGAGTTGACACACAAGGGATGTTCTCTTCCTTCAGAGAATGTTCAGGAATGCAGGCTCAGCACGGCCTGGAGGCTGAGACAGGGGATGGGAAGAGCTGAATGTGGGGTACCCTAGGCCTGAGGGGATTTGCCTAGAAGCGATGAAGGCAGCGGAGCCTGGGGGGTCAGGGCTGGGCCAGGGCATTTCCCTGCCCTCTCTGTTTGGGCGAAAGCACTATCTTCTGCAAGGCTCTGGCTCTTCCCATTTCCCTCTCCGAGCGGTTTTTCCCTAATGATCTTTTCTCCATGACCCGAGAAACTAGGATGGTTTGAGAACTGATGGGGAACAAGTTCTGGAAAAGGGGGAACATAAAGGCAATGGAGGGCAACCTTCATGGGCATCCCCGCCTGCTGGGTCCGGGGGCACAAAGGGCCAGGGAGCAGCAGGGCCGGAGGGAGCTTAGCTGATCCTCCCATTTTACAGATGGGGAAACTGAGGCCCGAGGTGGGCGCAAACTGCCCAGGTCTGGGTGCGTCTCTCAAGAAGGTGTCTCCTCTGCTCTCGGGAACTGCCAGGCTCTGCTGGAACACGCTGGGAAGCAAGGGTCCCTCAGACTGAGAGAAGCTTCCGGAAGTTCTCGGGGATGTGAGACCCTGGGTGCTGGGGAGGCTCCAGACTGGCCTGCCAAGCTGGCCGACAGCGGACGACAGACCTCTGAGACTCAGTTTCCTCAGCTGTAAAAGGAGCCGGTTGGTCTGGAAAAGAGCGGAGGCCCCTGCTCGGCCTCAGTCCCGGGTCTCTCCGGCCCGTGTCCCATCCACACCGGAGAGCAGGGGCCCCACTTGGCGGGTGGCTTGTCTGCCGCTCACATCTGCACAGCAGCTGGGAGGGCCTGAGCACGTGGCGACCGCTCCTCCGCCAGCAGGGCTTGTTTTCTGATCTGTTTCCAGCTGAGGATCCCGTGTACCAGTGAGAGTGGTGTCTGGTTCCGTGCAGACGTGATCGTGTGTAACTTCCCCGTCTGTCCTCCCGGGCTCCGTCTGATTTCCACATGGGCTGAGCTCCTCCTGTGAACTCGGGCGGACGAGTTCATCTCTTGTACTTTGCAGAGCCTTTGTGGTTCAGCTCCCCGGAGGGAGGCAAAGGGAAAAGTGTGTGTGAGGGTGGCGTGTGCATGCACGTGTGCACATGTATGCCCTGTGCGTGTGTATGTACTACATGCACAGGCACGTGTGCATGTGAGATGGAGAGGTTGGGCTTCCTGGGAGGGCGTGGGGAGCCCAGGGCTCTCAGGAACTTAGAGTCCCCTGGGCTGTCTCCAGGCAGATTCTGTTACTTGTATCAGGTCTCCCGGGGACTTCAAATTGGATGGAAGGGGAAGATTGAACTTGGCCCTTGAAATCAGACACTTGGAAGACACTTGACATTTTCTTCAGGGCTTAGGAGCCCTTGTGTGTCGGGGGAGAGGCCTGTGGCTGCCTTGCTCCCGGTTAGGAAGTGCAGCAGGCTTGGGCTCCAGCCCTTCCCCAGTCTCCCCATCCTTGTCCAGCGGCTGCTCTGCTGGCTGCGAGGTCCTGGCGGGCACGGTGTGTGGGGGCAGGGGCCATAAGCGCAGAGGTGGCCTTGGAGGCATTTCACAGCAGTGGGGCTGGGGAGCGCCCCCACCAGCGGCAGGGCCGCACTGTACAGCGTGGATAATGCAAGCCTGATGGTGTGGAGAACAGGATGCAGCTAAATTTGTTTTCTGAAGACCTGAGCTGCATTGTGCTTCTGAGAGCACCTGTTAATAGGCTCACTCAGGGTGAATTTATTTTTCGGTGTCAGAATTGCACACATAAATGTCCATCTATGGCTAATGTGACATCTGTGAATGGCAAACTTTCATTAGTTATTATTTCTCCCAGCTACCTGCTCTGAGGACGTGGAAATGGTTTTTCAGAAGTTCTCTCAATAAACAGTGGAGGCAGAGGCAGGAAGGCAGAGTTGCTGTGATTTCCGAGTGTCTGCGAGGGTGGACGGTGCAGTCGGTGGTGGACAGCCTGGCTTGGAGCTGACTGCCCTTGGGGGAGCCCAGGGACCGCCAGGCACTGGCTGATCTTGGTTAAATTCTGCAGCCTCACCCTAGCTGGTCTGGCTCAGTGGATAGAGCGTCGGCCTGCGGACTGAAGGATCCCAGGTTTGATTCTGGTCAAGGGCACATGATTGGGCTGCGGGCTCGATCCCCAGTAGCGGATGTGCAGGAGGCGGCTGATCAATGATTCTCTCTCATCATTGATGTTTCTATTTCTCTCTCCCTCTCTCTTCTTCTCTGAAATCAATAAAAATATATTTTAAAAAATTCTGCAGACTCACTATGCTCTAGTGTCTTGAGCTATAAAATGGATCTGGTCATAGGTCTTCTGTGAAGTTAGTTGTAGGAGCTCTGTGAAGATGAAATGAGTTACTGCATGAGAAGGGCTTAAGTTCAGTGTCATCCCTCACGAAGTCTCAGTGAATACAGGCTGTTACTAGGTATTATTTATTTACTGATGTTTGTGTTCCCCATCACATTCTAAAAATATCTGAGGCAGCTTAAAAGACACATATTAAAATAAAAAATAAAGAGAGGAATGAATCAGGATACAGGGAAAATAAAAGTGGAAGAGAAAGATGAGGCCAGAATGAAAACTATAATATGCAGGGACACCTGCTATAAGGTCAGAGAATGTTACTAAGAGGAGGGGGCCTGGGGGAAGTAGGGGGAGGGGCCTGAGGGAAGTAGGGAGGGGGGAGCCTTCGAATCGGCTCTGAATGTCCTCGCAGCCAAAGCAAGAAGGAAACATCACCTGGTGCCTCGGTGAGAACACCTAACCGAAGCCGCGGGCGGGTTTGGCCCCTAGACCCTTGGTTTCAAGATCTTTTGCACTAGTCCCTGGGAGTGACCCAAGGGACCTGTGAGGCCCTGGCGGGCACGGGGCGTGGAGGGCAGGGGGCCATACGTGCAGATGAAAACAACAGATTCATTTCAGTAGTTCAGCTCCTTTTCTTCAACAGCAGAGGCCAAGCCGGGCCTCCTCAGGCAAAGTATTTGGGCCAGAAGTGGTGGCCAGTGGGGACCCAGCCCAGGGGACAAAGGAAGGTGGCTGGGTGTCCCCAGACAGCTCCCGCTTGGTGATGGGTCACCCTGAGATTTATCGAACCCCAGTGTGTGCTCTCCTCTTGTTCTGCCTCTCAGGACTCAGTTCGCTGGCAAATGTCGCTCTTCAGTGTGAACCCAGACACCTTTGAAATGGTTCCTTCAAGGTCTCAGTTGGGCTAATTCCAGGGGAGGAATTCATTTATTTATTTTTCAACTGATCTTTTTCTTCTATTTAAATTTAATTTTTTATTGATTTTAGAGAGAGAGAGAGAGGAAGGGAGAGAAACATCAATTTGTCATTCCATGTATTTATGCATTTATTGGTTGATTCTTGTGCCCTGGCGGGGATCGAACCCTCAACCTTGGTGTATTGGGATGACACTTTAACCAACTGAGCTGTTTCTTTCCCTCACCCCAAGCAGTTCTCAGACACCAGCTGGGTGCCCTGCAATTCAACTCAATTCTGACACTGTCTTCCTGGAGATAGTGTCAGATGGGACAGGATAAGGCCTCAGTCACTCAAAACCGCCCCCTACCTGCTTCAGGCTCCAGTAGAGATCCAGGCCATCACTAGCTGTAGACTGGGCCTCCACCGACCCCCTCCTTGGGTTTGATTAACTTGCTAGAACGGCCCACAGGACTCAGAGAAACATTTTATTCACTAGATTGCCAGCGTATTACAAAAGGTTATAACTCAGGAACAGCCAGATAGAAAAGATGCATAGGGCAAGGCACAGGGAAAGCTTCCCCGCTTTCTCTGGGCACCCGCTCTCCCCAGATCTCCACGTGTTCACCAACCTGGCGGCTCCCCTACCCCGTCCTTTTGGCATTTTTATAGAGGCTCCATCACACAGGCGTGACGGATTAAATCACCGACCATTGCTGGTGGAACTCCACCCCCAGCCCATCTCCTCTCCCTGGAGGGTGATTTTCAGTCCAACCCTCTAATCAATCACACGGCTGGCTCCACTGGCAACCAGCCCTCCTCCTTAGGTGCGCTCCAAAGTCACCTCGTTAACATACAAGACACCTTTATTCTCTCATCGCAGGGAAGCCCAAGGTCTCAGGAGCTCTGTGCCAGAAATGGGGATGAAGGCCAGATATGTATTCCTTACTATAAATCACAGCTTCCGCTCACTAGGGAACAGACATCCGGAGGCCAGCCCACTGTGGGCCAGGCAGCCGTGGCTCTCGCCCCTGTTCCTCCCTCTGGTTCCCTCAGCTTCTGCCTCGCTCCAGTGCCCCATGTCCCAGAGGCAGACTCCCTCCTGCCCTAATGACAGGTGTCACTTGATCACACATCTGCCTTCTATTCTGGATAATCATGGAAACCCTTTTCCTTACAAGCACCTTGAGGGCAGAAACTCTGCACAAAGTAGGGATGTCACAAACACCTGCCAAGTTACACATCTTTTATTCCCCCCAAATAATAAAAGGTTGGAGTCTCCACTCCTTAAGGGGAGGGAGCTGACAAAGGGCCTTTAAATTACTCTGTAATTGTAGGATGCCGGCCCGTGTGGGGAGTGCACTTAGCACCGTCTCACTGGATACAGACGGGCAGATACCAGCTCAGCGGCACCCTTCCCTGCACACCAGCTTGTCTGTTCCTATTAGAGGCCGCGGGAGCTCGAGGCAGAGCGCTTGTCTGACAGTGTCTTCTCCCTGGTCCTTGCCTTATGTTACTTGCACATTAGGTTGGCTGACTTCCAAGGTCACGGCTTTGCAAGCTCTAGCTGGAGAGAGAAGTGGATTTTCCCCACCGTAGGCATAAATTTAACATTCTGATCTGATCAAAGGTATTTCTGTGGCTCATGCTCCCTGGGTAGTGTTTTGGCTTTCCACTAACCAGCTGTGTGCCTCTGGGCAAGTCACTTCTCCTCTCTGGACTTATAACAGGAGCTGGTTAGACCCGGATGACCCACAAGGTCCCTCCTGGCTCAATGCCGTGTGTGTATGAGCCAGAGCTCACGTTGGCACAGTGGCTGGCATCTTGGTATCCCTGTAGGAAAGGTGGGTGAGGGAGAGAGGAGCAAATTTACTTTCTCAGGACACTGGAGACTAGAAGTCTAAGATCAGGGTTGGTTCCTTCTGACACTGTCTCTGGTTTATAGATGGCCGTTTTCTCCTTGTGTCTTCTCATGGTCTCTCTGTGTGCCTGTCATCAGATCTCCTCTTCTTATGAGGACACCAGTCACACTGGGTCAGAGTCCACCCTAATGATCTTGTTTTAATTCACCTTTTAAAACCCTATTTTCTTTTTTTTTTTCCACTAAAAGTATTACAAAGGGTATTACATAAGTGTCCTTTTTTCCCCCCCACCCTTGACAAGCCCCTGCCCTCCCTTACCCCCCAGTGTCTTATGTCCATTAGTTATGGTTATATGGATGCATACAAGTCCTTCGGTTGATCTCTTATTCCCCTCCCTCCTGTCCCCCAACCCTCCCTGGCCTTCCCACTGCAGTCCGACAATCGGTTTGAGGCAGCTCTGCCACTGTATTTATTATTGTTCAAAAGTTTGTAATGGTCTTAATTATCCATGAAAGAGTGAGATCATGTGGTATTTTTCCTTCATTGACTGGCTTGTTTCACTTAGCATAATGCTCTCCAGTTCCATCCATGCTGTTGCAAATGGTAAGAGTTCCTTCTTTTTAACAGCAGCATAGTATTCCATCGTGTAGATGTACCACAGTTTTCTAATCCATTCATCTACTGATGGGCACTTAGGCTGTTTCCAGATCTTAGCTATGGTGAATTGTGCTGCTATGAACATCTGGGTGCATATATCCTTTCTGATTGGTGTTTCTGGTTTCTTGGGATATATTCCTAGAAGTGGGATCACAGGGTCAAATGGGAGTTCCATTTCCAATTTTTTGAGGAACCTCCATACTGCCTTCCATAGTGGCTGCACCAGTCTGCATTCCCACCAGCAGTGCACAAGTGTTCCTTTTTCTCCACATCCTCTCCAGCACTTGTCGTTTGTTGATTTGTTGATGATGGCCATTCTGACAGGTGTGAGATGGTACCTCATTGTTGTTTTGATTTGCATCTCTCGGATGATTAGTGACTTTGAGCATGTTTTCATATGTCTCTTGGCTTTCTGAATGTCCTCTTTTGAAAGGTGTCTATTTAGATCCTTTGCCCATTTTTTGATTGGATTGTTCATCTTCTTTTTGTTAAGTTGTATGAGTTCCCTATAAATTTTGGAGATTAAGCCCTTATCAGATATGACGTTGGCAAATATGTTTTCCCACGAGGTGGGTAAAACCCTATTTTCAAATACTGTCACATTTTGAGGTACTGGGAGTTAGGACTCCAACACCTGAGTCACAGTGAGCTGCAGTTCAGCCCAGAACACCAGACGAGTGGGAGCACCTGCACCACTCCACGCTCCCACGGGGGATGGCACGCCCCACTGCAGAGCCAGTCCCATGGCCAGCCCCAGTCGGTGGTGCAGACACATGTACCCCTGCAGGGATGGAGGCTGAAGTTGGGAGCAGAATCCAATCAACCACGGCAGAATTGGGAATCACGGCTCCTTCCCAGCACTCAGCACACAGCCTGGTGCACAGTCGGTGCATTAGGTTGCTAGGGCTGCTATAGACAAGGCTGCCACAGACAAGCTGGCTTAAACAGCAGAGATTAATGTTACTGCTCTTCTGGGGGCTGAAAGTCTGAGATCAAGGTGATGGCAGGTAGATTTCTCCTGAGGTCTCTCTCCTTGGCTTGCAGACAGCTGCCTTCTTGCTGTGTCCTCACATGGCCTTCCTTCTGTGTGCACATCCCTGGTGCCACCTCTGTATGTCCAAATTTCCTCTTATAAAGACACCAGTCAGAGTGGGTTAGGACCCACTCTAAGGACCTCATTTTAACTAAATTGCCTCTTTAAAGACCCTATCTCCCAATATAGTCAGATTCTGAGGTTCTGGGGGTTAGGGCTTCAACCTATGAATTTGGGAAGCACATAGTTCAGGCCATAACAGCAGGGCTCAAAAAACAGTGAATGAATGAATGAATGGATGAATGAATGAATTAGGTGAATCAGAGGCAGATCTAGATGCCCATTTTTGAGTGTTGAGGGAGCAAGTGAAGGTGGTGTGAGGGGGCTAGTGAAGGTGGTGTGGGCATCTGTGCTGTATACAGGAGGGGAGAGGCAGGGGGACTGCTCCAGATAATTCTCCACATGACACTCCTTGCTTGTTGAGGCTCTTCCCCGCCGTCTCCTTCTGTTGTACGTGACATCCTACTGGGAACACACAAAACAACAGCTGATGCTGTCAGTGGGACAGCCGCCTCTCTGCCGTGCTCACGGTGGTACCTGCCAACGCTGATGACACACCAGCCTTGGCGGTGACATTGATCCTTTTCCTGGGAGAGCAGGACAGGAGCACGGGAGCATGGAGGTGGCTTCCCTTTCATGAGCCATGACAGGGCTGCGGCACTTCCTGCCAGACTAATTTTAGCTTAATCTTTAAGAGCCAGAGAGGAAAAGCAAGATCTGTAAGCGACTTGTGGGGAGCCACAAAGTCATTTCTTTTTCTTTTCTTAAAAAAATGGGAAAGGTTTATTTTCTTCCATGAAAATGATGTTTCCACTGAGATAAGAAATTGAAAGAACAGACTGACCGCTGTGGGGTCAGCCAGAGTAGGCGCTTTATATTGGCCCAAGAACTCCAGCCAAAATGACTCTGTTCCATTTTGTGCTGGGAGATGGGTCTCGACTTTTGTTGCTATAAGCACTTTATACAACGTAAGAAGTACCAAGTGAAGTGTGGGGAATGAGACATTTTCCAACAAGCCTGGTGCCTGTGTGGATGGAGGGCTGCTGGGAGGAGGGAAACCATTTCATCCTTCCCAAGTGCTCCCCAAGGAGGAAAATCCCTGAAGACAAGGAAGGCCTGGGTGGGAAAGCAAACGGACTTGAACTTCTGTACCTTGGGCTTGAATGTAAATACTTTGATTGCTTCTTTTCCTCCATACCCTACAAGCTGTGGAAGAATTTTAAATGGTGATAGTGGTGGTGGTGGGATCAGGGTGGGAGTGGACTTCCTAAGGGGCCAGACACTTTGAACCAAAGCATTTAACAGGAGGAAATGCCAGAAATCAAGCAAGGCCCAGGTGAGGGGCAGCAGAGACCCAAGAAAGGCCAAGCAGGAAATTACTCATTGGGTGGATAGGCCCTGGGGAGGCAGGTCAGACTCTGGAGGTGTTGGCTGGAGGAAGGCATGGGTAGGCCTGCCACGTCTGGTTATGTGATTTCTGTACTGAACAAAGGCAATTGGCAGGAGGGTGGGTGGGGCTGAATTCATGTATACATATTGCTGGCCAAGTCATGCATCGTGCCACAGGCCTGCTTCTACGCAGAGGAAGGGGTGCCCATTTCTTTGTATAAAGTTTCCTTCTCTCACTGGGCGATGTGTAGATAGTGCTGGGTCTACTGAGAAGGAAAGCCCTTTCCTAATTCGCACAAGGTTGTTGTAGAGGTGCATGTGGGCCACAGTACCAGAGGATGGAGGTGGTCTACACCCTAGGACCCAGATGGTGCACTGCTCCCCTGAGACAGCAACAACACTCCTGAGGCAGCATCATCACTATCTCAGAGAATGATCACCTGTCTGGTTTCCAGGGCTTTGGCCTTCTGGTATACTATGCTGCCCTACAGGGATGAAATACTGGTAACTAAAAAATTTTTAAAAGTTTTAAATTGAGGTAAAAAACACATAACATAAAATTTGCTATCTTAAGGATTTTTTTAAAGGCCTATGTTTCCATGCAAATATCTAGAACTATTTTTTAAATATATTTTATTGATTTCTTACAGAGAGGAAGGGAGAGAGATAGAGTTAGAAACATCGATGGGAGAGAAACATCGATCAGCTGCCTCCTGCACACCCCCTACTGGTGTTCAGTAGGTACATGCCCTTGACCGAATCAAACCTGGGACTCTTCAGTCCACAGACTGACGCTGTATCCACCGAGCCAAACCGGTTAGGGCGTACCTTAAGGATTTTTAAGTGTACAGTTTAGTAGGGTTATATAAATTCCGTTGTTGTGCAACGGATCTCCAGAACTTTTTTATCTTGTAAAACTACTAAACCTCAATACCCATTAAATAACAACACCCATTTCTCCCCCTCCCCCAGTCCCTGGTAACTATTATACTACTTTTTGATTCTACAAACTTGACTATCTAAAGTAGATGCCTCATACAAGTGGAATCATATGGTGTTTGTCTTTTTGTGACTGCCTTGTTTCACTTAGCATAATGTCCTCACAGTTCATCCATGTTGTAGTGTGTGACAGGATTTCCCTCATAGCACATTTTGTTAATCCACTCATTGGCTAATGGATGCTTGGGTTGCTTCCACCTCTTGTCAATTGTGCATAATGTTACTACAAACATGGCTGTGAAAGTATCTCTTTGAGATCTTGCTTTCAATTCATTTGGATATATACCCAGAAGTGGAATTGCTGGATCATATGGTAATTCTATTTTTAATTTTTTGAGGAATCACCATAGTGCTTTCCATAGTGGCTGAACCATTTTACATTTCCACTGGCAGGGCACAAGGGTCCCAATTTTCTTTTCTGTGTGTGTGTGTGTTTTTTTTGATAGTAGCCATCCTAATGGATATGAGGTGAAATACTGGTAATTGTTAGCAAAATAGCAGTATTTCATGGTCTTTAAAATATGAAAATTTGAATTATTTACATCTTGAGATAGAAATTAGTGACTCAGCTATTTATACAAAAGACCAACAGAGAGCAGACTGCAAGCCTTGCCAGGCTTGGCCCTGTGCAAGTTACAACAATCCACCAGCTTGTGATTGAGCTTTGGCAAAGCTTTGACAGCAAGAATAGGTTTTCCTCCAGGAAAGACTTGAGACAAGTGGCCCAGCAGCTCATCCTTGGGTTTGAGGAAGCTATCAAGGCTTCTGTGAGGAGTCATAAAAGGGGGAAGGAAACCCAGAAGGTAGGAAATGAGGCAGAGTGTGTCACCCGCTAGCAGGATGGAAGGCTGGAGCGTGGCCTGAGAAGGGTGTTGGAAAGGCAGGTTGGGCTGAGTGGAGTGAAGCCTGGGCCCATCTGTCTTTATAAGCACCGTGGGGCGCCCCTCATTGGACTGGAGGCCTGTCCTGAGCGCAGCCATCCCTGCCAGACCTGCTCTGCTGTGGCCTGCGCTTCCTGGCCACTGACAAGGCCAGGCACAGACCCTCCAAATTTCCATTTTGGCCTCGTAATGATCAGCTGAAATGCTGTCTCCACTGATCAATCCAAACAAAATGCTTGTGAAACAAATTTGAGTTAAGCCTCTCTCCTTCTCCCAGGCCCCTGATTTTTGGCAGCAGGCAGCCCCCCGGAGAATGGGCTGGCTTCAGGGTCAACGTTCTCTGATCTACCCTTTCATCCCACCTTCCCACGCACGTTCTTTCTAGCCTGGCTTATTCCTTCCTAGAAAAGAAAAGCTCATTTTGCTCTACTCTTGAGATGCTGGCAGACCTTATGGTCAGAGAGTTCTCTTTTGCCACAGTTCCCTTCCCTCTGTGCTGATCCTTCGGAATGAAGTCTGTCCCTAGTAAGCCTGGGTTTGTTTCTATTTGACAATCCCAAGGAGGCTGTAGGCTTCTGTCAGGAGGCCAGGTGGGCTTTTTGTCCTGCTGACTCCAACATAGCAGGTAGACATGGGACTAGTTGTCAGGCACGCCTCAGGCTCTGCCCCTGGACACACCCCATCCTGACCTGCCCCCCGACCCGCCTCAGGGATAAGCAGGTGGGACTTGGTTCGTTATTGGGAGGAGACTCACTGTCCAGTGTGAGAATAAGTCAGTGACGCCAGTAACCATCTAGCGAAAGTGGAAGCAGGGGTTCCCATGACTGAGGCTCTACGTAGAATCTAGTCCCTTCTGTGGTAATGACAAGAAATGGCAATGTAGGTGAGGCCCCCATTTATAATCTGTACTCTTGCTTTTTGAACCACCTCCCCCACCATTTCCATTTGCCACAGCAGTTCCAGAACCTGCTAGGTCCACACTCCCTCCTCCTCAGTCCTGGTGTGTGTGTCCTGCTCCCCCACCTGGCTTCTCACAGCTTTTCATCACGTCCATCAATTTAGGTTCTTTCGCTTGCCATCACAAGTATCCCAGAACCAGATGACAATGAGATATTTTTAGCAGGATGAGGGAGAGGCAGTGAGACGGGGAAGGCGGCGGAAAGCTCACCTGTGAATAAATCTCGCTTCTGTCACTCTGTGATGTGGGGCGCGGTGTGAAAAGGGCTTCAGCAGAGGTCCAAGCACAATGCCTGGCGGTGCTGAGGTGAGCGGGGTCATCGGGCTTCCTGCAGGCGCTCTCTCTCTGCTCCCCCATCTGCCTGGATGCAGGCTGAGTGCAGACACTCGGAGCCGCATGCTGTGCCCGGGTCAGCCTCCAGATGCTCTGTCAGATGACTTTGATCCGTGAACAAATCTGTTACAAGCCGGATCAACCTCTAGCGATTGCTGGGTGAATTAGAGCTTAGAGAGTCGTGAACTTAATGGAGAAGTGAAGGAACAAGGGAGCCTTCTTGCCCTGGAGAAGTGCACCCCTGAGGCCCCTTAGCCACCACGGTGTGTGGGGTTAATGAGGGCTCTCCAGCTGCCAAAGGCTGGCTGGGACGGGGCGAGCTTATTAAACACTCCTCATGTTGGCTTACTGGATGCACAACCAGCTGTGGCCCTTCTCCAGACCCAGGCCATGGTGGCAGCTGGCAGTCATCTTGCTTAATTATCAGGCAGCTTTGGATGTAGGCAAACACACACACACACACACACACACACACACACACACATTTGTTGATTCAAAAAACCGTTTAGTGGGCACCTATTCTGTACAGGGTGCTGGGTATAGCGATGAATAATGCCTGGTTCCTGGACTTGAAAACCTCACACTCTCTAGAAATCTCAATACACACATAACGACTATTCCGTGCTATTCGCCCACGTTGCTGTGGGTAGCATATTCTTGTGCATGAATATATCACATTTCCTGTGAATGGACATTGGCTGTTTCTCATATTTGCTTCTGGTGAATACAATTGGTATATAGCTCTCTTGTAGACACGTGTGGTCATTTCTGTTGGGTCTCTACCTAGGAGTAGAGTGCTGGGTCATAGGGTAGGAGTGTTTTTAGTTGTAATAGATACTGTCTGACAGTTTTGCAAAGTGGTGGAACCAGTGTTTACTCTCATGGGCAGCGTGTGAGATGGCATGTACATTGTCTGAGGCGTGTGTGCCGGGACTGGGCTGGGGCTCTCTGATTCCTGCAGGGTTCATTCCTCTCATTTTACGTATCTGGGGACAGAGGCTGATTTGGGAGAAGGGGCCTGCCTGATGTCCCACAGCGAGCAAATGGCAGGGAGGAAATCTGAGCCTTAACCCCAGGGCCTGTGCTCTGGGGACCCTCTTATATCATTGAATTATTAGTGCAAGTGACCTATCCGATCACTAGATGATAAGCCTGTACGGGCGAGTGCTGGGGCCTGGGACCTGCCACTTGCAGCCTTAGGAGCCCCGGAAGGACAGATGCTGATCGCCTTGACTGTATACAGCCAGCACCCCCCACAGCAGCCCCCAGTGTTGCCCCGTCCTCCCCAGCTCTCAGTCCTAACTGATGTGTGTCCCATTGCCCTCTGGATGGTGACTTGTGGCATTTTCTCTGTTATGGCTGCTCATTTCAAACCTGATGCTCACCCCGACTTCCTTATTTTTTTATTAAAACATTTTTCAATTGAGATATTGCCTGAGGCTTTCTCTGGTCAGGCCCTAAGTGCTGGAGACCCCCCTACAGCAGCCGTCACCAGTGGAGGTGGGAGTCACAGGGAAAGGTGGCTCAGCTTCCTTACCCCTCAGGTAGTCCTACAGGATTACGTCTCCCAGAGGTCCCGCAGGGTTCCAATCTGTCACCCACCCTGCTACCGGCTCACTTACTCCGCCTCATCATTGGCCTTTCCTTCCCTGTCTTGCTTCTCCACTCTCCTACCAGAGTTTCCCAAGATCGCCTCCTAAATAAGCTACTTGCATTCCAATCCCAGTCTCAGACTCTGCCTCTAGGGGACCCAAATGAAGACACTGAAGCTCAGTTTCCTTCTGATTCCAAGCCCTCAGTTCAATCCCCTTTCCAGCTGCGCTCAGACCCTGGGGGCCTCTCCCTCCATGTAACCTGGGAGCCCGCGCTCCTGCTGGAGCTTGGCAGCCAGGGCCATGGACTCTGTCCAGACATTCTGGACCCCGTCCACGGGGCTGGAATCCAAACCAGCTTGAGTTAGCAAATGTCCTCTCACTCATGACAGACAGGGCTGAAACTTATTAGGCAATACTGGTGGAAGGGAAGGAAACTGTCAGTCTGCTCAGGCAAACATGTCCTTTTGGTAAATCGCCGAACTAGACCAGACACCGCACAATAATCCTTCCCTAAGATGTTGACCGATTTCCTGTGCATCCTTTCTTGCAACGTTTTCCTTTTCTTCATCTTTCTTTGTTATTTCTTTACTAGAGGCCTGGTGCACGAAATTTGTGCACTCGGGGGGTTCCCTCAGCCTGGCCTGTGCCCTCTCACAGTCCAGGAGCTCTTGGGGGATGTCCAACTGAAGGCTTAGACCTGCGCCCCCTGGGGGGAAGTGGGCCTAGCCTCAGTCGGACATTCTTAGTGCTGCTGCAGAGGTGGGAGAGGCTCCTGCCACCGCTGCTGTGCTTGCCAGCTGTGAGTCTGATTCAAGGCTTTTGGCTGAGTGGAGCTACCCTTATGGGAGCATACTGACCACCAGGGGGCAGCCTCTGCGTTGAGCATCTGCCCCCTGGTGGTCAGTGCACATCATAGCGACCGGTCGTTCCACTGTTTGGTCAATTTGCATATTAGCCTTTTATTATATAGGCTGCTTCATATGGAGTCTCTCTCGTTTATTTTCCTGCTGTGCCTTCTCTTATTCTCATACACAAGAGGGGTTGAAAAAAGGATGGAGACTTTTTCCTCAGAATCGCAGCTGTGGTGGGAGGCAGGTGGTGGTTCCTTCCAGGGATTTTTATTCCTAGCACCGTAAACTTCTTTACCTCGGCGAAGGAGAGGCCATCCAAAGTCTGCCTATGTGCAGAGCTGAAAGCCTAGGAGCTATCCTCATTTATAGGGCCCTGAGACTGTCCATGACATTGGGTAAGAAACAGAACTGCGGTGAACCTGTTAACACCTGTGTGTCAAGACATTTGTGCCTTTTGGGTTGGCCTAACAGATTGAGTTCCAAAGCCAGCTCTGCCACTCTCAGCTTGTGTGAGCTGGGACAAGAGGCCTTTCTGAGCCTCAGTTTCTTACTCTCTAAAATGAGAAGGAACCCCCTGCCCCCACTCAGAGGGCTTCTGTGAAGGTTACAGGTGATAATGTCTTTGAGACACACACCTAGTGCCCACGAGGGCGGGGTTGGGGTGGGGTGGTTCTCTCTGCTTCTCCCTGGGACCTGATTCAAGGACCCTGAGTTCTTCATCCGGAGAAGAGTGCAGAAAAGATGACCAGATTCCAATGTTGGTTGGTCCCTGCTTTGTAATATAACTGCTGCACAACCAACATCTAAACTCAGACACCACCGTGGACCCAGCCCTGGGAAAGGATGTCAGTTAAGATGTACACTCAGATTCACAAGGAAGCTTGGTGAGGCCTTATTTGACCAAGGCTTTCCTCCATGTTCAGTCTTAGTCTCTGATTCTAAAGATGTGATACACAGGTGGGTCCATTCTCTATCAGAGGGCAGGTGCTTGGCTCCCAGCTGCCCACTTCACGGGAGAGTCAGGTCAGACATGGAATGACAGTATCAGTCAAAATGGATTAGATTAGGTTATGTTCCGTGGCAACCAAATTGAACAACCTCAACTTAACCCCCAGAGATTTAGTTCTTGCTCACACTCAGTTCACTGAGGATTGTGCAACCCTTCTCCGTGTGGTGATTTAGTGATCCAAGTTCCTTTGATCTCATGGTTCCATGTTAACATGAGGCTCTTTTAGAATCCAGTGATGGGAGTAGGAGCAGGGAGACAACTGTAGGACCATGTGCTGGCTTTTCTATGTTGGTTTTTAAAAAAAATTTTTAATTGATTTTTTAGAGAGAGAAAGGGAGAGGATAGAGAGATAGAAACATCGATGAGAGAGAATCACCGATCAGCCATCTCCTGCACACCCTCTATGGGGGATGGAGCCTGCAACCAACGTATATGCCCTGGACCAGATCAAACCTGGGACCCTTCAGTCCACGAACCGATGCTCTATCCACTGAGCCAAACCAGTTAGGGCAGCTTTTCTATGTTTTGACCTGAAAGCAAACTCATTGGCTAAATTGGTCCCTAGAATATGGCTCTGGTTCCCTTCAGGGGACGGGGAAGTGTGGTTACCCCTGTTCCTGGGAGGGAGAACTGGATGAACTGGTGAACACCAGCAGTGCCTGCACAGACTTCTCATCTTGAGGACACCATGACTCCAGCTCGCACATCTCCCTCCTGCCCTGGCATCCACCACCCGCACATCCGCCCCTCTTTCTGCTCTGCTTGTCCTGCACAGCCCAGGTCCTGCTCCACCGGTACCGTAGAGACTGGGGAACTGGACTCTTGTCCTGAGACCTTGACTAGATGAATAGATGAAGAATTCACGGGTACTTTGCCTATATCCTTGGAAGTGGTGGGAAGATGGTCCTGAGCCAGAGAAGGTGTGAGATTGGTCAGTGGTCCAGCTTAAACCAGATCACTGCTGCAGGGCCTGGCTCGCCAGGAGACAAGGCAAGCCCTGTCAGGCAAGCCCTGTCAGAATCATCAGCATTGTACCCTCTGTCTGAAGGTGGGTAAGGTCACTGTACTCTTTTTTTTTTTTAATTTCCAGACTACTGGGCTGGCCTGAGACCTTCCAAAGGGAGAGGGGCCATAGTTGCAAAGAGAGGCCTGTTGTTCTACACTCCCCGGCCACGTCCCTCCTCATACAAAGCTCCGAGCACAGGTTTTATGAAAATACGACTGTATTGTGATGAGGACATCCTGTGTGCAAGCCTTCTGCTGACTCCAGCAATAAAGAACTTGGGCCTTATTTATAGGGCTGCCTGCAGGACCTGACAGGAGGAATTGAGCGTGCTGCCAGGGTGCGAAATGAGATTTCCCAGAAAGACATTTGTGGGCTCAAGGGGCCTCTGGGGAGTAAGGGAGGAGACAGGCAAGGTGAATCAGACAGAATGATCTGGGCGGCAGCTCGAGGTGGTGGTGGCCGCCCTCCCTTCACCAAGAATAGGAAGGCAGAGAGCCTTCTTGGGGTCCTGGCCTTGGCGTCTTCTAACAGAGCCGGAACAAAGCTAAACATGCGCAGATTTCCCCCAAATCAAACTAACCAAGCCTCTTCTCAGTTACCCAGGTGTGTTTTTCAGAGGACAGGGTGGGCTTTCCTCTCTGCTCCTCTCTGCTTCCTTCCCTGTCCTCCCGCCCTTTGACCTCCCTTCTCTCCTCTCCCTCCCCTCCTTTGCTCTCTCCTCTCTTCTTTATTTTCCTCCCTGGGTAGTCAGTGTGTTTCTGGGAAGCAAAGCAAGCAAGTTAGAGAAGGGAAGCAGAGCAGTGAGGTCATTTCAAGACAAGTGGAAAGACAGTGCAAGGCCGTGCAATGGAGCAGAATACTCAGAACCCCAGCCTCAGACAGGTGAGTTCAAATCCGGGTCCCTCCACTTACTGCCGTGTGACCTTGGGCAAGGTTCTGAGCTTCAATGTCCTCAGCTGTAAGAATGAAGAGGATATTAATTATTCAGCAAGGCTATCTTGGGGACAGAATGAAATACAAAAACGAGGCATTTGGCACTTCAAGCCCTTCCACACCACGGACTAACATTGAACTTGCCTTCTGAGACGGCAGGTGTCCTCGGCAGGCTGTGGGCAGTGGGTGGTGTTTGTGAGACAGCCACCTGGGAGCAGTCCCTTCATGCTGCCATTGCTGAGTACATCTGTCTGCATGTATCACAGATCAGATCATGGTCCTCCAAACTTCTGCAGTGCATTTGATAGGTCACCAGCCCAAAAGGTTTCCTCTGGTGAGTAATAGTTCTGTTTCCGGAAAATGATTTTTAAAAGGAAGCCAGGCCCTAGCTGGTTTGGCTCAGTGGATAGAGGGTCAGACTGTGGACTGAAGGGTCCCAGGTTCAATTCCAGTCAAGGGCACATGCCCGGGGTTGCGGGCTTGATCCCCAGTAGGGGGCGTGCAGGAGGCAGCCGATGAATGATTCTCATCATTGGTGTTTCTATTTTTCCCTCTCCCTTCCTCTCCGAAATCAATAAAAATATATTAAAAAAATAAAAGGAAGCCACTGCATATGGCGGTGCATATTAAAATGCAAGGTTTCTTCCATCATAAAAATAGTTACGACTTGTTCAGAACCTACCAAGTGAGAGGCACTGTGTCCAGTGTTTTCCTAACATTTTCTGGAATCCTACAACAATTTTCGAGGGAGGCAGCTGTGGCTTTATTTTATAGATGAAGAGCAGCCTTGGTGATATGAGGTCCAATGACACAGAGCGGTGAGTGGCTGACACCACTGAATATCCTTTTCTCTCTTGTGTCTTTCATTCTCACCTTTAAATTTTTTTACATGAAAAATCCATTGTTTAATATGGTTCAGTGCCTATTCTTTAACTGGAACACCTTCAAAAAGATCAGTTAAACAATAACTGTTGGCTAGCACTTTTGTTTTGAAGGAAGGAAACATTTCCTGCAACTTTGTCTTTATAGGAGAAATGCTTCTTAAGATTTTTAACTAGCGCCAAATATCACAGATTCTGGCCATTGTTTCCCAGGTCTCCCGTGAAAGGCAGCTCACAAAAGGAACAGAGGCCAATACCTGTTTCCTGCTGAGCATCTGAGAGGCCAGAAATGAGGGGTTTTGTAATGATTTTCTTGGAACTCCAGAATTCCCATTCATGCCTTTGACTTGGGAAAAATTGTATCAACTTAAGAATGGCAATTGGTTCCCATAATTCTTGAACTCCATTTTGAAATGCTCTATATTTCTTAGCTTAATCTTTGAGACAGTGAAGAGCTGGGTTGTAATTGCAGCTTGGAGATTTGGACCACTCAGAATTTTAAAAAAATGCTATGATATCCAATGTTTTCCTTAGCCTCCCAGCGTCTTTACCTAAGGTCACAAAGCTCATTTTGCCTATGTTTGTTTCATTGTATCATGCCATGTATTATCAGCTGTTTTTTTAACCAATTTTTAAATTGTGGTACAGACTCACAAACACAAAATTTACTATCATAACCATTTTAAGTGTAGAGTTCAGTGGTATTAAATACAATCATAATGTGTTACCACCACCACCATCCATCTCCAGAACTCCCATGCTCTCCTCTTGGCCACGCCTTCTCATTATGATTTAAATGTGGCCTCTGACTACCTGTCCCTCCAGGCTCATCTCAAGACCTCTCTTTGGGGAACTCTTGGATGACCACCCCAACCCACAGCCTCATGGTTGGAGCCAATTAGCCCTTACTCTTGGTGCCCATCCCTTTTCTTGCTCTGCATACTCCCAGGGCTGGCTCCTGTATTCTGGTGCTCCTTATCGCATCATCAAAATGCGAATGCCTCCCAGATCTCCAGACAGAGTGCTGCTCAGAGTTCCACACGCCTTCATCCCCCACTTCCTAGACTTTCACTCCTCCCTCTCCCCTCCACTCCAGATCCCACTGGAATTAATATAGTCAGAACTGAGTTCACCTCCTTCCTCTCCCAACCAGATCCTCTGCTTGCAGTTCCAATGTGTCCTTCCTCCTTCTCATTCCCCACATCTGAGGGGGATGGCCCACAGCACCTGAGGCCCAGACTTCCTCTCTAGTTCCCCGGCACTGCCCATCGTTTCCTGCATTTCCTGGTGTCATGCACGTTTTGGCAGAATGGTAACTCCTCCAGGGCAGATCCCGCTCACCGCCCCTGCCAGCTCCCCGGTACGAGGGCCAGCTGTGGCTCTGCCATGGCTCCCAGCTTCTTTATGGCATCCTCACTCAACCTGTTTCATGCTACAAGAGCAGATGCTGAGATGGAATTTGGGGTGCAAGATGCTTATTAGGGATCACAGCTGTGGAAGCAGAGGGGAGATGCAGCTCTGGGCACAAGAAGTTGAATGGCGATGGCTCCAGGGGGGACTTCGGAGAAAGCATTGCCATTTAGAATTGCCCCTTGTTGGGCCAATATGGCCGGGCCCAGCCTTACTTAGTTTCTGGGTCTGGGCTCCCTGGGAAGGGCACCTTGAGGGAATGCCTAGCTGTAGGCTGCCAGCTGACCACAGCCTCTCAGCTGGGCAGCAAGGGCTCCCTGGAAGAAGGACCTGCCTGGGTGGTTCATCTCACAATTTCTCCCACCCACCCGCTGAAGGCCACTTCCCTGAATGGAAGGGAGTTTGTCTGAATGGGGGTGGGGGCGGGGAGGGAACCTTTTCTCTGACAACTGCCATTTGGATATTTCTAACATCATTCTCAGGCTGTACCAAATTATCAACTTAAAAAGTAGCCTGCTATATTTGGTCAAACATTTAATTTACCCACCCCTAATACCTTGGCAGGGCCAGGCCAAATGATTATACGGAACGCAGGCTGGATGCTCCCCACTCCTGGTCTAAATACAGGCATGTTAATGGCTGTGAAGTGGTTTGCTCAGTAGGATATGAAAGAACCTTACTTTGTATTAATGCTCTTAACCTGCTGAGGATTTCCTCTTGGACTGCAGAGCATAAGTGGAGTTTCATCGCCCTGGCACAAGGGAAATGGTTTCTCCCCACTTAAAGGCTGCGGTAATGCTTTATGAAAGTGCCTTTCACTTGCTCTGATATTGACATGATGATAAATCAAAGTTCAACACTGTGGATAAGCCGCAGCTTCATCAACATTTAGAGAACCCCTTGCAGATTTTCTGCTGAATTGCCCTTGATCCTTCCTACTTAGACTCCCTGAGGGAATTCAGAATGTGACGGAGAGAGTCTTAGGAGATGCAGAAGGGAAGAAGGAAGTTTGGGACTTTAGTTTACCTGGTTCAGGTGGAGCTTACAGCAGGTGGAGCAGACAGGTGGGTCTGGCTGGCTAAATGCATGACTATGGTGGGCTAGGGTGTGATGGGAGTGAAGAGAGACTTTTAGAGGGACCTTCATGTATCTGGCCCAGCATTCCTTGTCTCAGACCAGATATTTAGAGAGGTCGAGCATGTTGTATACCATCAAGCATGAAAATGCCAGCAGGGAAATCAATGCTTCCATTCTGGGACCTAGAGAAGGGGAGGGAATAGAGGTCCTTTGTGAACAGCTGTTTTTTATTTATGACTTGGAATAGAAAGCCACTCGAAGGCAACATGGCCAACTTACTATTTGCTAGGGTTGTCATAGTCATAGCAAAATACCCTCATGGCCCAGAGCAGTGGCTGTCCATTGTGAAACGCTATGTGGCTCGGCAGTGGGGAAAGCCCCCTAATTTCTGCATGACCTTCAACTAGACTGTCCTCCCCAAGGTGTGGCTTGCATTCCAAGGTCATAGCAGAATTTTACAGAAATAACTCATTTGGGTTTATTGAGAACTTCTTTATCTTCAAAGGACTTGGACGTGAGTTTGAGGGACCAGCTGGGGGTGTGGCACTGCTGCCGTGTACCCTCTGAGTTATGCCTTCCTTCCGAGGACTCAAGCTTGTTGTCCTGAGGTCATTCCTCTCCCAGGATGAATTCTCCTCCAAGTCATTGTGTAAACAGACCCTTGGCACACCTTTCCATGTTTATGACACCCCTAGACACACATGATTTGTTTTATTTGCATGGCACAGGGAGCATAACCAAGTTCGGAGGACGAGAAGACAGGGGATCCATACTTGGTTTTGCCTTTCACATGCTGGACGACCTTGGCAGGATACTTGGCCTCTTGGACTTGCGTTTCCTCACCTGTAGAGTGAGTGTGCTAGGCCAGGTCCCTAAGGTCTCTTTAGGGTGTGATGTGTAGCATATGCCAGTCTATGAACTAATGGACTAAGTTATCATGGGTTAGAGAGAACATTCCTCAAGACACAGAGTTCTCTCTAAGGTGGCTCTCCACCTGTGTCCTCTGCTGGCCCTTTGATCCCCTCCAGCTGTCACGCTGTCTCCTCTTCCCTTAAACCTTCTGAAAATCCCTGTTCATACTTCCTTGCTTTATCTCAGCTTCCACCCACAAATCAACCCACCACAATCTGGCTTTTTTGAGTGTTCCACTAATTCTGGCTCCTCTGAGTTCTCCTTATCTTATATGGTCTCTTGGGGCCATTCAATATCACTGGCCACTCTGTTATTAAAACTCTATCCTGTGCCCTCAATTAGAGTTAAGGCAAGTTTTAAACGGAGCATTCTGTGATCACCCAGAGCGGTGCGGAGAGCAAGTTTTCCTCGTCATGAGGACTCCTGACGGTGGGTCATTAGGAGAAGGGCCCTAGGTGGGCGGGGGTAGTGGGAGAGGTTTGCGTTTGGGCAGGGGTCACGGATGACAAAGAGGAATGGCAGGATCAGCTGGCCACAGACTTTGGAAAGGCTCTATGGTGTCGCATTCTTCTCTCAACGGGACGCACAGGCAGTCTTTTCAGTGGCTGGTGAACTCCGTCTGGACTCTGCTGGTAAACTTGGTGAAAAGTGCTTATGGGGTGAGGATAGTTAGGCCTGGTAGTTCTCCATTACCAGTTAGGCCTGGTAATGGAGATAGCAGGGGATTGCAATGAGCCAGGAAGGCCCAGGAAGTGTGAGGTCCTATTAGCATCTTCGTTTGAGAAATGGTGATGGTGCACTGGTGTCTAAAACCAGTTTTGAGGATTCCATAACCCATGTTCTTCCTGATCCATCAACCAGCCTCCCAGGGACTGTGTTCAACAAGGGCGCTATTTGGTGGTTGCTTAAATGACATCAGCCCTCCCGTTGTATGGCAGCTATTGGGTTATATCGCTCTCTCTCCCACTACCGTGCGGGTCCCTCTAGGACGGGACCTGGCTTCTGGGCGGTATGTGTAGACTGCCACCGTGGCTGGCATGGAGGAGGTGCTGGGTAAATGTTTGAGGAGGAACAGAAGGAAAGAAGACACGGCTAAAATAAGCTGCGCTGTGCTGACTAGAAACTGGAGCTGCTTGGCAATGATGGGAGGAGGGAGGGCAGTAATGCTTCGTGGGGCGTTCCCACGCCAAGTCACTCTCCCTGCACTTTCCACGGTGGCCTTTGAAGCCCAGCCAACGCTCTCCTACTGCAGTGCAGCCGTCGGTCTGGAAGGTTTATTGCCCACAGAGCCGTGTGCAGATCTGAGCGGGAGCTGATTCAGTGCAAACGTCTCTGCCGCCGGACACCCAGGGCCAGCTGCCCGAGGAAGCCAGCAGATGTTTCTGCTTTCCGTGCCAGCGGGAGCTTTTGTGTGCTTGGCGTTGGTGCGCGTCTGCGGCAATGAGCACAATAATGAGGGCCCGGAAGGAATGGCCGGGAGGAAGTTGTGTGATCCAAATCCACAGCTTCAGCCAGAGATCTCTGGAGGGAGAGGGAGCAGATTATTGGGGATTTAGTCCAAGAAAGCCAGCTTGAGTGCTTTTAACAGCAGCCGATGGCCAAGATGGTTTGGAATGGCCCCTTGGTGAGGGATTCATTGTCGAGGCGGAGACTTTCCTAGCTCTAAGGGGCCTGGAGGTCATCTCAGCTGAACGCTGTGTAGTTGCAGGTGCGGAAAACAGACCGGAGAAAGGAAATGATCCAAGTAGGATTGTTTCAGTCATCTGTGAGAATTAGAGAAAGGCTTTCCCTCCAGGCAGACACAGTCCCATTCCCTGGGGCAAGGGTTGGTGAGCAGAGGGCAAGCTGAATCTCAGCCCCTGCTTGCCCACTGGGTGGGCAAATAAACAACCTGCACACTGCACATGGTGGCCCTGGTCTCAAGGTCACACAGTCACCTAACGGAGGGAAGATCAGAGGCCGTTGCTTTGCTGCCTAGTCCCCTGTAGAGGTCGAGATGGAAAAGGAACCTCACACCTTATATGGGTCTGAGATCACTAAGCAAGGAGGAGCCTTGGGTCTGTTGCTTTCAAAGCTGACTGGTGTCTGGAGCCAGACTGAGTTCCATTCCTAGTCTAGTCACTTCTGACCTGTGTGAACTTGACAAGTTGCTTAGCTTCTCTGTGCCTCCTTCTTCTCATCTGTAAAATGGAATTAAGAAGACTGCCTCATGGTTTGCTGAAGAGAATTCAGGAGTTAATATGTGTAGAGTGCACAGAGAAGGGCCTGGCACACAGGGCGTCCTGCCTAGATGTACTTATTATGCTGCTCCTGGGGGTAATAATGGTATATTTGTACAGCCCTCTAACGCATGCTTCTAAGTCCCTGCCTTCTATTCACCCAAAGCTGGCCGATACAGGAGGGGCCCAAGAGGTCCTACCCAGAAGAAGAGCCAGCCAGAAAAGAGCAGAGTAGATTTGGGGGCACCACACCCGAACATGTGGATTTCAACCCAAATGGACTTTGAATAGGAAAAATAGAGGCATGGAGAGGGATGGGGGTGGGATACTCTGGCAGAAGGGCTTTCTGAGCAGGGCTCAGCTGACACAGAGGATGCTGCAGTCCTTGTCCAAGAGGACCAGTGCCTTCCTGGACCAGCACCCGGGCACCACCCGGGGACTTGCTAGATATGTGAATCCTGCTGCATCTGACACTCTGGGGTGGGGCCCGGGGCTCTGTGTTTTAACAGCTCCCCTCCCACCTCCTGATGTGCTGATGTGCTCCAGCGTGGGCCAAGCCTGGACATTGGCACAGATCAGTGAATATGGTGGAAGCATTTTGAGAATGGAGACCGATATGCTAGGCAGCATGGCTAAGAAAACTGTGTAAAGAAGATGTGATTGTTCTGGAATACCAAAAGATACATAACAGTACGGAGAGACCTCCCTTCCTGCCCCCACCCCCAGGCCTCTCGCTGACCATATCCGATCAGCGTTCAGCAGTGTTGTGAGTCAGCAGACCAGCTCATCAACGCAGTGCTTTCCTGCCATCCTGGGGCCCGGGCGTCTGTATTATCAGAATAGTTCCCGGTGCTTCTGATGTGGGAGGTTGGTTGGAACAGCACTGAGCTGGACGCTGCATTAGTACCTCTTCCGGCTCGGCCAGTGTGGTTCAGTGGTTGAGCATTGACCCAGGAACCACAGGTCGCAGGCTCGATCCCCAGTGGGGGGTGTGCAGGAGGCAGTCAAAGAATGATTCTCTCTCATCATTGATATTTCTATCTCTTCCCCCCTTCTCTCTCTAAAAATCAATGAAAACATATTTTAAAAAAGAAAAAAGTAAAAAAAAATAGTACCTCTTCTAGGCCAGGAATCTTAATATGCATCACTTTAGTTTGTCCTCCAACAACCCTGGGCATGGATAGCGTTACCCCCAGTTGGACACTGAGGACCAAAGCAGAGAGAAGGGCTGACTTGCTTAAGGTCACATAACCGGCAGAGAATAGGTTAGGGTTTTAAATCCACATCTCCCAGCCCCACTTTTCACTGCACCATTTTGGCTCCTGGCTCCTCCCATTCCCCCCGACCTTTTCCCTGTTGCCTGCCTGCCTGGCTGAAAGATGTTTGTCCTGCTCCGTCAAACTCAGGCCCTGTGCTCACTGCAATCAGCAATTGATGGGAAGACAGCCCTCCTTGGAGGGCCGTAACTCCCCAGCAGGAAGCAAAGTGGCCCCTGAGGAATCTGCTCTGTTCAGAGGAACCTTTTTTTCTTATGGATTCTGCTATTAACACTTAAAGGGAGTGTTACTCTGGGGGGAAATTTGTCAGGGAACAGATCTTCCCTGGAATAGATCTTCTTCCTGAGCCCTGTCACGCTGCTGGGAGGACGGCTGCCACTCCTGGGCATTTATCTTCCTGGGCCTGACTCTCCTCATCTGTCCGGGGCCCCACACCTCTGTCACGGAATCACTGTCTGCAGATGGAACAGTGGGTGGCTGTGGAGGGTGCAGGAAAATGAGGCAGGGGGACATGTCCTCAGCTTCGGATGGGCAAGCAGGGCCTGAGGTGCTCCCTCCCCCATCATTCCTGGCCCTGGCCCTGGACATGTCTCCTCTTCATGTTCATCTAGTCTCTCTGTTTCCCAGGACTTAGCATAGGTGGGACAGGCCGATGCTGGAAAGGAGCAGCAGGCTTCAAGCATCTTCAACTGGGAGCTCTCTTTCCTTCCCCTCCTCTGGACTCGCTCCCCAAGCTCCTTGTCCGCTTCCCATTCATGTCACTCTGCTCAAACACCCAACTCTCCAAAACCAACTGAGTGTCCTATAATTCGATTCAATTCTGACACAGTTATGCAGATCCCACAACCCACAAGACTGCCCGCCCCCCCACCTCAGATGCCAGCTGCAAGTCAAGTCTAGGGTCTCCCCAAGCCACCCACACTTCTGCCGGGATGACTACACATTTGTGGGTTCCACAAGCTCCCCTTAGGCTTGGTAATTTCCTAGGACAACTCTCAGGACTCAGGAAGGTGCTATATTTGATTACAGTTTTATAAGAAAGGGTACAGCTCAGAAATAGCCAAATGGAAGAGCTACATGGGGCCGGGTGTGGGAGGGGCACAGAGCTTCCATGCCCTCGCCTGGTGGGCCATCTTCCCAACACATGGGATGCTGATGCTCCCTCAGCCTCATTGTGTCAGAGTTTTAAACTGAGCTTTCATTATGTAGGCATGATTGATGAAACCATTGGCCACACGATGAAACTCAATCTCCAGTCCCTCTCCCCTCCTCAGAGGTCAGGGTGGGGCTGAAAGTTTCAACTCTCTAATCAAATCAGTTTTTCTGGAACCCAGTCCCCATCCTGCAGCTGTTTAGAGGCCTCTCTGCCACGAGTCTAAAGAGACTTGTTATAAACAGTAAAAGACATGCCTATCACTCAAGAAATTCCAAGAATTTTTGAAGGCTGGTGCCAGGAACCAAGAACAAAGACCAAATATATTTTTTATTATGCCATAGTCATGTATCACATTCTTGCTTTCATCATGGTGATTTGGGGTCAGGCTTTCTTGTCCCCACCGGGAGCCATACTGTCACCATCTTCACATCACACCGCTGTCACTGCAGCCACCATTGGAGACCCACTATGTGCAGGTTCTTCTGTGTGGCGCTTTCCAAACACTGTGCCATTTAATCCCTGAAATAGCCTCAGGAGATGGGAATTACACTCATTTTGTAGTCAGGGAAACTACTCTTAGTGTAGGCAGCTAGGTATTAATAAAGGAAGGAAGTAGAGGGAATCAGACATTATTAAGCATATCAACTGGGAGCATGAGCCTGCTTATTTCACCAGGAAGTTACAGCTTCACACACTCCCCAGGGAACCCCTGGTCTGTTCCCCACAGATCATTGGGGGGAAGGGATAGAACATTAAAGGGGGAGATGAGTACATGCTCAGTAGGAGACAAGATGGTGACTACAGAGGCCTGTCAGTCTATCCTGGGAAAGGGACCAATTGCCAGTTGGGACAGCATGGATTTCCTCCTGTGGTTTGCACACCCCAACTCCGTCCTCCAAGCCCAGTGGTCGGGAAACTCATTAGTCAACAGAGCCAAATATCAACAGTACAACGAATGAAATTTCTTTTGAGAGCCAAATTTTTTAAACTTAAACTATATAGGTAGGTACATTGTTATTAACTTAATTAGGGTACTCCTAAGGCTTAGGAAGAGCCACACTCAAGGGGCCAAAAAGCCTCATGTGGCTCGAGAGCCGCAGTTTGCCAACCATGGGTAGGGGGTGGACCCATCAGAGGCCCGAGAAAGGTTGGGAAATTGATTGGTTATTTTGAAAAAGCTCCTGGTTCTTCCCAAGCCCAAGATAATATAATCCCAGGGAACAAAGCCTTTCTCTCAGGCTTGGTGATTCACCTGTGCATTTGCACATTCTCTCTCCATAGCAACCACTCAGGAACAGCGCTAAGCTACCTGCATGGGGACTGTGACTGCTAATGCTGGACCAGTGGCGCAGGATATCTGGACATTGGCCCTATTTCTGGCCCCAATTTTCCATGGTGGGACAGACAGAGATGGGACACTGGGAACCCAGGAGGGGCACTCCTTTGATTTCACATCTGATGCTACAAATAAATCTTATTACCAGATATCCTCCTCCCTTGTGGGTCTCCTGAGATGATTTCCTTGTGACAATGCAAGAACCCCACTTCCACCAGCAACACTAAGACACAATTTAGTGACTTTCCCAAGGTTAGACAGCTAGTAAGGTTTGAGTCCAGAGCCGAAATTCTTCATTTCTGTATATCTTGCTCCCCATCTTTTCTTTCAAGGGTGACTGGAGTCCTTTGAAGGGTATTTAACATGAGTCTTCCTGGAGTCATATCCTTAATCCCACAGAGCTGGCTGAGCCCGGGCTAAAGCAGAGCTGGAGACATGTCCTAGAATATCTCTTCAAGCAGGAGACAGAGTGCTCTCAGCTCTTCCAGTTGTTATGGTGGATGGGGAAGCCCTAGTCTGGGCCGGCTTAAGGTTCTGAGTAAGTCATGGCTTTGAGTCCCCTGCTTCTGAAAACTCAGGCCAGTTTCTCTAAATATCTGGGTGGCATCCATGAGGTCTCTGGTGGTGTTCACAGCTGGGCAGGCTCAGACTTGGGGCTCTAACCATCCTAGGGACAGCATGGATTTCATGCTGTGGTTTGCACACCCCAACTCCATCCTCCAAGCCCAAATATCTCACACACCAGTCTTTGAAGCCTCAAACTCCTTTTATCTGAGGATACATTTTTTAAATTGTCTGCAAGGAGAAGTTCCATCTATTCCCTCATTTATTTGTTCACTCATTCATTAACTCAATTCATCCAATCATCCATCCATCATCCACTCATCCATACATTCATCTATCCATCCAGTCATCCATCCATCCATCCATCCATCCATCCATCCATCCATCCATCCCTCCATCCATCCATTTATTCATTCATCCATTCATCCATCTCTTTAGCATTTTATTGAGCTCCTTGTGTACTGCAGGTCCTGTGTCTGTGGTGACATAAAGGAGGAACAGAAGGATCCTTGCTCTAGTGCAGATCTCTGCTGCATGATTTCACACTTGGGACTTTGGGTCCTGTAGTGAGTGGCTACTTCTCCATGTGTCTCTGGGTCTCCATACCTATCCATCACGCCCTAAGTCACAGGGGGCAACTGTGGGAGAAGCTTGTTCTGGTCTCCAGTAATTCCAGGCCCCAGGAGAGCGAGGCAAGGAGCAGTGGTAGCAGGAGTTCTCCGAGGTCAGTGCTGAGAGCTGTGGCAGGAGGTCTCCAGTGGCATTGGCTCATGGGCCTTGGCTGGTATATGAAACCTTGGCAAAGGCACATTGTTACACATCCAGGAAGATTCTGTTGGCTCTCTGAAGTTGGCAGTCAGACTCCAAGATGACATTTTAAAAAAAAAGATTTTTTAAAAAATATATTTTTATTGATTTCAGAGAGGAAGGGAGAGGGATAGAGAGATGAAAACATCAATGATGAGAGAGAATCATTGATCAGCTGCCTCCTGCACACCCCACCCTGGGATTGAATCTGCAACCCAGGCATGTGTCCTTACCCAGAATTGAACCTGGGACCCTTATAGTCCACAGGCTGACGCTCTATCCATTGAGCAAAACTGGCTAGGGCCCAAGATGATATTTTAAGCAGTGGAGGGGATGTGGCCTAGCAGATAAGAAAAATATCTGGGGCCCGAGGTGGATGGGGAGCAAGAGGAGGTTCAGGCCTCATCTTCCTTGCAGCCGAGGTCCAGAGTGAACTTTAATGGGTTAGCAGACCTGTTTGAATGTGGCTGAGCATTGACAAATCAGTATGTACACAGAGCCCCAGGATTCAGGGCTGGGAGAAATCTGTAAGAGTCAACTGCCTTTGAGAACATTTCTTGAAAACCAGTGTGGGAGAGGTGAAGGTAGGGGACTGCCTGTCTGCCATTGGTCACTGAATTCTCACAACAATCCTATGACGTAGACAGCACTATTGTTCCTGTTTTCTAGAGGGGAAACTGAGGCACAGAGCATTTAAGCAATCTGCCCAAAGTTATATAACTAATAAGTACTGAAGCTGAGATTTGAACAGGCGATCTGGCATTAGTTTCTGAGGTGGTAACCTTATACAGTCTCCTACTGTATATTCAAGGTCATAAATTATTTTCTCCATTTTCACAACTGTCAACTAGGATTACTAGTGTTTACAGGGTTGTCATAAGGATTAAGAATCAAAAGAGAGCAACCAGACGGAGTGGTGAGGCTCTGAGACTGTGAGGCTGTGCTGGGCCCATGATATGCAAGGTCAAATCAGTGTGTCAGGAAATGAGACTTCCTGGTGTCATGATGCATGGCTCCTTGGAACCACTGCTGAATATCATCTCATTAAACCCTGGCAGCATCCCTTCATCTACTGTTCCTCTGCCACTTTTTCAGATAAGAAAGAAGAATGGCCAAAGTGACACAGTTAATAAGGGGCAGAACCAGGACTCAAACCCAGACATGTCCAAAGCCCACCTGTATGGGTTTCTTCCTGCTGCCGGGCACCGTGGAAATGCGAGCGTGCGAGGCACAGCTCTTCCCTCGTGGGATTAACAGTCTCCTGGTGGTCCCTGCAAAGCACACACCGGATACCTGCGGAACAGGTGAGAGAACACGTGTCTTCGGACAGATGCCGGGACGCCTGGTGGAGGAAGGCAGAGCCTCGTAGCACAGAGATCTAGAGATGGGAGCTGCTGGTGGGATGCCAGGTTAGTTTCCGGTGGCTGCCGTAACACAGTGCTACACACAACCCAGATTTGTTCTCTTAGAGTTCTGGAGGTCAGAAGTGTAAAAGCAAGGTGTTGGCAGGGCTGCGCACCTTCTGGAGGCTCCCGGGAGAATCCCTGAAACTTCTTTGCCTTTTCTAGCTTCTAGAGGCCACATTCCTTATCTCATGGTTTCATCTTCCATCTTCACAGCCATGAAGCATTTTCTCTCCTTTCTCATCTCTGCTCTGCCTTACATTGTCTCTCTTTCAGACTCTGATCTTTCTGCCTCCTGTGATTCCATTGGGCTCACCTGGATATCCAGGCCAACCCCCCCCATTGCAGGATCCTTAACTAATCACACCTGCAATGTCCCTTTGGCCATTTAAGGTGACACAGTCACAGGCTCTGGGGATTAGGATGCGAACATCTTCGTGGGGCCATTATTCCGCCTCCCACACAAGGGAATGGCTAGAGCTGAGAGTTTGAAGAGACTAGAGAAGGTTGGTTTTAAAGAGGTGTTGTGGGACCAACAGTTAGGATGCAAACAAACTTTACCTGTGGTCCTACTCTAGTTGTTTCGAGCAGTTTCCTGGTTAGTGTGTCTGAACTAAGTGGGAGAGAGTCTTATGATTGATTGACGACATTTGCTAGGAGCTCTAGAATAGGAAGGGGCAGCATGCTTGCCAGGTACTTGCCATCCTGAATGTAGTTCAAACCCTTCCATTTCTACAGGAGATAAGCGGGCCTGGAAAGGGAGAAAACTCCTCTGAGGGCTCTCAGCTAGTGGCAGAGCTGGGCCTAGAAGTCAGGCCTCCTGATCCATGGTTCAAATGCAGCCAGTTTGAAGCACTTTATGATGCACAGGGTAATGCAGGAGTTGAGTGGTACCCGGACTGTTGGGAAGAGGGTGGTGGGGCTCAGGATAAAGGGTAAGAAGCTGAGCCTGGCTAGGAGGACAGGAAGGGGAGTGTCACCAGGGGAGGCTGAAACTGGACTAAGACTAGCAATAAGTGATTTTTAAATTAAAAAATATTTTTATTGATTTCAGAGAGGGAGAGAGATAGAAACATCAATGATGAGATAGAATCATTGATTGGCTACCTCCTGCACACCCCTATTGGGGATTGAGCCCCAAAACCTGGGCATGTGCCCTGACCAGGAATCGAACCATGACCTTCTGGATCATAGATCGAAGTTCAACCTTTGAGCCACACCTATCAGGCATAGCAGTAAGTGATTGAAGCGAGTTGAAGGTTTGCAACCCAGAGGCATGTGCAGCTGTGGGAGGAAGCCTGTGGAAGGTCAGAGCAGATGAGGTCTGACAAGCTCAACTACCAGGCACCAGGAGCCAGGAGCAGGTGTGGAGTCTGGGCAGGTATGGAGAGGGCTGAGGACTATTGCTTTCACCCAGGGCTGGCAAGCATGTTTACTCTTGCTTGTTTTCTGTGATCGATTGGTAGTGGCTTATTGGAGCACAGGCACTGAATGCCATTCTGAGGCCATATCTTAGTTCAGAAGGAAGATCCCCATGATGGATTAGTGATGACTGTCATGGGTACAGAAATGGGACGCTGATATATTGTCAGGTGTTGACCATTCTTATACAACACTTTGTTTATCCAGGTTACAAAGAGCCTTGAAAAGAAAAGAGATGGCGTCAAAAAGGGTAAAATGCTACCCAAAGAGTGCAGGCAGGCAGGACAGCTGGTTCTACAGCAGCCGGGGGTGGGGGTGGAGGCTCAGCCTTTTGTAACAACTTGGGGCCCAATGTTCACTTTCTGAGGGGGAGGTGTCCCCTTTCCCACAAAGTGATGGGCCCAGAGGCATTAACTGTCACCTAATAAATGTTTGTTGAACGAAGGCATGAACGAATTTATTTCATATAAACTCAGGGCTGTATTTCATGGCCACAAATATGTAATTTCGAACCTGCACTTCTGGGGAGGATGGGATAATGTGGCTGGTCAACAGCCTTGTTAAGAACAATGAGAAAAGTTAGAAAGAAAATACAAAAACAAACTTTGAAAGTGAGAGAACTGTGGAAACAACAGGATGGGAGGGGCTGAGACTCTGGAGGGTGGAGGCAGCAGAGAGGTGAGCTGCTGATCTGGGGGCACTTGCCAGTTCTGGGCTCATGCGTGAAGCTGGTAATCCAGGCTTGGCTGCTGGGGGCAGAGAAACCACGAGCCCAACCACCTCTGGTTACAAGCCCATTTCCTCTCAAGTTCCAGGGGAAGAGTGGGCTTGAGGTTTTCCCAGTGACTAGCACACAGTGTGTCTTCAGTGTTTTCTGAAACATGGAGCACTGGAGCGTGGCTCTGGGCCTCCTGGGCCTATTTGTAAGAGCCTTCCATTTCTTTTGGGTTTCGCTTGGCTCCAAACTTGGGAGTTTTTTTTTTTTCTTCTGGAAAAGCTGCTGCATGATCTGATATTTTTAAAGTTAAAATGAATTAAAGATTCATGTTGTTTAGAGGAGTATTTTGAGAATTTCACAACAACCCCAGCAGATAATTGGTGTCTCCCCAGGGAGTCACCAGGCGCAGGCTGGGAATAATGGTGTAAATCACTTGAGTGCCAACAGCAGTTTTAATTAAGTTTTTCCAGAATCAGATGCTTATTTCACTGAAAAGTGCTGGGCTTTGTTGACAAATGACACATAACATTTCATTCTCCAGGGATTTTTTTTATCATCGGAAAACATCCTCATGGAGATCTGGTCTCCACATTAATTAATCAACCAGTCAGTCAGGGCCTGGCTCTCACCCGTGGGTGGCGCAGAGAGGGCAAGAGTTGGCCTTGGTCTCCAAGAGGGGCAGGAAGCCAGAGGCTACCCTGGGTTCAGGCCTAGGTCCTTGCCCAGGTCATCTCCTTTCTTCTTACCTCTGCCCTGGAAGGGAGGTGCCAGGATCCCCATTTTGCAGAGGAGGAGACTGAGGCTCCAGAATCCTCAGTAACTAGGATGCTCTCACACAACACAGCAAGGCAGGCACCAGCCTGCTGCTTCTTGCTTCCCGGGGGCACATTTCCCCGTAATCTCACCATTGCCCTGGGTTTCTCAAAGGGTTTCTGGTCCAACTGGAGATGCAAGACCCCAGCATGGCAGAAATAAGCAGTCATGATTCCAGGTATTTTTTACTGGCCCTGATTCCCCGATTCATGAAGTCTTTAGATTCCCTGGGGTCCCACAGGGACGGGGCAGGGAAGCTGAAGTTTAAATTGGGAGAAAAATGAGGTTGGGGAAATGGGCCAGAAGATACCACTTTGCTGCCATCTCTCTTTTGTGGATGGGTGGCTGGAAAGGCAGGGGAGCGAGTCTAGAGATGTGGATTCTAGTCCCATCTCAGCCATGACCTTGGCATGACCTTGGCTGGGTCCTTTCCCATCTCAGAACCTCTGAAATGGGTTCCTCACCAAGCATCCTCTTCCTGGGGAAGGCTGGAAGAGCCAGTGATTCTGGGACTTGACTCGAACCTGTTCCTATTACGGATCCCACCAGAAACCACACAGTACAAGTCCTGCTTGTGCGATGAGGCCCCGCCCCTGTGTGCAGTTTGAACAGGACCATTCTGGAGACCCCAGCCTCTTAGCCCAGAGCCTCTGCTGACACTGGCTGTTCACTGAGATTGCTTGGGGAGCTGTTTAGAATCATAGATGCCCAGGCCTGCTGGAGCCTGGCTGTATTTTGTGGCCACTGTGCTCTATTTTCTCTCTCCTACAGACTAGTAGACGGGCTGTCGTCTCTAAATGTTCAAGCGACAGATCATGCCGAGGCTGCCTCTTCCCTAACTCAGTCCCTCTCCAAACCTCCCCACCCTCCCTGGGCGCGCTGCCTGAAGAAAGTGCTCAGGACCACGGGGAGAGGAGATCCGATTCTGGCTCCATCACTGGTTTCTTTGGGCCCTTTGGACAAACCACTTGCTAGAGGGCCTAGCACCCCTATTTCCTCTGGGAGAACAGCTATGCTCCCTTTCTCTGCGGGTTTGGTGGGATGTAAATCCATCATGGCTACTAGTACCATCCACTCAAATGATAGGTGAACATGGGACCCAAGCCTAGCCAATGGTAATAGCCATCTCCTCTCAACACTGATGGATCCAGGGGATGGGGTATTTCACCAAGACGAGCCAATTAGAGTCCCTGCCTCAGACTGAGAAGAAATAGATCTGTTTGTGTGTTGGTTTTGTTTTTCTTTTGTTTGGCAATCATCTTCCTTGGCTGAATGGAAAAAGTCAGTAAGAGAGAAAGATGGCATACAGACCTGAAAGATAGACAGAAAGACAGACAGATAGATGGGTAGATGGGTAGAGTTTGAGCTCATGGGCTTTCTATTCCAGAAGCCAGGAGCAGTCTTTCATGCTCCAGCCACCTGCCCTGTGACATGATATTGCCTTTGGCTTCTGTCACCTGCTACAGGAAGAGCCCCCAGTCTGCCCACTTCATCCCATCCACTCACCCTCCCTGCCCTGGGCATTGGCTTCATCATTTTAGAATTCTAAGGGGTTTCTAGGTGTTTTCTGCTGACACTTTCAGCAAACTTGGTCCCTGATTCTAAACTTGGGCTTGGGCTGCCCTGCCACAAGGCTGGTGAACTGGAGCTCAAGCCACCAAATGTTCTTAACGAAAGTGTTGATAACATCCAAGTAAATCCAGAGCCTCTGTTTCCAAGGCAGGAGTGGGGAGGAGCTTCATACGCTGTTTAGGGAAAGGGAGGCAAATGACTTTTGTTCTCTGCAGAGCCTGCTGCGAGTTTGCATGCCTCCCTGGTGCTCTGCTGACTGGAGAATCTTCCAGCAGCGCCGGCTTCTCTTCTAGCAGCGCCGGCTTCCAGGCCGGTGCCAGTCAGATTCCAATCACTTCTGCTCCCCAGCTCAGCACTGAGGCCCAGGTGCCTGCTGGATTCAGAGCACAGCCGCTCCTTCCTCTAACAAATCTCTGCTTAGCACAGCCAGGGCCTGTACTCTTGTCATTAGGAAGTATAAAATCCTAATTTATATTGCTGAGAGGGTAATTTATACACTAATGTAAATTTCTTTTACTGCTGATTTTTGAGCAACTGATGTGCAATTATTTCCAGCTCCCCTTCCAGTGCAATTCTAAAACGACAACTGCTAATACCTTAATATTCTTTATGATTGCCAGAGATGGTATTTTCCCCGGATCTAATGTATCCAGTGGGGTTTGACATAATTGGGTTAAAGATTTCTCTTTCTGAAGCTATAAGACTTGTAAGGCTTAACTGGCTGGGGGAGATGATGGCAAAGGCCTTTTGTTTGTGTTCTGCTGTTCTCCCAGCTTGGTCCTTCCTTCTTGACTGAATCACAAGTGACTCCTGTGTGCCTACTGGGAGTTCATTCAGAAGGGAGCATGCTACATGGAAAGTGGTGTGAGAAAGAAAAACATGACTCGAAGGGCCCACTGCAGGGTAACCGTCTCGGGGAGGAGGGTTTTGGCTTTAGGAACACACTAGGGCACGGATGGCTGGCCTCACTGAAAAGAGCCACCACCCCTGACATGTGAAGGGTAGTATTTCAGACATTACTGTCAGCTGGTCAACACAGGGGTCTGGCTGTGCCAGGGACCAGTTCCACTTCTAGAGCAGGAGATGACATTGTCTTCAGAATGTGTCTCTCTCCCTGGTCCTGCTGTGGGCAGCTGAGAGCTGGCTGGATGAGGACCAGGAACCACAGGTGTTTTGATGTCTATCCTCAACCTGTGCTCTGGCCTCTGCAGCATGGTGTAGCCAAAAGGAAGAAGTAACCCAAGTGTTCATTGATAGATGAATGAACAAAATGTGGTCTATCCATATAATGGACTATTGTTTAGCCTTGAAAAGAGAGGAAATTCTGCAATATGCTATGCCATGGATGGACCTTGAGGACATTATGCTAAGCCAGTCACAACAGGACAGGTACTGTAAGTATGAGTCCACCAGTAGGAAGGATGTAGCACAGTCAAACTCATAGAAACAGAGAGTAGAATGGTGGTTGCCAGGTGCTGGGGGAGGAGAGAATGTGGAGTTATTTAATGGGGCTGGGGTTTTAGTTTTGCAAGATGAAAAGAATTATGGAGATCAGTTGCCCAACAATGTAAATATACTTAACACTAAGGTTGGAAATGTTCAAGATGGTAAATGTTACGTTATGTATATTTTACCACAATTAAAAATATTGAAAACCCCTAAAACAAAAATATATTCCTGGGAGGTTGAGCTGGCTGGGAATTCCCTGCCAGTCTTTAGTCAGCGGTTCTCAACCCCTTTGGCGGTCGAATGACCCTTTCACAGGGGTCGCCTAAGACCATCCTGCATATCAGATATTTACATTACGATTCATAACAGTAGCAACATTACAGTTATGAAGTAGCAATGTATTTAAAGGGCCAGAAGGTTGAGAACCACTGCTTTAGATTAATAACCCTGGCAAGTCCCATTCCAGCTCTGACCCTCTGTCACTGAGGGGGCCACTTCCTGGTTCCCTGGGAATGGCTCTTCTAGTCCCCTCATTGCCCAAGATGTTAGAGCATTAGTTCCAGGCAAAAACAATCTGTGCCAGGACATGGCCCACTCAACAACCATTCCTACCCTCTCCTTCTGGATAACAGGTCCCAGTTTTGTTCCACTTTTTGGCAGGCAGCATGCCCTAGACCCAGAGAATGAACCTTGAGGCTCCCTAGATCAGTCATGGTAATTCACTTTGTCTTTATCAGTGATTGGTCCAGGGGTGGCCATGAGCTTATCTGACTAATGAGACATGAGCCAAGTTGCTGGGGACTTCTGGGAAAGATATTTTTCTCTAATACAAGAGGTTGCTACAGGAACAAGGCTCCTTTCCTACCGGTTCTCATCTCTCTGCCTTGAATGTGCTTATGTGGTACTTCAGCAGCCCTTGTGTGACCAGGAGGAGCAGAACTGGAAATGTTTTCTCAAGGACAGAAAGTCTATAACATCCTGGGGATGACAAAGCATGAAGACAGAAGTCTGTGTTTTTGATGACGTGGTTGAACCATTGTAACAAATCTAGCGATGTTAACTCCTGGGCTTCTTGTCTTTGTGAGAAGGGAGGTCTTTATTGCTGTTGCTGCTATATTCTGAGCCCAGTGGAATGGAGTAGGACCCACTGCCAAGCTCCCTTTGTCCTCACTCCACGTCAGCTTGGAGGCAATTCCTTGGCCTCTTCCAATGGTGCTTGGAAGAAAACATCTCCAGTTCTGTTACTCTTTCATCTTCCTTCTCTCTTCCCAATCCCAGGTCCCCTTTCACCAATATTTCCCTCCATTGTTATTCTTGAAAATCATCTCTTTTTCCTTTATTGCTTGGGCATCTCATCTCAGGTCATCCCCACTTCTCACTTCCTCTGACTTCGCTCCAGCTCTTTGAAAGTACCTGCTTTCCCTCAAGTGCTCAACTGCTTCTGAGTCTGCCTGGAGCTCTCTCCTGACATCATTCTGCCTGACTGGTTCCCACTTCTCATCAGAGGCATGGCCCTGGGGAGTAGTCTGTGCCCCTTGAGGTATCTGGACTGTGACTTCCTGAGACCTGGGGCCCTGGGTACCCAGTTAGCATTCAATTGCACTTAAATAGCATACTTGCTATCCTTCATCAAGTCCCTGGCTGTCAAGGCCTCTTCCAAGCACATTGTGGACCTTACAACAGCCCCTGGGTGGCTTCTGGCTTCTGAGGTCAGGGGAGAGCCCATTGCTTTGCCAGGCCTAATTAGTGTCTTCATTCTTTTTGTAACAGAGTGAGCAAAAGACTCTGAACTAAGATGTAGATGTGCCACCAAAGGGATTTAAAACAAAGTCCCTTTTTATTTTTCTATTCAAGATATTATGAAATGAGGTAATATTCCTCCTGATTCATTAGCCCTTTCCCAAAGTCTGATTAGTAGAGGGGGATGAGGAAAAAGAGATTTTTGTCTATGGGAAGCTCTGTGGGCACAACCTGGCCTTCCTGGGGGTGGGCCATGAGATCTGAGGTGACTGGCAGTGGTGACACCCAGTCACAGCTTTTTCTTGTTCATTTGGGACCCTAGAAGGAAAATTTCATTTGTTTTCTAATAGCAACATAGCAAGCACGCAAATTTTTCTTGCTAATGAGCAAGATAAAGGAATTATGCAAAATATTTTATGATTTAATTTCCTTCCCAGAGTGTAACAAGGATAAATGATGTTCTGGAGCAAAATGTCCAGGCTTTGGGTACCATGATGGGGAACTTTGAAGATGTTCTTAAGGTCCTGCCTTCTTAGAAGGAAACAGAAATTTCACATGCCAAGAAGCCACTGACCCTGAGATGCAGGGTTTTGCAAGTGTCTCCTGGCACCAGTAGAGACTATTGCCCATTTTACAGATGAGAAAACTAAGGCCCAACGAGGTTAATTGGTTTGCCCAAGGTCACACATCTGGTAAATTGTGGAGCTGAGTTTCAAACTCAGTCTGTCTCTGGAGTCTATGCTATTCTGCCTCATAACAAAAGACACGAGGGAATGATCCCAGTTCATGCTTTCTCATACAGGACTATTTTGGCTCACAAACTCATAGCAATGCCAAAATAAAGCACATGTCTTCCATAATCAGGGAGGCAGCCCATCCATTCAGTCAGAAGCTCAGCACAGTCTCCTTGGAGTTGCACTACCACAGCCCCAGGGCCTGGCAGGAGACTTTGTGGCATGTCTTAGCATGTGTGGACTGGGGTGGAGACAAGAAGAAGTGATTTTGGGTATCTGTGGATGAGAGAGGTTGTATAACCCTGCATCCTCATCACCCTGCTATTGTCAACACACCTCGCCTCTGACCTCTTTCCTTCCAGGCCTTTGTCATGATGAGCCCAGTTCATGGTCTCCTGTAGGATTCTTGACCTGTGTCCCCTGCAGGCAGTGACTCAGAAAGCCCTGGACCCCTTCCTGGATCACTCTCCTGCCTTCATCTGGAGAGCAAATATCTTCTAAGGATATCCTTACGTTACCGACATTGGCCTCAGCCCCCATTGAGCAGTTACAGAGTGTGAGTCAACGTGAAGGGGTGAACTAGCACCTTCAATGGGGCAGGGAAGGTGCTTTGCTTAGAAAGAATCCAGGGACATCCTGGCGTGGAGGAAGGTGCAAGGGCTATGAGAGGAACCTTTGTCTGTATCATGGTTCTGCTTTGGGAAGATTCCTTAAGCTCTCTGAACCTTATTTCCAACCTCCCTTGCAGAGCATATGACTGAGCTCCAGCCAATGAAATGAGGCAGAATTAATGTGTGCCATTTCTATACGTGACCCATAAGATCCTCTTTTCTAATCCTTCACTTCTGTTTACACTCCATCTGAGAGAATTGTATCCTATGGCCATAACCAATTTCAAACAGGATGGCACATGTAGTGTCCCTAAAGAAGGGACAATAGATCTTGGTAGATAGTTAGCTTCATTATATAATCTTAAGAGAAATGGGCATGCACTGGCCATTCTCCTTCCTCCTCCCCACTGGCTAAGAGGCAGATGCAATGGCAGGGGCTGAAGTAGCCACTTTGGACCCAGAGAGGGAATCTGCATGTCAAGGACGGGAGAGCTGCCCTCCTAGCCCTGGGGTGGCTTCTCTGGATTAAGCGAGAAATAAATGTGATTCCAACCTGGTGAGGCCATTGTGTTTTGGGTCTCTTTGTTATAGCAGCTCAGACTGTCCCTTAACAGATATACTCCTGCTACCGATGAACTAGTTTCCTGGCATACGATTTAGGTTCTTTAACTCTCTTATACATTAATTTGGTCTTCCTATTCAGGACACGCCTAAGAAATAGAAGGATACTCTCCATGATCAACATGAATGAAGTCTCAACCTCATACCGGTCCTCTTCATGATTTCTCCCAGAGAGCCCAGCAGCTCCTCACCTGTGGGAAACTGTTTATTGCCTTCACTATCTGATAAGCATAGACAGAAACCCCCCCGAAGGCTGGGTGCCTTTGAAGCCCTAGCAAAGGTCAGAGCTAGGCGCCACCTCTGTTTGTCCAGACAGTGGTAGCTGAAACTACTCTCCCATTTATTATTATGTAAATCCTTGCTGATGGGCTAGTCTGTCTGTTGCCAGGGGTCACTGCCTAAGGGCTATGCTATGGGTGCATCCCAGATCAATAAAAGTTTGGTGAGGCCTGAGCACTGGAGGAAGTCCTTCCCCTTGAGTTGGACTTGCCCGCCTGGTCCCCCAATATTTCCAAATTATCTCTTGTCTTTTCATATTCATTTGTGTGCGGCTCTGCTTCCAGTTCCTGAACCCTGACCCACGCTGGACGTGGGAAGGAAACACCCAACACTCACCCAATGGCATTCCTGGTTGCCTGCATCAACCTCGATGTCCAAAAACAATCTCTAACTCTAATCATGAGAATAAGGGCATTTGAGATAACAGAGCATTAGACTGAAGGAAACTACAGAACAAGTCCCATGTGCTTAGAGTCTAAGAAATAAAAGCAAGGCATAGAAACTGTAACGAGAGACTAACACATCAGATTTTTCCCCCCAATTTTTTTTCGTTACATGACCCACACCTGGTATTGATCCAATAAAATTCAAACGCCAAACAACTCATGCAAAAATCTCATCACAGTCCCCGGAAAATGCCAGACATGTGCATATAGTTAGACTTTGCGATTCTCTGAAGAAAGAAAACCAGCTTAAATATTTTAATTGGACTCACATGTCTCTTGCGGCCCTGAACATGTGCTTTCAGGATGCGGCTTGATTTAATGCTCACATCAGGGATGTAGTTCATTTTCCAGAATAAATGGTTCTTTTTAGCCAAGAAACATATCCATTGGTTCTCGTAGGGTTTTTCCTCCCCCCTGTGATTGCACTTTAGCAGAAATACTTAAGAATCAGAGCTGAGTGCAGTACCTTAGACTCACAGAGGTGGACGGCCCTGAGGAATCACACGGGACCGCTCTGTTACTTTACAGATGCGTGAATTGGCCCAGAGAGGCCGAGAGACCCGCGTGGAAGCAGCTGGTCAGGGCGAGCAGCGGGATTAGCACATGTGCTTTGATTTCCTCGGCCTGTTGGAGGAGAATCTGACTTCTCCGTTTACGAGCCTGTGTTTATTTTCCACTCTGCTCTTGCGTTAAAGATCTCTGAGCACAAAGGCGACCATAACTAAATGGTTGAGAGGCGCATATGACTTCCATCTGGCGGGGTGGGTCTTTCAAAAATGGGCTTCAGAGTTTCTTCTTCTTTTTTATTTCAACTTTGATGAAAATCTGCCCCACGTTCAGCCCTGTAAGAACTCTGCCCTGCCCCTGGTTCACCTGGGCCTGCCGGGGGGAGTGGGGCCAGGGAGATGAGGCCCACGGCAGGACACGGGGCTGGTGTACAGCTTCTTGGCTGAATGAAAGGTAGCAGCCATTTACCTTTGACTGAATGAGAGATGGCAGCCGTTCGCCTTTGAGTAAGAATTCAGTTCTCATGCCCCATGCCTGGGGGAGTTTGCGTTTGAGGCTGGATTTCTCCTGGTGGGGTAAAGGGTTTGATTCCTGGTATCAGGTTCAGGGATCGGGAAGCGGATGGTGGGAAGGGCGTCTGGGAACTCCGCAGGGCTCTCCTCATCATATGTCAATGTTTCCTGTGTTAGCCTGTGAATAAGGCCAGGGGGTGCCTTTCTCCAACAACCTGGGAAGATCAGGGAAGAGGGTGGCAGATGAACCAAGAGTCATGAGCCACCCTGAGCTGTAAATCCATCTGCTTTCCTACGTCTTAAATTTTGGAGTAAGAACAGTCACCCCCTTTCTGTTCCAGACCATCAGCTCTGCCCGGTCCCAGCTGGCCTCCTTGCAAATCTGTGCCTCCCATGGGCGATGGAAGCTGAGTGAAGGAATGGTGATGGTTTTGTCCCCCCCTGCCCCCCCGCCCCGCATTAGAAAAGCTGCTTGTCATGGGGCGACACTCACGCTGCCTCTGTTTGAGTGTGTATGACCCTGCACACCGGGTTGAAAGAGAAATTCTTTGGGATGGTTACTGGTTCTTACCTAGACAAGACAGTCTTGATTTTGAATTACACGGGACCTCCTTCTCCTCCTTGCCTCTGTCCCTGCTCAGTTGATCCCGTATTCCTGGAGGCCACAGGGCGCCCTGGCTGCAGGCTGCTCTCCTGAGAGCACTTCTGGGGACTCCAGAGAGGGTCTGAGGCCCCTTGAGACTCAGCCAGCATCAGCCGACTACACAGTGCTCAGCTTCGTTTTTTTCTTAATTGGCTCTAATTACTCTGTCATCATAAATGTACTGACATCAAAAGCCTTCAAGTTCCTTTAAGCAGCTGGCAGTAATCGGCCTCATTAATTTTGTCGATTCCCATCTTTTGAAAAAGGCTGGTTTGCTTTAGACATGACGCTCTGTTCAGTGCTGGTTCCCGCATCTCCCTGTGTCCCAGGTCTGCAGTGAGATTGTGGCCAAGCCCCTGGGAGCTTGTCAACACCCCTGGTGCCTCTCACCTCCTCGGAGTCTGGGGTGGGGAAGGTGCCTCTCCCTGGGAGAGGCTGGGAGACCTTTGTCTGAGGTCACAGAGCATGAAGACAGGACATGGGATATCACCCAGGTCTGCCTGGCTCATCTTGGCTCCCTGGGCCTTGGGAGAGAGTCAAGGTCCCCACCAACATAAATATTTAATCTTGGGTATCCTCTCCACTTACATTTTGCAACTGGGATTCCAAGCTGTCTAGTATCTCCCTGTCACCTGGGCTCTAGGAATTTGACCAAACTTTGTCAAACGTATCCTCCTCTTTATATAGCCTTTGGTAATGGGGGCAGAGGGGCACCTGTGAAGTTCAGGGGCTAAGGTAACCGGCTGTGATGCCTCCTTGGAGTTTGCCGCCCCTGGTTCAGACATCTGCTCCCTGTTGGGGTCCCTGTGTGGCTGTTTTCATTTGCCGCCTTGAGAGTGACACGGAGTCCGGGAAGAGAGAGGGATCTGCTTATATGCCAGACGCTGCCACTCTTTGTCCTGTGTGGGCTTGGGAAAGTGACTGTCTCACTGTGCCTCAGTTTTCTTGTCAACAAAATGGGGGTGATTATGCCAACCTCCTAGGGATGTTGAGACAATTAAATGAGGTAACGCATATGAAGTGCCCAGCTCCTCCTTGGCGTGGGGCAGGCCTCCCTTTCCATCTTACCTGGATGGACCTTCAAGGCAGGGGGCTCAGGAAACGGTTGCTATAGGCCCATCCTTGGGCCAGCATCTCCCAGCTCATTGCTGGGACTGGAGAGGGATGGATGCTTTCCCAGGTGGCCAGACAGGGTTTTCCTAGGTAAACAGATGCCACTTTGCCCCTCTGCAGCCTTCCTGCTTTGCAACGAGATGCTCATAGATCAGTGGATCCGGGTTCTATCTATTCAAGGAAGAAAAACTCTGGGCTGGTGGTGGGTTGGGGTGGGGAGTGTCCCTTCCAGGGCCCACCCCTTGGAACTGCCTCCCCCTGACACCCCTCCCCACCACCCTCCTGCCTGCAGCGGCTCAGCCCTGTAGCTGACAGCACTGATTACTGCCTGGGAGTGATAATATAATTCAGTCCCCCTCAAGGAGAGATGCTATCAGAGAGGCTTTCTTAAGAGGAAAAATATGTAATATACTGGTTGAAAAGGGCTATCTTTCCTCCTGGAAGAACAGTTATTAATCTCTTCCTAGTACATTTTCATATCATTTTGGACATTTATTTCCAGGCTGTGATATTATAAAACCAGGCGTTTGTGTCAGTTTTGATGCGGGTGTAACACACTGGAACATGAAAAGGCGTAATTACCGCTGTGGCCATTGGAATTGCTAACGAGATCTTGACATTTTCAAATCGGACCCATTTCTCAGTGATCCAGAAGTGAGCCCTGCAACTGTGCGGGCTGCATGTCAATGAGGCAGCTCACAGCCCAGGGGAGAGGGGGAGGAAGGGGTGGGGGCCCTGCTTAGATTGTATGAGCTGAACCCCATTGCCTGGAGCTCAGGAGTGAAAACCGTGGCGGAAGCAGCCTTCTGCCTCAGAGCTGCCTTCTCCCACCGCACAGAGAGGTTTGTCTTGGGCCCTTGGGCCTTTATTTTCTGACTTAGGGTTGTCCACTCAAGAAATCTTCGTTGGAGATTTACTATGTGTCTGGCCCTGGGGAGAGAGCAATGAACCAGGTGGAATTCATTCTTCCTCAAATTGTTGAGAGCTCCCCCCATAGGCCTCCCCCTCCCCCACCCTCATTCTCAAGTGCTGGGAGCAGCAGCAGCTGGAATTCCTTAGAGGTGCAAATTCTCAGGCTGCACTCCAGACCTACTGAGGCAGTAAGTCTTGTGGGGGGGGGGGTGCCCAGTGATCTGTGTGACACAGCCCTCAGGTGATTCTGATGTACCTCACAGTGAGGGGACCACCCTTCCACCTTCCTCTGCACATCCAGGAGACCCCGAAGCCCACCTCTGTGTGATGAGATTCCAGTGGAGGAACCTGGGGTGGCTGCTGCGGCTGAGCTGCCTGGGTCAGACATCTCTGCTACATTAAGTCTTGGCCCCTTCCCCTCCCTCCAGCTGCCCCCACCCCTGAAAACTGGGGCGCTTGAGGCCTTATTGGCCTCTGTGAAGCTCTGGAAATGGAGCGGGAGCACGTGAAACCATTGGCAGCCAGACCCTCAGAGTGCGGGCTGTCAGCTAGGCCACCCCTGGAATGGGGGCTGGGAGTGGGGGCGAGGAGGCCTGGGATTGGCGGTTGGGGAAACAGAGCAGGCCTGGGGGACGGATCAGAGAAGAGGCAGATGCTTGCAGCAAGGTCAAATGAATGTTCTTTCTGCCTCCCTAGAGCCCAATAATCCTCCTGTATACTCTTGAAAAATGGCACTGATATTGGAGAAAATGAACCTGGCAGTCACGCTGGGCTCCTCTCTCTCATGAGCCCCATCTCAGTGGTTCCTGATAGATCGTTCCTTACCCTTTCCTCAGTCCCCACCATCCCTGCCTTTCTCACCTGGACCACTCCCACACCTCCCAGAATGCCACCCAACACAAGGCTGGCTGCAGGGCCGGGGAATGAGTAAGCAGTAAAGAAGCAGAGGCTGTGACCTGCATTAGGAGGTGGTTGGCAGGGCAGGTGAGACGAGAGGTGGGGTCCCAGCTGGACAGCAGGACAGGGCCAGAGGGTGGAACTGGCCAGACCTAGACCCCTCTTTTTGTTGACAGAGGTGATCAGAGCAAGTGGCAGGTGGGCAGGAGAGCAGGGGTAGATTGGATGAGAGAAGAGCCAGACAGCCTTGTCGCTGGCGATAGCTGTGCTTCCCAGGATGCTGAGAGCTGCGGGACCACCTTGGGGGATAGCCAACTGGAAGTGCCCAGAACCCATAGCAAGAGACTTAGGAGACCTCAGTGATGTGGAGGTCAAGCCTTTCAGTGGCCAACTGTGTCCAAAAGGGCATGGAGCTTGTTCAAGGCCACAGAGTCTGGCCTGGAGCCCACACCTACTAGCTCCTGGTCAGCACCCTCTCTCCTGACCCACTTGGACCTGTGTTGGTAGCAGTCAGGATTCCTCTGTAACAAAATCCAGCTGTGTCTCAGCAGGGGCCGCAGCTGCGCCTTCCCAGCCTAATTCTGAGGATGCAGTTGGATAGGTAGGACTTCTCAAACTCCCCAGAGGTGCTTAGAAAAGAGTTCTGGTTAAGTCAGTGATGGCAGAACCATGGGCATGTTGCTACACAGACGTCAGGAAAGACACTCATGAAAAGTTTTCGAATAGTTTATAATGCCCTGGGGGAATCTCTGGATGTATGCTGGGGAAAAGAATCAAAACATGCAGTCACAGTCACAGAATGAACTTGACTAGGTACAAGCCCAGATGAAAGACAGGAAGTGTTCTGAAGCTGTGGTTCTCAAACCGAGTGTGTCTCAGTGTGCCTCAGAATCCCCCGGAGGATGGAACGTCACCCCAGGGTCCCTGCGTTGCTGGGACAGATGTGGGCCCAAGAGTCTGCATTTCCCACAAGCCACAGGCCATGCTGAGGCTGCTGGTCTGGGGACCACCCTCTGAGACCACTGTGCCGAAGGTGAGTGGCTTCTTTTGGTATTCGGTTTGTGCCTGATTGCTGTCTCCTTTGTTATATTCTCTGAATGTTTCAAATGCTCTACGGTGGATGTATATTAGATGTGTAATTGGAAACAAAACAATTAATAAGGGAAAAGAAGGTGAGAATTCTCCTGAGGATGGGAATGGGGATGTTCCTCCGGAGTCAGAAGCATTAATGGCGCCGGCCGGCCGAGGCGCAGGTGTTGGGGGGAGGTCTCCCCGAGCCCCTCTCCTTCCGTCTTGCCTGGGATACGTGGACCAAACTCCACTCCCAGAGCCTGTGACGCGATGCCCAGCCCTGGAAGCTGTTGGTTTTTGTTTAGGGCCAGTGCTGAGAATCACCTGGCTCCTGGGAGGGGCCAATTCAGGGAGTCATCAGTCTCCGCTGGCCAGGCTGGCCCTGGTGGCTGAGCAGACCTACAGCTGCGGACAGAGGGCTCCTGAGCCCTCAGGGCCACGAGAAGCAATGCAGGTCGTCCCACTGCAGGGATCACACCTGCCCTGAGGAATCAGTCTCAGAAGCTGAAGCAGCCCCAGGCTCAAACATTGCGGACACAACTCCAGCCCCTCCTCAGGAGCTAACATGAGTCCCTCCACAAACCTCGCCCCAGCCCCCTTATCTTCCTGCCCGGCCCCTCTCCACTTTCCCCTGCCATTCTTCTCTAGCTACTGTTCTCTGGCCTTAGTTCTGTTTCTGCTACACACTAACTTTGTCTCCTGCTCCCACACCCTACCCGGGGCCTTTGCATATGCTGTTTCCTCCCCCAGGAAACGTCTGCCCTCAGATCTTGGCCCAGTTTCCTCCTCACCGCTCAGGCTTCAGCACATCTACCCTTGCCCCATCACTCTCTAGTCTGCTGTTCCGTTTATTCTTCATAGCCCTTGACGTGATTTGAAATGATAGTTTTATTTATTTATGTTTGTTTCCCTCTGTTTAGATAAAAACATTTCCAATGGCATTCCGTCTGTCCTGTTTACTGGGAATCCCAGCATCTAGGCTGGCCCCTGGTGCAGAGAAAGCTCTCAATAAATGGCTGTTGAATCAGTTAATCCCTTGCCTCCTTCCACTTCTCATGACGGAGTCACTGCCACCCCCATTGCCCCTTGCATCTCACTGCAGGCTTGACCTGCCTGAAACTGACCAGTGGTAGCCATGAGCAGGCAGGGAGCAAGCTGGAAAGGGTTGCAGACATCTGGGGAGTTCACGTCTAAGGTGTTATCCCCAGTGACATATCAGTGAGTTTAGCTCTTGTTGCAAGACAAGGGGAAAGGAGGAGTGAGAGTCTTCATATGCCTGAGGCAACAGAGGGACTAGTAAGAGTGTTTTTGCAGGAAATGAGCAAGGAAAGGCAACTGAGCTAAAATTTCTCCAGGGCCAACCTGCTGAAGACCTCAGAGGTGAGGGAATCAGAGAGACGTGACCGCCAGGATGAGACCGAGACCGACTATGGGCCAAAACAGTCCAGATAGCAACTGGTTGGTGTAACCGGAGGGGTCTATAAGCAGGTGCCATGAGGTAGGCCCCTATTGAGGTCTGGGTGGTGTCTTGCTGAGATTGACACTTTAAGGCAGGTGGCCAGAGCGAGAGTGTAGCGTTGAGAAGTAGAATCTAAGGTTGCCAAGTTCTTGGAACCTAGGGAAATGGAGCTCATCAGCACAGATAACGTGGGGTCCTCAAACCAAGTGCAGAAGTGGAAGAGGAATGCTGGGCTTCCTGGCCAGGGATAACTTCCCATTCAGCAGTGGAATGTGATCATGCGGAGGCAGAAACAGACGTGTTCCTGAGGGGCAGCGCAGCAGGTCGCACGGAAACCCTTACATGTTAGACGGTGGGCCCAAGGGAATGAGGGATTCTCGGGAGCCCACCCAGCTCCCGGAAAGATGATTTCCTGAAGAAAGTGCTGGTCCTGGTGGTCCATGGAGCCCAAGGGGAAGATGCTGCAAAGAAGGTGTGGGGACCAGAATCCACACAGAGACTTTGGCTGGAAGACTTGGCTGTTCCTGATGGAGAAGTGCTTGGTACTTAATTGCACCTGTGTGTCTTGTGGGTTACCTGGTGGTTTCATATCAGCCCAGGTGACTTCTTTAGGAACCTGCATCCTAGGCTGTGCTGAGTGTCCCTCCCTTCTTTTCGTTTTCTAGCCCCTCTTTGCAGAACTGACCAGAGAGAGACATGATCTGTGTGTGGCTGTGCCCCTAGACTGTGGATTCCTTTAGGGTGCCATGGGGCCTGGTACACGGTAGGTGCTCAACGGATGTTGGTTGAAAGGAATTGCCTACCATTCACACTTGAAATTCTCTTAGTTCTTCTCAATTAAGTCTTTCCCTTCTTCCTTAAAGTTCCAGATTAAAGATGGAATACCTAAATCCTGATGGGCACAAACTACTCCCCCCCCCATCTCCCCATCCCCGGATACAATTTTGATGGAGTCCCCCTGCCCCCACCCCACACACGCCAGCACAGCTGGCATGGCCATCCACATCACACGCACAACTGCTCCTGCCCCACATCCCACTTTCAGAGTTGTGCTAAATGGTTACAGGAAGTGGAGGGCGGGTGTGTACATAATGATCTGCAGGGATCTGGACACGAGACCCAAACTGTGTTCTTTTGGAGAAATCTATAGGCCACGGACTTTGCAAATTTGGTCATGTTTGCAGCAAAGAAATCAAAACCAGTTCTTCCTTTCCTTTGCTGGGGCGTGCTGGAGAAAACAGCGGGTCAGCCAACAGCCAATCCATCAGGTCGGGTTTGCTACATCCCAGATGTGGTTGTGGTCACGGAGGCCACATGCTTTGGCAATACAGCCCATAATGCTCATGGCTGCCATGAATCTGCTCTGCTGGGCCTTCAATGCTGGGAGCTTTCCTAAAAGTGTCTCCATTTATCATGCCATTTTGTATTAAATGCTTACTCTCATTTCATCCTCCCAACAGCACTGGGCATAATGACTCCCATTTATAGGTCTGATCACACGATTCCCTTAAAATCAGCCTGCTGCTGAGTAAGAGAATCAGGGTGGGATCCCATGGGTCTATCCCCAATGCTGGGCTGCTACTCTGTCCTGCACCAGGAGTGAGCACCTTCCCATGCTCTGGGACGGTGGCGGTGACTGGGAGGAAAACCTCAGAGGGGCCTGGCCTCGGTGGACATGGTCGAGTTGGCATCACTTGTCGGGGGAAGTGAGGAAGAGCAGGTGTATTTGGAAAGCAAACTCTGACAAGTTCCAAAGACAAAGTGAACACACAAGGAACATGCTTTTGGGCATGGTCCTTTGCCAAATCAATCCCTAAGTATAGTGAGCAGTAGTGAAGGGTCCTGGGCCCTGACATTGGTGGCTCCGAGAGGTGACGTATGGGGATAGGTCAGGGCAGGCCCATGTAACACCCTTGGCCTGGGAGACAAGGTAAAAAGAGCTACAGTGGAGGTCACCTAGGAATTGCTACAACTCCTGGTGGGTCAGACAAAAAGGTGAGTGCCCTGACTGTTCCTCCATCCCTTCCTTTTTCTGTCTCTCTTTTCCTTTCTTCTTATCTCTGTTAACCTCTGTCTCACTCTCACCCTATCTCTTTCCCTTTGATTATCCATCCATTTATCCATCCATCCATCCATCCATCCATCCCTCCACCCTTCCTTCCTTCCTTCCTTCCTTCCTTCCTTCCTTCCTATCCAGTCACTGCTGGCTGTTACAGAGATATTTAGGGTAGACACACACCTCACCAAGGTTCGAGCGTTTCCAAGGCTGGCTTTGGCCAGTGTCATTGTCCAAGCCTCAGAGCTGATCTGCTGAGTCAGGGCCTCCGTGTCCTCATCTGTAAGACGGTGGAGTTGGACCAGAGGCCCCCTATGGCCCATTTGAGCTTGAATGTCCTACTGGTCTACGAATCTTTGACTTGGAGCCAGGAAACCTCCTGGATGATGGCCCCCCAGGAGATTCTAGGTTTCCTTTCCAGCTTGTGAACCTGTTTGGCAGCCACAGCTGGGCCTCCGGGGCAGAAGGGAAGCCAGGAGCCAAGAAGCTGCCTCGTGTGAGTGAGAGATTTGCTCAGAGGATGATTTGTGAGGGCAGAGCCGAGGGCGGCAGGGCTCGGGTTTCCCGGGGCTGCGGGCGAACTCTGACATCTGCTATTTTTCACTCCAGTGAGACTGATTTGCTCCAGATAGGCCCCTGCAGACTGTTTTCAGCTGCGCTGGGAAGTGTGGCGGCCGGCGTTTCATCTCAGAGACCTCTAAGGGAGACCAGAACACATGTTAACTGCTTGAGCTCAGAGGCCAGTCTCGTCTACAACAGGGCCCCAAATTCCACATGATCCCTTCTGAGCAGACAGACTTTTATTCCCCGAGGTGTTACCCTCACTTCAAAGAAACGCCAGCCCTAGATCTGAAGGAGGCTGCCTGGCTTGGCCCGCCCCCTGGGGACCAAACCCCGTTATTTTCTGAGTCTTTATTTCACAGAATAGCTTGTCCCTGGCTGGGAGTAGGACACTTGGATTGGAAACATGAATCTATTGCTTCCTGGCTGAGTGATCATGGACAAATGATGGGACTTTCCAGAGCCTCAGTTTCCTCATTTGTCACTGAAGTGCCAGGTACGTTTTCAAGGTCTGATGCTCATTGTGAATATCGTTTACAGCTTTTTCAGAGATGGGGGTTGTTGAGAGCAGTGGGTGCCAGCCTGGACTTCCCTAGGAAAAGGTATAGGCATAAAGGAATACCGCAGTGGCAGATACCAGCAAGCCCCCCGGACAGAGACGATCTCAGTCTTGCAGGACCCAGTGCAAACTCTTTTCTGCGTGGGCCTAGATACAGTGAGTGATAGAGAGTATCCTGGCCCTGACCCTAGAAGGCCCAGGGAGGCAGCCAAAGGGCTTGGTGAGTGTGGGCCCTGTAACACCTTTGGCCTGGGTGCAAAGGTAAAGATGTGGCTTCCACTCTGGACATTCCTTCACTACCTTTACCAGATGCCCCCCCACCCCCAGTGGTAATAGCACAAAGTTGAAAACCCATAGGTTCCAATTAAATATTTAGATTTACATAGGAGTAAATGATCAAGACTGAGAATGCCGTTAGAGATCTGTGGAAGACAATGAGAAAAGAAAAGAAGTAAGAAAGAGAGACAGAGGGGAAGTATGCTGGGTCTGTGCCATGTCAGCTTAGCTAAGCTGGAACTACTAGTATGTTTCTTAAATCCCCTTCCCTGCTTAGTTTTGGGTTAGCCCAGGCCACAAGGGACTTCATACACTGTATTTGGAAGGTGGACATGGAACAGCAGCCACATTCTTTATTTATTTGGCAGGTGGGATGGAGCAGGCCCTGGGCCCGTTTACAGCTCATGTGTGCTGGTCACTGGCTTTACTAATTGGCTTTGGCTCCCCTGATTCCTGGGCTCTGTGTTTATTTGGCGCTGGAAGAAAGGGCACTAGTTTCTCCTGCAGATCAGCCCCATTATTGAAGGTGGAGACTCAGAGGCAAGGAGAGACCAGTGTGAGTTCCAGTCCAAACTCACAGGCTGCAAGTTGTCTTTGTTCTTCCTTACTTCATATCCATCTTCCTTTCCTGATCACCTGCCCTGTGGACTGCAAGGCTCCTTGCCCCAGATATAGAAACATAAGGTCAAATCAACTTCCTATAACAACTTCTTTATTATACACCTCTTGGTAGTTCTGATTCTCCAATAGAACCCTGATGGATACAGGAGGTGAAAGGGGAAGAAAATGACAGGGATGAGTATAATGATATAAGAAGACTATGGAGCCAGAATGGTGTGCAACTACGAAAAGGCGTGGGCAAGAGGAAAAAGACGGGGAGGGACAAAGGTGAGGATCAGGAGCCCAGCCAGCTCCATAGGCAAAGGCAAAGACTGTGCAATGAGAAGTTGTGGTGGCTAGTTTTGGTGGTGATGAAAAATTGAAATTGCTTTTGACCTGAGAAGGTCATGGCTGAGACTCATAGATAGGGCTGAGACAGCTTTTTTCTTTTTTTTTTCTCATTTCCTCTCCCACATCCCAGACCAGTAGTGATCAACCCCAGCTGCACACTAGAATCACGGGGGGCCTTTTAAAAATGCTGATGTCCAGGTCCTTGCTAGGACAATTAAATCAAGATCTCTGCAGCATGGCCCAGGCACTAATTTTTAGAAAATGCTTCCCAGTGATTCTAATCTGCAGCCAGGTTCAGAACCATTGATCTAGTGTGGCAGACACACCCTGGGGTGACCACCAGTGAGTTACACCCTTATATACTACCCTCTCTGGAGTGCAGGTGAAACCTACAACTTGCTTCTAACCAACAGCAAGTGGCAAAATAATGGGATGTCATTCTCTTGATTAAGTTATTTTGTGCGGCGCATAGGGGTGGGGACTTGTGATAAATGCTGCTGCCCCTTGTCCTTCTGAAGTATAAATCTGAGGGAGTTCTGCATGTTTTGCAGAGGTCGAGTGGCATAGAATCAGTCTATAAGCACAGACTGCTTTTGGCTGTGCTGAAAAGTGTGGTGCTGGCTGTGTTTCATCTCTGAGCCCTCTAAGAGACAGCGGCTCACATGGTAACTGCTATACTTTGTACAGTGGTGACCTTGCTACTTAATCTTATCAGGTTTCTCTGCCTACTGATCATGCTGTTCCTGCTGTCTTTTTCTAGACCCCTGGATCACCTCCCAAACAAATCCCTGCACCAAACTCCTTGTCTCAGGCTCTTCTTTTGAGGGGATCCAGGCTAAGATGGTACCTTTTGGAGTCCCCATGCACAACACAAGCAGAAGGAGGAGGAGGGTCTTGGAACCATTTTCTTGCAGTAGGGCCTCAACCTGAGTCACTTCATCAGGGCAAGAGGTCAGGATGGGGAGGAGAGTGTACAGAGGGGACAGCAGGGACAGTGTGGGAGATGGGCACCATATGGGACCCTGCCCTGTTCTGAAGTTGGCCATCTGCCCCCCTTCTCCACTTAGCCTCTCTCAACCTCCTTGTCCTGACAGTGTTTGCTCACACTGTGCTCTCTCAGGCTCTGAGGCCCTGAACTGTGACTGCCATGAGGTCTGTGCTTCATGGCTAATGACACTGAGTTGGGACCTTAGTCTTGGAGTCAGCCCGGGGCTCAGTCCCTGTTTCTGCAGAGGAGTGTGCTATGCAAGAGAAACACTGGGCTTTGAATCTGAAAACTTAGCTCTTGATGCTAACTTTGCCATATACTAGCTGTGTGCCTTTGGGCAATGCACTTCACCTCCATGGCTTTCAGGTTCCCCACCCCCAACACGGGGATGATGCTCACCTCATAGGGAGATTTTGAAGATTTAGTGACCACATGATGTCAAAGTGTTTTGAAAACATTCATTTAAAGACAGGAGGGCATGGCATGGTCTCATATATGAAGTTCTCTGCACCTCGTTTTCTGGATTATTTTTATAAACACCTTCAAGGGGAACAAGGTCAGATGAGAAGCTAGTTTTTAAAAATAAAGCCAAATGGGAGATAAGGGAGATTACCAACTGCTAACTCCCAGCTGAGGCTTGGACTGAGGCATCCCAGAGAGAGTCCATGGACAGAGCCTGGTATCTCGGACACCTGAGTGGCCCAGGATGCTGAGGTGGGAGGATATGCTGGACAGTCCCACTGTAAATTCAGTGTCAGAAACAAGGTTGCTGGCCGTGATGGTGGTTCATTGTACAATAGGAGTGGAGTCTCAAGGAAGAGCTGGAGAAAATGTCAGAGGGGTACTGAGTGGGTGCTCAGGGGAGAGCTCAGCAGAGACTCTGCCAAAGGGATTGCTGGTGGTGGTGGATCCCTTAATGGGATCGGCTCTGCTTGTCCCCAGGCTCCCAAGAGCAGAGACCTCACTGAGAGGAGCCAAGGGTTTGGGGAGTGTCACCCATGTGTCATAGGAGGAAGACAAGGAGGAGGAAAGGGGAGGTAGCTGGAGAGGGTGGGGTCAAGTGTGAGAGCGGAGGAGAGGCATTCAGGATTGAGTCCAGGGATGGAGACCTACCTGGGACCACCCCTTTTTAAGGCTCTTAAGAACATGTGGGTTGTGGGGCTTGCATATCCACTCCTTCCTAAGGTCATAGAAGTGACTTCTGATACTATGAGTGTCGCAGGGGAATCATCCCATGAGTCTTCCTCCTGGGCTGTTTTGGACCTTGACAAGTGACCCATTTCTGTTTTTCTCCCTGTGGTGGCCAGAAAAAACTGAGATGGCTCCGCCAGGATTTCCTAGGCTTTCTAGCAGTGAAAACGACGCTGTGGAATGTTGGGAGGGAGAGCCTGCTCCTGGTTTGCCAATGTGTACAGAATCCGGAGGTCACAGCTGGACATGAGCTGGATGGGAGGAGGATTACACGCCTCCGCTAGTAAATTTCTGCTCTTAGGGACCCATGTTGTCCCAGCTTTTATTGTTCCACAGGGCAGTTCTATGTACTAGTAAATAAGGCAGGTTCTTTGGGTCACAGCTGAGGAAGCTAAGCAAGACTCCTGGAGCTTTGGGGACGCACCCCCCACCCCCCCCGGATATTTTCACAAAAAAGAAGGGCTCCAACCTGTTTTCCGAACTTGAGGATGAGCTCAGCACCACTCAAATCCCACAACATCTATGTGTTAATGGTATGGACTGGGGTCCAGGAGCCCACAGTTGGGAAAGAATGAACAAACACAGTTTTGCTGGGTTTCTTCGTGGATCCATTTTATCTCCATTTTATAGACAAAACTGAGGCTCAGAGTAGTTAAGGAGCTCACTCAAGGTCACACAGCTAGTGGGCAGCATGGGTTGAGGTCTAAGCCAAGTCATCTGGCTCCAAGTTCCCTTGCTTGTTTATCCTCTTTTCCCTGGCCTCGGCTAGCCTCCCCTCCCTCCCCCTCCCCTCTCCTTCTCTGCCCTGTTTCTCCCTCCTTCCCTCCCTTCCTTTCCTTTCCTTTCCCTTCCTTTCCTTTCCTTTCCTTTCCTTTCCTTTCCTTTCCTTTCCTTTCCTTTCCTTTCCTTTCCTTTCCTTTCCTTTCCTTCCGTCCTTCCTGTTTTACATTATAAAAGTAGTATAAACCCAGTATAGAAACTTAGGGAAATTAGAAAATAAAAGTCCACATTCACAATCCCAGACCTTAATACATTTTCAACATTTTTATGTCCTTTCCTCTCTGTGCACATTTTTTAATGCGTGCAGTTCTAGTTTAGATACCACATTTCCCCAAGAAAACAGGATAGTGAGGCCCCCGTCCTCATGGAGTTTCCCGGCTAGTCGGGAATTGCATACATTCATAGTATAGTGTCCTCATGAGCATTTGCATTTCCTAGGTTTGTCCATTGCCCTTGATACAGTCACAAAGCTGCATTCCACACCATTTAATGTTTTGGACCACATTCTCCTTTTACTTGTTTTCCATCCTATTTGCCAAACCTTGAGTCAGCTCTGTTGTCCTTTTTGAACTCTCTAGTGTTAACAAATCTCTTAAGAAAAAATATAACGTAGTTATTGTCTACTTGCCTGTTTTTTTATATATCATTGTAGGCTTTTAAAAAATGTATTCTGTGTTACTCCCATACCTCTGTCTTTTGCTTCCTTTGTTCCTGTTAATCCTCCTCCTTTTTCTGCTACAAAACAATTGTTTTATAATGATTGTCATGTAATGCTATGAAGAAAAGTACAGAATAGTTGTACCATGACAAACCTAGTCCCCCATTGTTGGGCACTTAATTTATGCCCCTGTTCTCCGTGATGAACATCTTCTGTGCACACTCTTATTCTCTCCCTTCACTGCAATCTCACCTTCACCACTGAAAACATGTTCCCTGGTGACTTCTTTGTGGCCAAATCCAATGAATCCTGATCCATCTTGGTCTTACTAGAGTCACACTGGGTACCTTCTCCTTCTCCAAATGGTTCTCCTGCTTGGCTTGAGCTGCTCTTTCTCACTCTCCTTTTCCACAAATCCCTCCCGAGCAGGTCTTTTGCATCAGTGCTCCCTGTCTCCTCACTGCAGGTCAGCCTTGGGAGTCCTGTCCATTCCTATGGCTTGTCCTGCCATCTACATGCTGATTCCTGACTCGGTATGTTTGGCCACGACCTGCAGGCGTATAAAATAATGACATTGTTATGTCTTACTTATTTTAGGACTCAATCTTTAATGAGTTTGACTAAGCAGGACGCTGTACTAAGCATTTTTTTAAAAAAATTATTTTTATTGATTTCAGAGAGAAAGGGAGAGGGAGAGAGATAGAAACATGAATGATGAGAGAGAACCATTGATCGGCTGCCTCTTGCACACCTCCTACTGGGGATGGAGCCCACAGCCCGGGAATGTGCCCTGACCGGGAATCGAACCATGACCTCTTGGTTCATAGGTCAATGCTCAACCACTGAGCCAAGCCAGCTGGGCATAAGCATTTTTCATGTGTCATTTAATTTGACCCACAAAGTCTCTTTGCAGCAGGTACTATTATTGTCATTGTTAGTTGAGGAAATTGGAGTCTATAAACTGTCCCCACTGGAATAACCCGCAGTCATCAAGTTTCATCAGTTCGGCCCCCTTGATAGCTCTGGTTGGGCCTTCAACATCGCTCTCCTTGACAACTGTCGCACCTTCCTAACATCCCACAGACTCCAAGTCTTGCTTTCTGCAGGTCTTGTCCATGCACACAGGGAGGGAAGCAGAACGTGATTGATCCCTCCTCATTCAGCTCCTTCCCCTGCTGGCTGAGGCCATGGGACAGAGCTCTCCTCTCTGCGTCTGGACTCAACTTCTCTGCAGTGATTTGCACTTGCTTGGGATTAAAATCATCCTACATGTTTCCTCCCTGGTCCCCAGTAAGCAGCGAGTCTGGGTTTCGAGGAGGACACTCCATGCATATTGCAGAAAGGACCGGAGGGGCCTGGTTTGCACACAGCCAGCTGGAGTTTGTCCAGCCCTCGGACTGTGGACCTCCCCGGTCTGGTCCAAGGCACGCTTACTGTTCATGCTCCTTGGATACCAGCCAATTAGCATGCCCCACAGTCCTTGTACAGGGCTTGGGGCCTGGCAGTGGAGGTGGCCAGGGACTGGGCTGGCTGGCCGTTACATTTCAGGAAGGAGGCCCTGGGCCTGACAGGAAAGTTCTGGGGAGCAGGGCTCCTGAAAAGCATTCTTGAGTGTTATTAAAGCAGCATGTTCCTTTGGAAGCAGAAGAGACCAGCCACTGTTCCCCTGTGTTTGCTCAGAGGCCAAATAACCCTGGAGGTTTTATTCCATTTGGTTGACCGACAGCCTGCGATGACAGCGCTGTGGCAACTGAGCCGGCTCGGGCCGTTTGTAAATCACAGGGCAGGGCCATCCTGGGAGGAGGAGAGCGGTTCAAATTTCCACCAAGAAAGAGTCAGTAAATGTCTTCCAGAAACTTCAGGCTCCAAAAAGTGCGGCCATGTGTTTTCCTCCACAGCCGACTGGGGAAGGGTAAAAAAGAACCCGACAAAACCATTCCTTTATATTTTGAGAGAAACTTGGTCATAAGCACCACAAAACCTTCAACATGTTCAAATCTGTCAATTCTTGGCCCATTCCAATAATTTGTCTTAAAGAAATAATTAGAAAAGAATAGCTAAGATTTAGACATAAACATGCTTGACATAAGGTTTTCATAAGAGCAAAACAAAAACAAAAAAAAAAACCAAAGCAAAACACAGACACACACATGTATGAAAACAGCTGAAATGTCCAATTGTAGAAGTTAACTTCATTTAGGTACACCCATGTTGGACTCTAGTCAGCCATTTAAAAAACGTATTTTCTAGGTTAGTGTGAGAGGCCTAGAAAAATGCTCACACAACAATATTAACCAGATAAAGCAAATATATATGAACAGAAAAACATTGAAAGGGCATATCCCCCAATGTTAATACTCTCTCTGAGAAATTGGGCTATGGGTGTACTTTTATGTATTTTCAACACCATGTGCTGATGTTATAATCCTTGAAAAAGGCAGCAACTAAAAAGATATTAAAAACCTTAACAGTATCTGTTTTTTCTTGGTGTGGACTTTAGAACAGACTCTCCCTGTAGTCAGATGTGCACTCTAATCCTATTGGAAATGAAAAAACAAGAGGGTCACGGGAACAAAGAGACTCAAGCAAATGCCCAAGCAACAGCTCGGGACGTTATGACTGTCTTTGAACATGTGAACTGGAATCAGGGTGTGGGATGTCCCAAGAATCAAAGGGGACTTTTGTCTGCCTTCTCCTCACGCCTGCTCCTGCTGTCATTGGTAGTTGGTGGAATGGCACCTCCCCAACCAGAAATCTGGGATCATCCTTGACTGATTTCTCTGCTCTATCCAATTGATCTCCAACTGGGTCTTGTAAACTTTCTGAAGTCTCCACTGCCCTATCTCGGTACCCCCTCATCTCCTGACCAGCTATCGACGGGAGTCCTAGGTTGGCCTCTTTTCATTTGATCCTATCCTACAGCCAGACTCTTCTTTCAGGAATGCAAATCTGCTTCTGCTCTGCCCTTGCTTAACAGGGCGCTTAACGTGTTAAAACCCCTCTGTAGCTCTCTCTTGTGCTCAAGGTAAAATCCAAACTCTCAGTTTACGAAGTCCTTCTCGATCTGACCCCCACCTAGTTCCCCAGCCTCGTCTCTCTGTTCTTTGCTTCATGCCCTTTGCTCCCCACCATTTCAGCCTCCTAACTGATTCCTGAAAGTGCCATATCCTTTCATGGACCCCCCAGTCCCTCTACCCACCACCCTCCTCCTCTTCTCCATCTGGGGAATCCTTTCCATCCCTCTGCAGTCAGTTCACTGTCTTCCCCACCAGACAGAACATATTTCTCCATCCCTGAGTTTCCTTACAGCTGTGTGCTGCTCCTCTTCTGCGATGCATTGCCTCATTCAGGAAGGCTCCGAAGTCCTTGAGACAGTGAGTGGCTGGTGCATCTTTGTCTTCCACAATCTCCAGCATAGCACCATGAACAAAACAAATTTTGTTAAACTCCTTCAATACAAAGCATGTATTGAAGGAGTTAAAGGGTAATGCGAAGATAAGAGATAAGATGTTTCAGCTATTTCAGGATGTTTCAGTTATTTGTTGCAATTTAACAGATCCCCTCCAAATTTAAAAGCTTAACAAAATTTGTTTTGTTCATGGATTTGAAATTTGAATAGGACGCGATGGAGATGGCTAGGTCTGCTTCAGGTGGCATCGGTTGGATGAATGGAGTGGGTGGAAGCCACTTGTGTTATATTTTACGGATCAAGCAAGTCACCACGGCCAGCCCAGATCCGAGGGGCGGGGAATTAGTGAGAGGAGCAGCAAAAAATTTGCCCTGGGCATAAAGAAGGAGGAGGTGGCACAAATAATGGCCTATTTTCTAATTTTGTTCTAACCAACAGAAGTAATCCCACAGTGGGATAGCATTGCTATTCTTGGATTTGCAGAAATATTAAAGCCCTAGAGTCAAATTGCCGGATCTGGCAGTTAGATGAGCTTCTTGGGAATGAAGTCAGCTCCCTGCCATGGGAGGAATTAAAACATGGCCTGGCAACTGCTTGGCAGAGATGTTGTAGACGGCGGTCAAGCTTCTAAAAAGAAATGAAATTGGATTGAGGTAAAGAAAATATATTTAGTTATATTTATCAGTTCACTGTGATCAGATGTAATCATGCCATTAGCCTGGTGTTCCCAACTTCAATCATCAGGCTCTGGGACTAAGCAGAGGTGACACAATGTCGGTGATGATGATAATGGTGGGGGTGTGGTGGTGATAATGATGGTGAAGGGGGTAGTGGTGATGATGGTGAGGATAGTGGTGATATTGATGATGATAATAATAATGAAGACGATGGGGATGATAATGGTGATAATAGCTAACACATGTGTAATGTTTGCTATTTGCAGGCACTCTTCCATGTCCTTTATGCAAATATTAAATCATCTAGTCCTCATAACGACCATATAAATTAGGGATTATTACTATGCACATTTTACAGATGAAGAAACTGAGGCAGAGAGAAGTTACATAACTGACCCAAAGCTAACCAGCCAGTAGGTGGTGCGTGTGCTAGGAAGACTTTCTGACCAGTATAGCGTGTTGACCTGATGGTCCCTGATTTTCATTCTTTCCCTCATGCTAGTGCTCCTGTCCCCTCTGTGAGGGGCCCTGCTTAGCCCGGATCTGGCCTTCTCAGTGAAGAAGTGCTAGGGGCTATCCTGGTGTTGGCGTATGACCAGCAGGAATATTATAAAAGAAAAGTCAAGCATCTGGTGAGGAGGTGACTCTTTAAAATCCTTCCTGGGTAAAAAGCAACAGGGTTACAGCTGGGACACGATTCTGGACCCCCTGACACACCTCTCCCCCAAAATGACACCTTTTGCTGGACCTAGAGCATAATTTTAAAGCAACCAAACCTGCACATTTCTCAGCGCTCCCCGGGCTGTCAGGGGTCCTTTCTGCACGTGCAGTTCTCCTTGCCCCGCAGGTAACTCTCACGGCTTCCTTGACAGCTCCTGCTCTTCCAAGGCCGAGTTCAAGGGTTTCCTCCCCGTGGACAGTTATTCCATTGCCCCAGCCAGAGTGAGGCTTCCCTCTGTGTTTGCTCCACAGTTGACCCACATTTCTGAGTCAACACCATGACCTCTAATTGTCCTCAGGGTTCTCAGTCCCTCTCCCACGAAACTCGGTGCCCTTGTAGGCAGGGAGCTCTGCTTATTCGCCCCCAACCCCACTTCCGGGACACTGGAACCTTCACTGATGTTCTAAATGAGCGCTCCTCCTGAACACAACCCGGTCAGGGTTCCTGCTGCCTGGTACCCCCGCTTAGGCTATATCGCCTCTCTGCAGAGACTGTGACTCTATGTTTTTAAACTCCCGATTAGATATGTCTTCCTTACTAATTTGCTGCTACCTTTTAAAGAGTTCTAATGTCTAGGACTCTTTGGTCCTCAATCTTAAGCATTCATGCTATCGCTCGGAGGGCTGATGAAAACACAGATCCCAGGGGTTCTGGCTCAGTAGGTGTGGCGTGGGCTCGAGAACGTTCCTTTCCCACCAGCCCCAGGAGATGCTGCGCCGACTGGTCGGGGTCCCCTCAGAACCGCTGCTTGAGACTCATGTAGCAGAGTGCCAGGCGACACTCGTGCTGTCTTTGGGAGTATCCATCGTTTCTTTTGTTTTTAGAATCCACACAATGTATGGGCTGCGGGTTGATTCCATCACCACACAGCTCAATTTCTGTTTTTAATAATAACCCCGTGAATCAGAAATGTATCTTGTTGTGGAAAATGTTACCTCCATCAAACAAATGCCAAATGCCACAGCGTTTGGATCACGGTCTGATCTTTCCATTTATGAAAAACAGCATTAAGTTATTGGATGTATCAGTGGCAGCCCGGAGAGGACACTCTGATGTTCAGAAAACCATCGAGCATGCAAGCAGTGGGCTTTGCAATGTGTTTAGAATAAATGGGGGGGGGGTCTCTGGGGAAATGTACTTTATCCAAAATGTAGATGGTATGTGACATGTGAATAAATATTAAGATGTTGTTTAAAAATTCCTTTTCATGAGCTGCAACATAGATAAATTGAAGATTTAAATGTGAGGGACCTCAGACTCTAGGCAGCTGGAGAGGAAAGAAGATGAGAGGAGGAAAATGATTTTCAAATATCCTCGACCACCGGCTTCTCTCTGCTTAAGGGCTCATTGTAGATTGCAGTCTGGCAATAGCTTTTCTTCTGTGTCCCACTGCCTCTCCCTGGCAAAGACTGTGGTGGAGGGACCAGAGGAATGATGGTGAGATGCATACCGGTGAGTTTGCTTAAAAGGGATGGATAGTTCTCGCAGCGTTTAGGTAATCCCAGGCATGGGGCCCGCTAGCCACTCAGCACTGACTCCAAATCCCTGACCTGGGGTGGGGGGACTCGGCCCCTTACCCATCCAGCTTCCCAGCTGTCTGATGAGACCATTAGGACACTGTCTTTTTTGATGTTGTTGTTAGTCCTCACCTGAGGATATTTTCTTCATTGATTTTTTTTTAGAGAAAGTGGAAGAGAGGGAGGGAGGGGAATTGAGAGAGAGAGAGAGAGAGAGAGAGAGAGAAAGAGAGAGACATCAATGTGAGGGAGACATAGTGATTGTTTGCCTCCCACCCATGCCCTGACCAGGGCAGGGATATTGCAAACAGGTATGTGCCCTTGACTGGGAATTGAACCTGCAACCCCTTGGTCTGCAGGGCCGACACTCCAACCACTGAGCAAAACCAGCTAGGGCAGGGCACTGTCTTTCACAGTCTCGTCCTTATAGGTCTATAGTGCCAAAATACTGCAAACACGCAGAAGAGGCCGGGACCCTGGTGCCCATGAAAGAAGATAATGGTCAGTCCCACGACAGCAGACACAATGTGCACTTGCTCTTCAGGTCCTCCAACAGCGAGGTCCTGTGTCCCTGGAGGAATGTTGCTCCCTGGAGTTGTGCAACACAGAGAAACTGATGGTCTCAGAGCCAGTCAGTTAGTCAAGGGCCTGGGGGCCTACATGATGGCCTTTGCCTCCTGAGCCTGTTTTTGGTTAAAACTCTTTTGCTGGAAAGGAACAAAACCCGCTGGGCTAGCTCAGGGAAGATGCAATGGGCAATTCCGTGGACAACTGGCCAAAGGGATGACATCCATCTGGGGAGGGGACTGCCGTGCTCAGTTGCACAAGCTGTGCACCGCACAACTCCAGAGGCACTACCTCCTGTGACGTGCATGCTAATCCCTAAAGTTGTGTGACACAGTGGCCCTGAGTTTGAGGTGATCCCTCTCATTTCGGCTCATGTTTGCACATCTGCCCCATTCCTCTTTCTCATCCATCTTCTGGGTACTTCTCTTGCCTGTGGCCCACCACGGCGTCCCATCATGTTTTCTCTCTGTTTGACCAGCTTCCCACTCCAGCACCTGCCACTGACTGTCAAAAGTTTCTATTTCTTATTTCAAATTCTTGGGAGGGAGACTTTGATCAGTCCCTGGCTGATGCCTTGCAGCTGCTGTCCGAACACCTTGGCCTCCTGCTTAGTTACTCTCTCTCCTTTCACACCATGCCAGTTCTCTCAGCAATTTCAACCCTTAATTGTCATGATATCCCAATCCAGCTACGCCTCATGCCCGCACTGCTACCGCCCTGGTCTCATCCACGTTCTTCCTTTGCTCAGATTATTTCAGTAGCCCCCTAACTCCTCCATCTGTTTTTGCTGTTGTTCCCCCTTCCTTCTGTCCTCAATAAAGCAGCCAGAGTGTGCTCAGAGGTTCACATATAAGCCAGACCATGTCCTCAGACCCTGCAAGGGCCCCTTTTTCATCAGAGGAAGAGCTAAAGTCTGCACCTGGCCTTCAATTTCTTCTCCTTCTGCTTCTCAGTCTAGTCTCCTCTTCACTGGCTCTCTTCCTGCCACATTGGTTACTCAATGTCCTCAGACTTGGCAGGCACACTCTCACCTCAAGGCCTTAGCCAGTGGCTTATTTCCTCTCCATCTTCACCTTCAGGCCTTCTCTGAACCCCCATTTGTAATGATTCACCACCAGCACTCCTTATCACCTTCTGTTGCTATAGTTGTTGTTTTTTTAATAACAGTTTCTAATATACTATGTATTTACTTATATATTTTACTTATTGTCTGTCTCTTCTACCAGAAAGCAATCTCCATGAAGTCTGGAATTTTGTGTATTTTGTATTCTTAGCACCTAGATCAGTGCCTGACACCATAAAATTTGTGTTGAATGAACCCAGAAAATGAATAAATGAGTCTAGAAACTCATATCTCTCATGTTTTAACACAATAATAAAATTAAATATTGAAAAAATAGCAGACACAAATATGTATTATACACACGGGTAACTATCTGTTAATTTCTTCTTCTTTTTTTTCCTGGGTAGAAAGTTTCAATGCAAACTGTTGAGTTCTCCTTCCACAATGTTGCTACATGAGGGTAGTGAGGTCCCACACTGAGTGGGGTGTCCTTCCGAAGGAGCCCCAGGAGTCACTGAAAAGCCTCCTCCAGCCACAGAGGAAGGTTGCAGTGCATGGAATCCAGACTTCCACCAGAGGATGGCACTGTGGTCGTTTCCAAGCGCCAGCCCCGCAATTGGAAAAAGCAATTTCCCAATGGCAACAACAGCTGCACTTCAAACCCTGCAGGGAACATCAGACAGTGTTAACCCTCAAATGGTGGGGAGACAGGAACTGGAGGCAGACGTGGGGCTCTTCACCACGGAGGCCAAGCCTGGAGGAAGGCAGGGCCAGGAGTGAGGCCAAAAAGGAGTGACCGCCAAGCTGCTGGGGGCTGGCATCCTTCCCGGGGGAGGCTGAGCGCTCTGCTTACCCAGGGCTTTCCAGGGTGTTCTAGGGCTTTCTCAGCAGCCCCAGGCAGTCAGCGTTGGTTCTTCAGAGCCAAGTCCACTGTGGAAACTGGCAGAGGGCGACGGGGGCGCTGCGGGGGTGGGGGCTCTCCCGCTTTCCTCCTTCGGTGCCCATTTTGTGTCAGTTACTTAGAGGGTGAATTTCAGCCTTCCTGGAGGCTCAGACCAGGTCTTGTTCATTGTTCAGTTTGCCCATAATACCTGGCATGCAACAGATACTCATCCATGGTTGTCGGGTAAATAAATGATTGACTGATTGAAGGATTGAATCTTGAATTTGGAGAAAGAATACAGTGCAGCTCTTCAAGAGAAAAAAGGAAAAAGAAGCATTTTCAAGTGTCTTCTCATCTCTCCAGGATTTTCGCCGTCAAAATATTTTGTTACGACCAAAATATTAGCCCTTGATGGTTTGCAAAGGGCTTTCACTCGTTATCCCTGTCTGCCCACCTGTCTCGCACATTCCCCCCTTGAATGAGAACCGTCTCCCAGCAGGACGGGTATTGAAGGGCACCGTGGTGGTGAGGACCAAGCAGGCACTCGGCAGTGTCTGCGGAGACCATGAACACAGGCGCAGCACTTTCCTACGAGCTTTACGGCCATCGCGGCCTTTCATCCTAGTGTCGCCTCTTTAAGGAAGATATTAGGGCTCAGATTGTTTTTTCCCAGGATGGTCACACGAATGCGTATCCCATCCTCACGGTCTTGTGATGTGACGTCAACAGTCCTCCGTCGACAGGTAGGGCCTATGTCCCCTCGTCTTGGAGCTGACAGACTTTGTAATGGCCCAGTGGACAGAACGGCAAAAGCCATGCAGTGTGACTTCGGAGGAAAGTCACAAGGCAGGAAAGCTTCCCCTGGTGTGTGGTCTCTCTCTCTCTCTCTCTCTCTCTCTCTCTCTCTCTCTCTCTCTCCTCTGTGCAGAGAGACAGAGAAAACTGCTGGAGGAGTCCCAGCCACTGGAACCTTCCAGCTGAGGCCTAGGTCACCAGAGGGCAGAGATGGGCATCTTGCTTTATGCTCCGTCCTAATTCCTGACCCACAGAATCTGTGACCATAACAAACGGGTGTTCACACCACTGAGTTTTAGGGTGATTCGTTATACAAGCACAGTAATGGAACTCTTCATTCCCCCTCCTTTTCTACGAGACAACTGAGGCCTAACAAGCAGTTGAGGGGATGCTTGGACCCTGATCTCTGGACTCAGCCCCCCCAGTGCCTTCCAGAGCGCCTTTGCTGATGTTGGCTTCACAGCCAGGCTGGAGCTGAAGAAAAGACATGGATTCATTCTGGGTCCCTGGAGGCTGGGGCTAGCCTTTGTTTTTTAAATTTATTTTTATAATATATATTTTTATTGATTTCAGAGAGGAAGGGAGAGGGAAAGAGTGAGATATTGATTGGCTGCTTCCTGCATGTCCCACACTGGGAGGATAGAGCCCACAACACGGGCATGTGCCCTGACTGGGAATCAAACTGTGACCTCCTGGTCATAGGTTGATGCTCAACCACTGAGCCATGCCGGCTGGGCTAGCCTTTGGTTTTGTTCATACATTAGCAAAGCAGGATTGCAGGCTTAGGGATCTGTCTGGGGTCTAGCGAATGAGAGTGGGGTTGGAGCTTAGGGTTTCTGGTCCAGGGCATCCCTGTCACAGTCGACTACACTTGGCCAGCCCTCAGTTTCCCCATCCAGTCTAAGGGGGTTTCCCGAAAGGGATGTTAGTGGCCAAGACAAATGGACGGAGCAACGTCACACCCAGACTAGAACTCGGTTTCCAGATTCCCAGCTCACTGCGGGCGCCTCTATTCCACTTGGGTGTCTGTCTCTGGGTCTAAGTCAGGAGGGAAAGGGGCTGAGACACAGACTTCACAGGTGTCACTTGCAGAGAGCAAGGGCTCTTCAGGGAAGAGGCAGGCCCCTCATGCTCACTTCTCTACCCCCAAAGAGGAGGCAGCTCTGGATGCCACCCCTGGTCTAGTTATCATCACCCAGGGGCTACTGCACTGATTTTTCTCTTCTGTTGCTATCCCTTTGGGCAATTTGGTTGGAGTTTAGCAGCTCTTGTTAAGAAAAAAAAAGCGACGTAGGAAATTGAAACCATTGTTGGCAATGCTATTTTGAGGACCTTACATACATATTTCAGTAAATTATGCTGTTCCTCTTCCCAGTGCTGAACATGCAAGGACAGATATACCACAGTGACATCGAATTGCTGCCATTTATCAAACTCCCGCTGTGAGCCAGACACAAGATCAAGTCCTTTATATTCCTGATGTCATTAAAACATCACAGAAAAACCTACAAGGTAGATGTTATTGATACCATTTTTTAGATGGGAAAACGAAGGCCTAGAGGGATTAAATAACCAACCAGGTCACACAATTGGTAAATGGATGGATGGAGACCTGAATACAGTCGGCCTGATGCCAAATTCTGGGTCATCTTCATTGTGTCTACAGGGTATAACCTGGCTGGTGCCCTGCTTTTGTGGGGCTGGTGTGTCTGTGTAGCTCTGTCCTCCATACACCCATCCTGCTTGCCCCAATCCTGCTTAGCATCCTGGAATGAAGACAAGATACCTGGAGAATGAAGCTCAGACTGGCCCTGAGCCAATGAGCCAGGTGTGTAAGTCAGAATGATTTTAGTTTTAAGTAACAGAAACCCAAATTAAAAGAAAAAAGATAGTTACTGTCATGTCCCAGGGAAGTACAAGGGAAGCAATATGGTCTTCAGGTATGGTTGGGTCCAGTAATCATCAGAAGTCTCTCTCTTTTCTTTTCCTGGTTCTTTTCCTCTGGGGAGTTGCATTCCCAGGCAGGCTCTCCCCATGTGTTGTTAAGAATGGCTTCCAACAGCTGTAGATCTATATATACTCCTTAACGTTGGGAGTCCCAGTGAAAAGAAAGCAATCCCTCCCTCCTCCAAACTACAGCTTTAGGTAAAGTCTCAAGGATGACTCCCATTGGTTCAGCTCAGGTCACATGACCCTTTACCAACCAATCACTATACAAGGGAAATGGAATACAGACTCTAGTCCAGGGGTGGGCAAACTTTTTGACTCGAGGGCCACAATGGGTTCTTAAACTGGACCGGAGGGCCAGAACAAAAGCATGGATGGAGTGTTTGTGTGAACTAATATAAATTCAAAGTAAACATCATTACATAAAAGGGTACTGTCTTTTTTTTTTTTTTTAGTTTTATTCATTTCAAACGGGACAGATCTGGCCCGCGGGCCATAGTTTGCCCACGGCTGGCCTAGTGTCATGATTGCTCCTGAAGATGGGGATGTGATTTGTCCCATCTGGATGTGTCTTTGAAAATAGGATGTATTCTGTTGCCAGAGGAAACATTAAACACCCCTCTCCCAAAACCAACCAACCAACCAACCAACCAAACAAAAAAACAAACAAAAAATAAATCTTATTGCTACTACCATCTGCTAAACTGATTTACACAGTAAATTGAAGGCACCTTCTCTGCTAATGGGGTGGCCTGGAGTTAGGTTGCTCTATGTGCTATGCCAATCTGGATTTTTTTTGAACATCAGCTCCCTGTTAAACCTCCTAACTGCATTATGCATCCTCTGGATGCTGACCCCTGCCTCACCCCATGGAGTCTGAGCGCACCCCACCTCACAGAGCTGTTTACATGGACTGCTGGCTCCTGGTGGGTCAGGAGCATATGGCTTAACCTCCTGGCTTCCTAGCTTCTCTTCAGGATGACCTTCATGGCTTTCCCTCTCACCCTGCAGCCCTCCCAAGACCCCACAGTCCTGTGTGAGACCACCTCCAGCATGCATTATGTGGAGAAGGTCACTGAAGGAACTTGGCCTTCACATTTCAATGTACCAGGGTACTAGCGGGTTGTTTGAACATATCTCAGTGTTGTTCAGAGACAGGAAGCAGCTACTCTGATCTGGAGGATCCTAAATCTGGCAATCTGTTTCTTTGGTTGTTCATTTATTTATTTCCAAAGCAGGGATCATCCTGGGCCCTACCATCCTACCAGATGGGGATCTGCCAGACTTTCTGATGATCTTTTTTAAAAAATTATGTTTTTATTGATTTCAGAGAGAAAGGAAGAGGGAGAGAGAGAGAGAAACATCAATAATGAGAGAGAATCACTGATTGGCTGCCTCCTGCATGCCCCGTATGGGGATCGAGCCTGAAAGCCGGGCATGTGCCCTTGACGGAATTGAACCCAGGACCCTTTAGTCCACAGGCAGACGCTCTATCCACTGAGCCAAACCAGCTAGGGCCTGATGCTCTTTTGGATCCTCACTCCTGGGCTGCTCCACCACTGGGACCAGCCTCTGTGAAGGTGCTCTTGAACATGGGGTCTGCTCTGATTCCCTCCCACACCCTTGCATCGCTTGCTCCTCTGATCAGTATGGCCTGCGTCCCATGCACCCTGCTGCCAAACTGGTCTGGTTTAGGGCATCCATGGGGGATACAAAACTAGGAAGAAAGGAAGGGGAGTGTCGGAGAGATGTCAGGTGAGTCAGGTCAGGTTGCTTGGGGGAAAGGCTTGTTTAAGAATCTTAAATACTTGTAGTATGTGCATTTGGGTGTCTTTACTAAAAGATAGAGCCAAGAAATGCACACGTAGTTTAACACTTTGCATCTCTCCACACAGGTGGGTACCAGCACTTGGGTGTCCTCCCCTAGCTGTGGAAGAACACCTCCTCTGTGCCCATGTGTCATCCGATTGGTTTTAGTTCTCCTACGCACTTGTCCAAAAGGTGTGAGCCATTCTTAAATGGCAGAACTCAGGTCTGCCTGACTGCCAAGCCAAAGGCACCCTTTTCATAAACACAACAGTGGAGGAAGCCCTGGAAGGCTTGGGGTAGGAGGACGTGACAGGCGAAGGAGGCCGCTTAGGCCAAGGGCCGTAGCCCAGGTGAGGTGGGGACCCTCACAAAGCTGCCACAGTGGGTGGGCAAACAGGGTGTGCAGGCTTGGGGTCAGAGAGTTTTGGGTTGATACAATGGGCCAGGGAGAGGTTCCTAAAAAGCGAATGCTGGGTCAGACATGGTATTTAAAAAAAAATTGTGCAATCGGGTACAAGGCGGTATTTCAAAGAAAGGAGGGGTTGGTTGGGAGACATGTTAAGAGGAAAGTCAGTGGGCTGCCTCCATCCTCAGATGAATCCAGACCTTACTGCCCAGGGCAAGTGGCTTCCTCCTCAGCCTCTTTCCTGTGTCTCCAGCAGCGGCCTGGAGGCCGGGCTGGAATGCAGTGTACACCTCCCCCCACCTCCCCGACAAAGGGGCGGTGAGGCTGGGTCACGCTGTGAGGTGCTTTTATTCCTCCTGGAGAACAGGGAATAGTCCTCCCGGGGCCTGGCTACCGCTTCTGCACGAGTATTTATGAGCTGTGAGCGTTAAGATCATAAGGCTCCCATATTTTGCTTCTTTAAAAAGCCAATAACCTAAGAAAATGTTTTCTCCATAAGAGCAACTTCAAAGATCCTAGAGAACAACACACTAAAAATTATTGAAAGTGGGCCTCGCGCACATCTTGAATCGCCGCATAAAGGAATGCGCTGCAGCCGGCAGGCCTCTTCACAGCGCAAGGATCCCTTTGTTTTTCTCCATGCCTGGCAATCAGACGCAGGCCCCAAGCTGTTAGGCATTTAGCTGCGGCCATCTGTGGGGCAGGCTCGCCAGCCAGATTCTGTTTCATCCAGAGGACGCTCACAGAGCCAGGGACTATTGAAAACATCTCCGCACTTAAAAAAATTAAAATGTAAAACCCTCCTGCTGCCCTTGAGGGGCAAGGTGGTGGCCTCCCGATCCTCTGCGTGGAGCACATGGGAGTTATTTCGGGCAATTACCCAGGGAGGCCGAGGATGGACGTGCGGGGAGCCTGGGGCTGCCTTTACCAGTTGGATGGAGGTTGGCCAAGTTGTTTAAATTGGCGGAGCCTCAGTCTGATCACCCGTGAATTGGGATGATAATATTTGCCCAGACTGTTTCACCGGGCTGGTGAGAAGATCAAATGAGGTCATATTTCAATTGTGTGTGCGTGGGCACACACCCACCCGCAACCCTACTTCAGAGAGAGGATCTGCTTTTACTCCTTCCCACGGGAGAGGAGAGGCTTGTCTGATGGGTCAGGGCTTGGATGCCATGGGCTGAGGTTTACCAGCGAGTCCAGGAGAGCTTGGCGAGTGCTCTCTGCTCCAGCCCCAGCTGCCTGACGGAGCCAGAGGCCCCAGTGGACTTGATCATGCAGCCAGCTGTGGGCAGCCTTCCATGCACATCCGTGGGGATCCTTATTGGGATGATCCCAGTCTCAGGGGAGGAGGCAGGAGGCTCCACTGTGCCCTATGTTTTGAGGTGACTAGGCACTTGCCCGGCAGGAGTTCTGGCTATTTTGGCTCCCAATTGGCTGGTGATCCCTGGGTGGGGAAGAAGATGTGAGTCTCAGACCTTGAAAACCCTACAGGAACAGGATGTATTACTGAGGGATTATGATTGAATCAACATTGAACACCAGTTCCTGGGGAAATTGTGAACATTGCAAAGTGTGTCATTGGACAGTTGGCCACCACTTGCATTTTCTCCACTGCTTCTAGAAAGACCCTGGTGCCGGCCATCTACACTTTAACGAGAATTGAGATTCATGTATCCTCTGTCCCCAGAGGGTTTGTATTTGACGTTCAATGCTCATTACGGAAGCAAAGCTTCAATCATCTGTTAGAAGGATTTCATTGAGAAAGGTCAGGGGAAGGACTCTCCAATGTCTCTGATGTTTGCCCCCTAGATTTCTCTCTCTGCTTCCTAAATGAAACACTCGTCCAGTCCATTGCCCTCAGAACACAGGGCCTTGACCTTGACACTCCCCTTGGGACATGTTTAAAGCCTTTTTAAAGACCTGTCTCTGCTCTTGATTTTGAAGGAAGATGTAACAGCTGACAATCCCAGTCTTCCTCTAGGTGAGTCTTTAGAGACTCATTTATGTGACCCACTGGCCTTCGAATATGAGTATCGTGGCAACACAAAAGCCCCTAAAGAGTTGAAAAGTAAGAAAAAAGATAAAGATATTGTTAGTTTATCCATACAGTAGTCTCCACTTATCTGTGGAGGATACGGTTTCCAGGACCCGCTGTCCTCCCCCACATGGATGCCTGAAACTGCAGATAGTACCAAACCCTGCATAGACCAGGTTTTTCCTGTACATACATCCCTTCCTCCTTAACCCACTGCACCTCTGCGGTACATGTGGCAGCAGCTTCTTCAACAGCAGGCGCAGCCCCTGCAGGAGTTCCTACATTTCTCAGCCCAAACCTATTCCTGAATCTGTGCAACCAGCCCTTACTTGCAGTAAATGGCTTGGTGTCCCTTCTCTCAGAGGATCCCTCGCTCAAGTCTTTGTACAGGCTCAGTGCCTTCTGGCCCAACACAGTGCCGTCAACCGGAGCGCATTTTCTGTTCATGTCTTCCACCCACACACTTCATGCCTTTTCCATCTTAACTAAGCACTTGTCACGCACGGTGGCCGTAACTTTTGCAGTCTGAGGTGCAACCGCAAAGCTAGCACGGATTCCTTTTTCCTTCTTCACAATTTCATGGATGAAAGATCTGTTTTTACTATAGATCTCAGTAACCTCAGCGTAGGTTACTTATTACTTTCCTTATTGTGTCAAGAACTTTCACCTTCTTCCCTAAAGGAAGCACTTTACTGCTTCTCTTTGACATATCTGAATTGCTGCCAACCTACTCTTGCGCTTTGGGGCCATTCTTAAGGAAAATAAGGGTGAACCCCGCACTGTGGTGCTGAGGCAGTGGATCTGGTCATGGAGAGGCTACTCAGTGACTCCCCGGGTGGGAGTGTCTACAGCGTGGAGGCGCTGGACAAAGGGATGATTTCCATCCTGGGCAGGACGGGGAAGGATGGCACCAGAGTTCATCACGCTACTCAGAGTGGCATGCCATTGAAAACTTATGAATCATTTACTTCTGGAATTTTCCACTTAATGTTTTTGGACTTCGGTTGACCTCAGGAAACTGAAACTGTGAAAAGCGAAACCATGGATAAGGGGAGGGGGTGGGGGAACTCCTGTAATTGTTACTTTGAGGAAAATGGAGCACTGACCCGTTGAAACAACCAGTTTAACAAAAAGAATCCACATTTTTTGTGGACTTACCCTGGGCCAGGCCCTGGGCTAAGGCTTTGCATGCAAGTCTGGCATCCTCTCTTTGAAGTGGGTGCTGTTATCATATTCAGTTTTCAGATGGAGAAACTGCTAGAGAGATAAATAACTTGTCTGAGTCCACCCAGCTTGTGGGAAGCCAGGGACGAGGCACAGACTCAGGTCTGCCTGAGGCTAAAGACTGTTCTCGATCAGGAATCAGAGGGTGTCTCTTCTAGCTTTGCTGATGGGCCAGTGTTTTTATTATTTAATATTTTATCTTTTACTCGCAGTTTAGCTGTGAGTAAGAGAACATCAACTGTAGTGGCTTAACCAATCAGGAGTTTATTTCCCCCAGGTTACCAGAAGTTCACAGGAGAGCAATCCAGGGCCGGTTCTGGTCCTTCTGTTGTTCGGATCCGTCAGCCTTAGCATGTCTCCTCCGCTCTCAGGGTCACAGTGTGGCTGCTGCACTTCATTGCTTTGCACCCATATTCCAGGCAGAAAGAAGGAGGAAGAGACAAAGGGATTTCTCCTCGCTGGGCTTTATTCTGTCTACCTGGAGGGTCTCATTTCCTTAGAAAA
>NW_005871093.1:4480362-4555270 GCF_000147115.1 Myotis lucifugus | reverse complement strand
CCTGACCCCTGCTCCAGGTCAGCCCAGCTAGACCTCTAACTTGAGTTCAGTTTCCCCGCCCCAAGCCCCAGCTTGCAGAGAGTAGAACATCCTCCCTGAGGCCTGCTAGCGATTGTGCTCACCCCACGACGGTGGCATGGACGGCCCCGCCCCAAATTTCGCTTGGATGTTGAGCCTGCTGGTGCACTAAGAGCATAAAAGGGTTTTATTACTCACATAATGTTTCCTGGAGAGAGCGGGGGAGATTCTGAACTGCTTTGAGAAGGGAAGGGAGAACAGGGAGAGGTGATTGGCGTGGGGTTTTATGGGGATGTCTTAGTCAGCACAGGCAGCCAAAACAGAATACCATAAACCAGAAGTACCTTAAACAACAGAAATTTGTTCTCATAGTTCTGGAGGCTGGGAAGCTCAAGATTGAGGTGATGGAAGGTTCAGTGTCTGCTGAGGGCCTGCTTCCTGGTTCATCGAGGTGGTCTTGCCACAACCTCATCTGGTAGAAGGGGCTGGGGACCCCTCTGGAGCCTCTTCTTAAGGGCACTCATCCCACTCATGAGAGTTCTGGCCTCATGACCTTATCACCTCGCAAAGGTCCCGCCTCCTAATACCTCATGTTGGGGTTAGGGCTTTAACAAGTGAATTTTGGGGGGACACAAAATAGTCCACAGCAGGTGGTCAGTGGGTGGGTGGGTGAGGAAAGTGCAAATTCCCAGGCACATGTGGTTTGATCTTCCCACCTGCACCAAAGCAGGGAGCGCCTGGGCTTTCTTACCATGTTGCTCAGATGGGGGTGGGTGGGGGCAGAAGGGGAAGGGGGAGTGGTGAGACTTGGAAGCTGTCAGCAGTTAAACATCACAAATAGAGTCTGACCCTTTATTACACCAGCCCTTTCTCTCCCTTGGGCTTCCCTCGCGGACCTGGGCTATTGCCGGGGTCCAGCCCCAGCGGGCCAGGGGTTCCCAAAGGTGTGGACGGAGTTGGCAAAGAACGATTTACACAGAGACAGCGTTCAGATGATCAGCATAGCTCTCTTTAGTCTCCGTGGATCTTCCCTGTGCCTGGCTGAGGCCACAGAGAGAAATCCAGAGGCAAGCTGAGCCTTTATTTTATAGTCAGAGGTAAACAAGGTAGTGGTTACCATAGTTACATTGTTCTTGTGAGTTTCACTTGTTTTGATAACACTTCTTGCGCCTCCCTCAGCCCATTAGCTTCCCAGATAAGATCTAGGGAGGTTATAAGGTCAAGCCTAATTATGCTAAGAGGACTGTGCCCTCTAAGCTGGGACTTGTTTGTGACTTTGCCAACAGGATCAGGGGTGGGCAAACTTTTTGACTCGAGGGCCACAATGGGTTCTTAAACTGGACCGGAGGGCCGGAACAAAAGCATGGATGGAGTGTTTGTGTGAACTAATATAAATTCAAAGTAAACATCATTACATAAAAGGGTACGGTCTTTTTTTTTTTTTTTAGTTTTATTCATTTCAAACGAGCCGGATCCGGCCCGCGGACCATAGTTTGCCCACGGCTGGGTCAGACCGAGGCTTAACCCTGTAGTTGCTCCCCACAGGCCATGGGCTGCAGCTTGATGCTAGGGACAGGGAAGGGGTGACCTCCTGATTTGAGCGCTACTTGCTGCTGGGCCTCCCTCTGCTGGGTCCTGCTCTCTGGATGGGCTCCTTGGACCGCTGCGCACTCCTGAACCACAGTTCAGTGCACCACCAGCCTGAGTCTCTCTGCGGGACCCTGGCTAACCCTCCCAGGGCTGCTCAGTGTATGGCTGGTTGCTCTGGTCCTCTTTTCCTGGCTGCTATGTTGCTGAGCCCCCAGCATCGTGCCATGTGGTCCCAGTTTTGGGGTGATGTCCTGAAGTCATATCATGAAGTCTCCCAAATATGTGACTTTCTAGCTCTGGCCTCTTTACTACACCTACAACTACTTGTGTCTAGCGAGGAATGGAAACACATCATTCCCATTGTCCTCTCCTCATCCAAGATTTCTTGGGTATCTCTTGGTGGCCCCCAAATCCATAGCACAGTGCCTGGACACTCAAGGATACAGATGTTGTCTCCTCCCTTAAGAGACTTGCAGTCAAGATTTTCATATTAAAAAAATGGGGGTGAGGGAGCTGGAAATAGGTGTCAAATAAATGTTTCAGGCAAGGCAGTGATTTTGAGAGATCATTGAGGTGCAGTCAGGGAGGCTTCCTGGAGGAAGTGGGCACTTGAGTCAAACTGTGGGAGGGGAAGATATTGATAAGCATGCTATGGGAGCAGCCATCCAATGCCCCTTTTCAACGTGTGTGCGCATTAGTGAGCATTGAGAGGGATTTGATAGTGTGGGTCCATAACACTCAGAATTCTGTAGAAAGATTCCCATGGGGGAGCTTGTTAGAACCAATAGGAAGCGTGAGATTTGGGGTACCTAGAGGTCTCTGCAAACCAGGAGTGAGTGCCAGTGGAGAAGAGAACCAAGGCCCCCAACCCCCCATTGTGAGCTCTTCCCTAATGCTCTTCAAACCACTTCCTTAAAAGGAGGAGAGTGATTTTTTAGAAACTTATTGCAAAACCCATTATGGATACGTGTCTTATAATCTGAAATAAATGTTGGTTATTCCTCTTATTTTCACATGAACTAGTTTTAGGCAAGTCATTTCACTTTTTTTCCCCCTGCAAAAAGCTTTATTGTTTCATTTGGCCCAATGCATGGGAGAGGGCTCCAGGGTGGTTAAAAGAATGGCTAGTAGTTTCGGGAAGAGGCTCAGGTAAAAGCCAGACACCAGCGGGGTGCAGAGGGGCCCCTCAAAGGCCTCTGGGCTCCCAGGCTCCTGGTCGTGCTTGAGGGGGAGCCTTTTGAAGAGATACTCGCCCACCAGCCTGGGGCCCGCAGCCTGCGGAGGTGAGTCAGGTGTCGCCCATCTTCTTGATGAGTTTCACCTGCTCACCCGGAAGTGGTTCCCCAGGAGGTCACGGAGCTGAGGGTCTGCGCTGGCGGAACCAGGGCCGGCAGCTCCACAAGGGCCTCCTGGCTCGGGCTCCGCTCCAAGGCCAGGGCGGCTCCGTGGCGGCCTGAGTGTCGCCCACTCACCTTGGGAGGCTTCCGCACGTCCTGGAAGAGAACGGGGCCACCGCGCTGGCTGTGCCACTTTAAGAGCCGCTCGGCGCCTCGGCTTCTTCTCCGCCAACTCGAGGAGGAAGGGGCCTCGCCCTCCAGAGCCACATCGTCGAGGTGGGAATAGAAGCCCCGAGAGAGGTAGGTGTGGGAGCCTCCACCTCGGTGGGGTAATTCTGAGGAATTTGGGAGCCCATGGTTGTTCGGCAATAAGGAGTTAAGGTAGAAAAGACAAACGGCGTGTTGGCTCGTCTCGGAGTGTCCTCTGATGAGACTGGATGAGACGCTGGAGAGAGCCAGAGGCTGGAAGAAGGGGCGTCCCTCGGTCTGTTCTGTCCAAACACTGTTGACGCAAGAGACAGATGTGGGACCTCCAAGTGCACTGCCCATTTCACTTCTTTAGGGCTCAGTTTACCCATTGGCCTAATGGGTAAGTGGCTACACCAAAATTAATAACCCATCGTCATATATCATTGTACATTTGCAGGGCATTTCTTCATGCACACACATTTACTTTGCTCATCACAATTCTGTGTGTGCTACTTTCTGTATTTTAGCAAAACGAGATTCAGAGAAATTCAGCACTTGTTCTCTATGTGAGTATATAGAAGTAAAAGGTTCAGAACCTGAACTCAGATCTTTTGGGTAACTTTTATGGCCTTGTGGTCTCTCAAAATACAAAACAACCAAGCAATGCAAGCCAAACCCACCAAAGATCAAAAGCAAACCTAAATCCTTTGTGCTGCCTCTTGGGATATACCCGAGGATCCCTTGAGGATGCCCAGTGTCCTGTGAAGGGAGAGCATCGTTATCGCAGTCACGTGCTCCACCTGAGGTTTCAGCCAATGTTGCACCTCATACAGTATTGTGGTCCCATAATATAATGGAGCTGAAAAATTCCTATCGCTTCGTGACCTCGTAGCCATCGTAACGTTGTAGTGCAACGCATAACTCACGTTTCTGTGGAGATGCTGGTGTAAACAAACCTACTGCACTGCCAGCTGTATAAAAGCATAGCACCTACAATTATGTACAGTACACAATAGTTGATAATGATAATAAGCCACTATGTTACTGGTTTATGTATTTACTACACTACTTCTATCGTTATTTAAGAGTGTATGCTTTCTACTTATAAAAAAATTTACTGTAAAACAGTACGCTATGTTACACCGGCAGCAGCCTCATATATCTCCTGTTTACCGTATCTCTAGATTACATCATTTTCTCTTGTAAGCACATGATTTATGATGTTGTTTTATAAGTTTAGTGCAGCCTAAGTGTACGGTGTGTGTAAAGTCTACAGCGTGTACAGTAATGCCCTAGGCCTTCACATTCACTCACCACTCACTCACCCAGAGCAGCTTCCGGTCCTGCCAGCTCCATTCTTGGTAAGTGCCCAATACTAGTACCATTTTTATCTTTTACACCGCATTTTTACTGTGCCGTTTCTATGTTTAAATATGTTTAGATTCACAAATACTTACCATTGTGTTACAGTTGCCTAAAGTATTCAGTACCGCAACATGTAGTATATAGGCTTGTAGCCTAGGAGCCATAGGCTATACCATACAGCGTAGATGTGTAGTAGGCTGTACCATTTAGGTGTGTGTAGGTGCACTTGGTGATGTTCGCAGAGCAAAAGTGAATATCGATGCCTTTCTCAGACCTATCCCCGCCATGAGTGGCACATGACTGTGCTATTCTCTGTTTTGCACTAACCCGGCACAGACAGAGGCGTTCTGTAGAGAGGGGTGTGCAGCAGGCCTCCAGGAAAGCGTCTCATTGTCAAGTTGACTATGTAGTGGATGCACAGCTTAGTCCTCAGCCTTCCTAGGATGCAACATCTCCTTCCGCTGGAAGCAAGGTCTTCTGCCAGCCTGAAGGGCGCTGGCACTGTCTTTGGATGTTGATATGTTTTTGGACACACACACACACACACACACACACACACACGGCCCTGTCTCTCATTGTTGCCGCATTGGCCTTTAAGTCCTTCTCGGTTGCATTACATGGTGAGCTGGAACTCTTGATAAAGGTTTTCTGTACAGTGATGACAAGAATTGATTTCCAATTTCCTGCAGAATGACTCTATCATCGCTAGTGACTCAGGCAATTTAGCTCATATTCCAGGCCTGCCTGGGGGTTATAGATCACACTGACAGCTTCCAGTCACGCAGGAGGGGGATTTTGACAAGATGAGGAAGGAGACCTTTTCAGAGTTTTGCACAGGGGCTGGCCGGAAGGGAAGGGCTGCCCCAGGGCTTTGGGTCATGTGGGTGCCCTGTTGTATGTAGACACATCTTGGCCGTGATGGGAAAGCCAGTTTGTGGCTAGGCTTCCAGTGGACTGCCTAGGACAGCCCTTTTCCTCGCTCTTTAAACTGTCCAGCTCTGCTCAGCACGAGAACATGCAAACAATTGATAGAGGGGATCGGTTGCCAATAGTTTCCTTCTTACCAATACTTGGACAGCATCTGCCTATTAAAAGATTTAACATACAGTATAGACCAGTGATGGTGAACCTCTGACACCCCTGACACGCGAACTCATTTTTTTTGGTTGATTTTTCTTTGTTAAATGGCATTTAAATATATAAAATAAATATCAAAAATATAAGTCTTTGTTTTACTATGGTTGCAAAGATCAAAAAATGTCTATATGTGACACGGCACCAGAGTTAAGTTAGGGTTTTTCAAAATGCTGACACGCCGAGCTCAAAAGGTTCGCCATCACTGGCATAGACAGTTGTTCTCTTTCTCAGTGGGCTCCATTACAGCAGGTGCAATTCTTTGCATTCACTCACTGATTTATTTTCACCCGCCAAGCCTGCATTACCTGTGCGCTGGGTGCTGGATGAAATTGCTCTCCCAAATGCACACTGTAGGATAGGGGCGCTCTGCCCCCCAGAGCCATCCAAGCAAAACAGAACTCGGCTACCTTAAGACCAGGAGATGCCCCTACGGGCTGTGACTAAACCTAATTCATTTAATCTTCACGACAACCCTACGAGGTGGGCTTTTACTCTCTCGTTTGCAGGCGTGGAAGCTAAGGCACAGAGGGTAGGTCACGCAGGGAGCGTGCAGAGCAGGGATTTGAACTCAGGCACTTCGGAAACAGAGTCTGGGCCCATCAATACTGTCCTATATTCCCCCATGAGTGGTGGTTGAAACTAGACCACATGGAGCTCTCAGTCCAAGATTTCCATGTAGTGGGCTGAATGGAACCCCTAGAAATTGACTATCAATTGCCCCGCTATTAGGACTTTATCCAAGTTTTGGGCAGCACAAGTAATTGCTGGAGGCATATGTGCAGGTGTGAGTGTGCATGCACACACACATACGCACACACATGCACATATACACACACTCTCTCAGGGACACACACACATGCACATATACATATGACAAAAGGACATAGCTCGAGAAGTCACCAAAGTAAGAGTTAATGACACAGCTATACAGAGCAGACACACTGATTTCTCCCTAGTCATTCAGCCAAAAATTTTATTTTTTAGAAATCATTGTCAAACTTCTTGAGGTTCAGCTTGACTAGTGCAACAGGAAGCTGACTGACCAAATGTGTTCTGAGAGCCACTGCTGAACTGGGTGCTGTGTTGGGCTCTTTCACAGACTTTATAATAAACAAATGTCCATGAAACTTTACTCTGAGGACCCATTTTACAGTTGGACAGACTGAGGCTCAAGCAGATCTCTCTAGATCATAGAGCTAGCAAGGGACAGGGACAGGATGCAAACACAGGCCTCCAGCGTCCCAGTCCACGCTCAGAAAAATGCAGACGGCCTCTCCCACCTATGCTCTGTCCACAATTATTTTATTTGACAAATTGGCTCTCTAGCATCAATCTGCTGGCTTTCCCGTGAGTGGAAAGAGAAGACCCGATTGCCTGATTCTAGTTCTGAGAACCTGGCCTGCTGTTGGACGAGGTCCCAAAGCTCTGGCCTTGGCCCTCATTTCTCCTCCCAGTCAAGAGCTCCACGTGGGCCCTGTGCACGCCATCTCACCGCTTCTTTGTGGAGTCTGTTTGCTCTGATCTGCCCCTGCCCCCACACCCTTTCAAAGTCACAGCTAAGGCTGCCAGTCATGTTGTCTCTCATTAATTGCTGCTGAGGATGGAACAAGATAATATAATTGCTCCCCAGGCTCCTGTCAGGTAGATGCTGCATTAGGCAGCATGTTTGAAGTTGTTTGTAAGTTCTGATCAAAGTGATTGAAACAGATGTAACTTGTGGGTCTTATTACACGGCAGGGAAAATTACTCATCAGCTAACTAGCCCCATGAATTCTTTGTGGGCAGAAGATGCTGCCTTTTCCCCTTTAAATAAAAAGTGTCTGGTTTTCTGATCAATAGTTAAGATTGGGCTTGCTGGAGGAGAATCTGTTTGATCCCAGACATAATGGCAATGGCCTATTGTGTTGTTCTCCTGATACAGAGTTTAGAAGTAATTGCCACTTTTGACAGAGAGAAATATTACCTGTTTCTCATTCATTCACTTATTTATTCACTTATTCAACAGATATTGACTGAGCACCTATCACGTCACGTGGCAGCTCCAGTGTTAGGTGCTAGGATTGTTCTACTGAGGAATCTGACACAGTCCCTGCTACCAAGAAGCCCATAGCCTGGGGGTGGGGAGAGAAATAAATGTCCAAACAATTATAGAAGTAGGATAGGTAGTAGACCACTCATCCAAGCTGTGTTTATGAAGACGTGTGGGAGAGACAGCTTCTACAATGGCTCCAATGCCTGCTACTTTCTGATATCCATGCCCATGTGCAATCCCTGCCTCTTAGGTGTGGTCTGGACCTGTTGCCTCACTTCTAGCCAATTGATTATGGAAAAATGATGGAATGTCACTTCTAAGATTAGGTGACTGTTATGGGTTGAATTGTGTCCTCCCTCCAAAAGATATGTTAGAGTTGTAACCCCTGGTACTGCAGAATGGGGCTGTATTTGAAAATAGGGTCTTTGCACATGTCATCAGGTACAGATGAGGTCATTAGGCTGGGCTCTACTCCAACATGAGTAGTGTCCTTATAAAAATGGGAACCACAAACACAGAGACACACACAGGGAGAATGCCAAGGTGAAGGCAGAGATAGGGGTGATGCATCCAGTTGAGGAAAGCTAGCACACCACCAGAAGCTAGGGGAGAGGCAGGGAACCGACTGTCCTTCACAGCCCTCAGGAGGAACCACCCTGCCGCCACCTTGATCTTGGCCTTCCAGCCTCCAGAACTGTAAGACAATACATTTCTGCTGTGTAAGCCCCCAGCCTGTGGCATTGGTTATGGCAGCCCTCGCAGATGAATATAGTTACAAAAAGACTGATTTCTGCCCCTCTTCCCCCTTCTCTCTGGTTCTCACTTGCTCTGATGAAGCCAGCTGCCACGTTGTAAGCTGTGCCATGGAGAGGCCCGTGTAGCAAGGAACTGCAGGTGGCCTCTGAGCTAGCGGCCAGGTCTTCTCCCAACAGCTTTTGAGGAACTGATTCCTGCCAACAACCATGGGGTGAGCTTGTAAGCAAATTCTCCCCCCACCAACAGCTTAGCGACCATCTTCTGAGAGACTCTCAGCCAGAGGAATAAGCCTGGATTCTTGACCTACAGAAATTGAAATGATAAATATTGTTTTAAGCTAATAAACTTTGGACAATTTGTTAAGCGGCACTAAATAGCTGATACATCTGACTTCTGGTGGTCTTGGGTTCAAATTCCAGTTTTGCCATTCATTTGCTGTGCTGTCTACAAGTTATCTACCTTTAGTTTCTTCATCTATAATAAAAGAACCAGTAATTGGGGGGTGTGTGTCCTGGGAGGATTATATTAATTTTAGTAAAACCTTTAAAGAGTTTATTTTACTTTCAATGAATGTTTACTGAATGTCTATGGTCGGGCACTTGAGGTCAGGCACCTAAGGATGGGGGATTGAAGGCTCCCCCAAGAGTGGAGTCCCCCAAGTCCTAAGGGTTTGCTACATCCAGCATAAGCCAGGCCTTCCTCAGCCAGGTGGACACCACCAGAAGTGGTCTCTATTACTGGCATATCAGCCAGAAAAGGCTTTAAATGGATGCAGACACTTTACCCAGTGCCTATCCCCTGGTAAGCATTCACCAAATGGTACCTGTCATGAATGCTATGATTGTGGTTATGACAATGTTGACTAGATCCAGCTAGGCCCTCCCCAATGTCAGTCCACTTGGAACTGGCCAAAGCCTTGGTGTTGCTTTTCCCAGCTTAGAGCCTGAGGTTCAACTTCAGGTACATACACTTAAATGATAACAATCAAAGTTTCCTTCACTTCCGCATTTTGGTTCATCGCACTCTTCCTTATCTTAACACTGACCTGTTCCTTCACCCCCACAGTATCATCAGATGAGAAAACTGAAGCTCAGGGAAGGGAAGTTGCCACTCAGCCAACCTCCAGCTGACAGTAAATGACACATCAAACCCAGGACCAACTGTGCTCTGGAGGCCATGTGACATGCAGAGTTGGAAAGGGAAGAACAGCCTTTTGGGGGCCCAACAGATCTGTGTGTTCTTCTTGGCACTGCAGTTCACCTGATGTGTGATGTTGGACAGCGACTTCATTTCTTTGAGCCTCAGTTTCTCATCTGTAAAACGGAGTCAATAAACACAGTGCGGATAATATGGGTGAAGTGCCAAACACATGAGCTGACATGCAGCAGGTACTCAACCAGAGGTCTGTGCCTTTTCTGGCTTCTCATCAGGATTTAGGGGAGCCACAGGTTTTCCCACTGGGTTATATTAACTGTGGGTGGGGTGACCTTCACAGGGCCACAGCCCCTCATTCCAAACTGACAAGTAAAATGAAAGAAGGCTCAGAGGGCCCTGTCTATCTAGCATGACCAGAAATCGTAGAGGCAGCTGCCCAAGTACATGTTTCCCCTAATGCTGATTGTTAATCTCTTTTCCTTGGGAACTGCCTTAGTGTCCTGCCTTCCTGGGGGAGGTGTCACCTGCAGAAATGGTTGGCTTGACAATGGGCACACTAAGAATGGCCTCTCTAAATCCCATGCGTACAGCCTGAGTCCCTGTCACTCAGGTCCCTGGGAGCTCCCTCTCATTCCCTAACCCAGATGGATGGCACTGAGAGAGAGACATCTTTGAAGTAGAGGCACTTGGACTAATGACATAATTACTCTACAGAACCATTTGCGAGGTAATTAGGGACTATTGTTAGGATGCTCCAGCTCTTTTTACAGTAATGAGGCTTTGCTTAGAGTAAGTGATTATGGAGAAAAAAGGCAGTAATATGTGTGTGCATTACAAGAGGAGAAATGCCCTTCCTGCCCCCTCCTCTCGAAGCAACCTGCCCCTTTTTTACCTTCCTGGTGCAACACCAGAAACTCACCCCAAGCCACCATGGACCCTGAGTGTGCATTGCTGCGTTCTCTGCCCTGCTCGGGAGGTTTCTGGTATTAGAATGCAGTCTTGAGAAATGCTGGCCATAGAGTAATTTGCTGACACGTGTATTTCTCCTAAGGAGGGAAGGACCTTGAGGCCACATTGTTAAGGTAACGAAGCCCAGGGACCTTCCGTGTGGAGAAGTTTTGGAGCAGCTCTCATCAGCACTTCCTGCCAGACCTGGGCTTCGTTCTTGCCCCCGCCTGCCCCCTAGACTATCTATCTGCCCCCTACACTGTTTGTGGGGTCCATCCCACATGGAGCCCCCAGCCTGCTTTCACCCGGTCCGCAGCCTCTGCTTGAGAGGGGCTGTGGCAAGCTAATTGAGATACATGTCACCATATTAACTTTTAAAATATCGTATTGGCTGTCCATTGGGATGAATGAGGTGCGCAGGAAAACTGTAACAGATCGTTTGTTTCTGCCTGCCTTCGCACATTGATTACGTCCAGATGAGAGCTTCAACCCCTGCCCCAGGGACGAGGGTGGGGAAGGCCCAGGCCCAGAGTGCTCTTTCTAAAGAAATCCCGTCTGAAGGTGCAGTGATGAGGGCGGCACGGAGGAGGTGAGTCTTGATGGAAGGGACTGGATCCAGCTAGGTCCTCCCCAATGTCAGTCCCTGGATCCCAGAGGAAACGGAAGGAATCGGCCAGGCAGTCTGGCACAGAGCCAATAACAATTGTGAATAATTATGACCACCATTTGCCAAACTTCTGGAACGGACAAGCCCTTTGTGTACATCCTTGTTTAATCGTCATTTCAGGGACAGAGGAAAAGGAGGCCAAAGAGGGAAGGCCCAAGGCCTCTCAGCCTCTGAAAACAGAACTTCTTTGGGGAGGAACTTCAAGCCTATTTTTTCATGACGGAAGTCCGATGCCCTAGCTCTTGCCCTGAGGGGCCTGGGAGGCGGAGGCTGCAAATTCCCAGGCAGGGTGTCTGAATCCAGCTGCTGTAACAAAATACCACAGGCTGGTGGCTGATAACAGAAATCTGTATCTCACAGTTCTGGAGCTGGGAGTCCAAGGTCAGGTGCCTGCATGGTCTGGTGAGGGCGATCTTCCAGGTCCCAGAATTCTCATTGCATTCTCACATGCAGAAGGGACTAGGGAGCTCGGTGGGCCATTCGTGAAGGCTCCACCCTCATGACCCAAGCCCTTCCCAAAGGCCCCCACCTCCTAACCCCTTTACACCGGGCATTCGGATTTTAGCATCCTCCTTTTTGGGGGCACACACACATTCAGCCTATAGCACCTGTCTTTGTGGACGCTATCCCTTGGCTTTGTCTGGGCCTTTGTGGCCAGATGGCTCACCAGTTGCAGGGACAGACCCTCATCAGAGCAAGGCAGTCATTTCCTATGAACACAGAAGGTGAGTGGACAAGACTGGGACCCAGTTCAGATCCTGCCACTTGTCATGGTCTTACCCTGAGTCACAGGTGAGTCGATTAGAGGAGGCAGCTATGTAAGCATCTGCTTTCTGGATAGCTGAGGTGACAGTCTGATAGCATATGAATTAAACTTTGTCTCTGGTCCACTTAGCCTTGAGATTCTATACAAGTTCATCTCTAAGACTCAACTTCTCATCTGTAAAATGGGTATCGTAACCCTCTCATAGGGTTTTATGAGATTAATGAGACAATCCAGGTAATACACTTGGCACAGTGCCCATATACATTATGTTTACAAACATTAGCTGCTATTCTAAGTATAATACTGGGTTTCTGGAATAAGACCCACCTGAGTTCAACTCTTGGCTCTTCTGTTTATGGATTGTGTGATCTTGGGCTAGTCATTACTTCCCCCTGGCTCAGTTTCTTCATCTATAAAATGGGGATAATAGGTGTACCTACTTCAGAGAGTTAAAAAGATTACGTGTGTTAATCCATTCAATGCCCTCAGCATAGAGCCTGGCACATAGTCCATGGTATTTATTATTTACCTCTGTGTTCAGCTGGGAGTTTTCACAAGTAGAGGAGGTGCCTGCTTTTTGCGCTGAAACTGGAAGGAGTTCAGACCTGTTTTAGGCCAGTTGAACAGGGAGTAGTTTGAGGCTGGCAGGGGGAAGGGCACTGGCGTAACCTGGATGGGCTGGGCTCCAGAGCTGGGGTCATTCACTGCCTCTTGGGGCCTCTTGGGTCCAGGAAGAGAGTGACAGCCTGTTTTGGAGCATGGCTGCTGTGTGTGGGGCTCCACCGTCAGCCCCTTTAGGTCAGAGGGGTTGCTTGGTTCATCTTTGGGTCACCCGCTCAGATCAGACCTTGGAACACTGTACCACTTCAGTGAATTACATGATCATAACATGGAGCAAAGGCGAACATCTAAGATCGTGTATAATTAAGTCTCAAGTTCTATGGTGCATATCATTTGAACAGAAGGAGTCCCGAGCTAGCTTCTTTGGAGCAGAGTGTATGTTAGAGACTAGAGCAGCGGTTCTCAACCTGTGGGTCGCGACCCCTTTGGGGGTCGAACGACCCTTTCACAGGGGTCACCTAAGACCATCGGAAAACACATATATAATTGCATATTGTTTTTGTGATTAATCACTATGCTTTAATTATGTTCAATTTGTAACAATGCAAATACGTCCTGCATATCAGATCTTTACATGACGATTCATAACAGCAGCAAAATTACAGTTATGAAGTAGCAACGAAAAAAATTTTATGGTTGGGGGTCACCACAACATGAGGGACTGTATTAAAGGGTCGCAGCATTAGGAAGGTTGAGAACCGCTGGACTAGAGGATGATGGAGGGCCTCGAGAAAGGGCAGGAGCTGGAGCTCCAGGCAGCGGACTGGAGAGAGAGGCAGGAAGGTTCAGAGGTGGAACGACCTCCTGGGAGTATCTTAGGAGGCTGACCCGGTGGCTGCACCAGATGAATTGATAGTGTGAGCCGGGCACTGAGGACTGGAAACGGCCACATTCACTTGACACCAGGAGGCCGAGAGTGCAACCTGGCGCTGGGCACCGCCGCCCTCAGCCTCTTGTCTGATTCAAGCTCCCGGTGGATTATGCAGTCTGTCTTGTGTTGCCAAGTGGGGCAGCCACTTAACCATGACCTACAGATTAAGTCACCTATTGTGTCGAGTAATAAGTCATTCTCAGAGGCTTTTGTGCAAGCACATAGAATATTTATCCAGGTCCCAGGGAACCGGGGGGGCACCTTGGAAGTAGGAGATGGCTTTGAAGTGGAGTCAAATGAAATCCTTAAGCCTCTGTGTCTGGATCTGTTCACAAGTCGTAGCCTGTCGATTTCCAGGGCAGAGTATTTTCAGTGCAAAGAAACTTCCAGCGAGAAGCCCTGAATAGTAAGCCTATCTGGCCCACACAGAGCTTTCCCCAGCCTGATTAGCTAGGGTTTTGTGCTCAGGGCAAAGGCAAAATAGAGCGGGAAAGTGACTGGCAGGCAGGGGACCTGGTTCTGAGGACCTGCTCGGTCACAGTCCCACGGTGTGACCGTGAGGAACGCGGGGAAGCCAGAATCCGCAGATAATGAGTCCCATGTAAGACTTTCCTTGACAGCTTATTTAACCTTAAGCTTCCCTGGGAAACAACTTATTGAGGAGGAAATCAAGGTTGAGAAGGGAACTTACTTGCCTGTGGTCACACTGTGGTGATCCCTTTCGATGAAGACTTGTTGCCCAGCTGCCTAGGGAGCTGCCGGCCTGTTCATGGACTGCCCTGCTGTGCAGAGCCCCTGGGGCCAGTCACACCCTCCTGGAGACCCCCCTCTCCCGTGACCCACGTGACCCATTAATATGGGAATACTAGAGGCCCAATGTACGAAAATTCGTGCAAGAGTAGGCCTTCCTCCCCGCTGCTGCAGGCACCTGGCTAAAAACAATACAAAGTTATTATTTTATAGTTCTGTAGATTAGAAATCTGACTTGGGTCTCACTGGGCTAACATCAAGGTGTGGGAAGGGCTGAGTTCTTTCTGGAGGCTTCAGGGGAGAATCTGTTTTCTGAAATTTCCATTTTCTAGAGGCCACCCACGTGCCTCGGTGCATGCCCCCCTCCCTCCAAAGCCAGCAATGCTGCCTCTCTCTGGCCATTCTTCCACAGCTATGTATCTTTCTCTGACCCTACCCGAGAAAGGTTCTCTACTTTTAAGGATTCATGCGGTTAGATTGGGCCCACCAGATAATCCAGGGTAATCACTCCATTTTAAGATCCTCGCCCTTAAATAATATTGGCAAGTTCTCTTTGCCATGTAAAGTCCCCACTGAGTCCTGCCCAAATTGCAGGTCCACCAGCAAAATAAATAATTGTTGTTGTTTTAAACCTCCACATTTTTGGGGTGGTTGTCATGTAGCCATGACAAATGGCTACATGAAAGAATGGCTACAGGTAAGAGACTATGTGATTGGCAGATCATGGGAGAGATGTGTTCTGGAATAAATCTTGGCCCCTCTGTCTGTGTCAGCCCTGACCAGTGTGGTCCACACAGTGGTTGGTGAGAGACCACCCATGAGATTGGGCTTCAGTCAATTTCCCCATTTCCCTTCCCCTCCCTGAGTCTGTTATTAATCATATCCATGTGAGTTTTTAAAACTGATTTTTATTGATTTTAAAGAGAGAGGAAAGGAGAGAGAGAGAGAAAGAGAGAGAAAGAGAGAGAGAGAGTTGTTGTTCCACTTATTTATGCATCCATTGGTTGATTCTGGTATGTACCCTGACCAGGATTGACCCTGAAACCTTGGTGTATTGGGATGATGCTGAGGTACCCAGCCAGGGCTGAGTTCCTTTTTTTAAAAAAGGACTTGAGGTGAGAGTCAAGTTATTTATTCGGGCTTCAGCCTCCTCCTCTGTGAAAGGAGGAGTCGAACTAAATCTCTCAGCAACTTTCCAGCTCTGACATTCCAGTTCGCTCTCTTCATTTTATTTTCCTCCTCTTTTCAAATTTAACAATGAAAATTGTAAACTCTCCGTGTGCCTGCGAGTATGTAATCCACTTGGGGCAGATAAGCTGCAGGAATAGCTTTTGCTGGCTGTGAACTTGACAAGTGTGTTTGCACACCACCTGGTGTTTTGTCTGCATTTTCTCACTTTTTGATGCCAGGAGTCCCACCGATGACATAGTATTCCAAGGACAGCAACCATTTTTCCTCTTAATGCTTTCATTTTTTTTTCAACTTCTGAACTGAAATATTTATACATTTTCCTGAGGAAGTTTAACCTGAATGAGGTATGGTTTTAAGAGCCGTGTGCTAGGTTTGCACACTGGGAGACTGACAGGCCAACAGGGGGCAGCTCGGTGGTTCTGTTAGCTCAAGACACATTTGGAGAAAGAGAGAGCCTGCGGTGTCTCTCTACTCCCTCTTGGTTGCTCGATTATTTTACCCCAAGGCATGAATAAGTAAAATCAAGAAATCAGAATATTTCTTCCAATTTCTAGACTTCAGGAAGAAGAGCCCTACGGATCCCCATAACCTGAATGAGGTGTAGTTTTAAGAGCTGTGTGCTAGGTTTGTGGAAAATTCTGGAATGTGAACTCACCTACCTTCATGCTGTTGGGCACTGGAGAAGGAGCTGGAGGGTTGGAGAGCAGCAAAAAGCTCAGTAGCCATAAAGACCAATTGACCAGAAAATGACAGGGTATTTAAAATAAATTTTATTTATGTGCATTGCATACAAGTGGCTCCGGTTTTATTTTTTATGTCTGGATTTTTATGAATAAATATGGGCAATGTATGTTTTTTTTTCATCTGGTAGTTGTCACATTGGAGTTCAAATAATTTTTTTCTTTAAAAAAAAACCTATCATCCTGGCTGGTTTGGCCAAGTGGTTAGAGCATCGGCCTGCGGACTGAAGGGTCTCAGGTTTGATTTCCAGTTGCAGGTTCCCCAACCCCAGTAGGGGTGCATGTGGGAGGCAACCAATCACAATGTCTCTCTCACATCGATGTTTATCTCTCTCTCTCCCCCTCCTCCCTCCCTTCCACTCTCTCTAGAAATCAATGGAAAAAAAATGCTTGGGTGGGGATTAAAAACAACAGCTATCATTTATATTTTATATACACACATCTGTATCTGATAAATAAGAATAAAAATAATAGATAATTACAAAATGGATACAATTTAAAAGAATATATACTGGACTATAATATAATTTGGAAAGGAAAGGTGGTACCTCACCACCAAACCAATAATATATGAAATGTTATAGGGTCTTCCTGAAGAAGAATGAACAACACAATGGCAATAAATACATATCTATCAAGATTGAATCTAAAAAATAAAACAAGCAGAACAGAAACAGACTCATAGATAAAGAAAACACTCTGATGGTTGCCAGATGGGAGGGAAGTTGTGGGACTGGGTGGAAAAGGTGAAGGGATTAAGAAGTACAAATTGGTTGTTGCAGAATAGTCATGGGGATGTAAAGTACCGCATGGGGAATATAGTCCATACTATTCTATTAACTATGTATGGTGTCAGATGGGTGTGAGATTTATCGGGGTGATCACTTAGTAAGTATTATAATGTCTAATCACTGGGGTGTGTACCTGGAACTAATATAGAAATGTATGTCAACTATAACTAAAACACAAAACAAAAAAAAAAAACCAACAACAAAAAAAGAGAAGGTGGTATATTGGAAGATTGTCGATGCGTATTTTCTTAAGCACCGGGGGACCTTCAGTGTGATGCCAGTTAGTCTGGAGTTGCACTTTCTTCATTGGAAAACTGAACCCACTTTTGCTTGTTATCATAACCATCATGCTTGGATTCACTTTTATCGTATCACTTCATGCCTATACTCATTCACATTTCGTGACTTTTTCTTATGGACCATGTTTCTTTGCTTTCATTTTCTCTTGTGATAGTTGATAGTATGCAGCCAATATTCAACTTTAATAAGTGGTTAATTTTACACTTTTCAAAAACATCTTTGCTTGTACATTTCCTACACTAAATAAATGCAAGAATGATACCAGAACTTCTGCCTCTCCTTATTGAAATGAGGAATTGATAATGTGTTTTAGCTCTGCCTAGGCTATGCCGATGTCATCTGGAATACACTGAGGACACGTGTGTTTATTCTTATTGACATTTTTACAGCCTATACTCTGTGTTTCAGGAGTCCCTGTAGACTTGGCCATTCATTTAATTACCATTTTATGTCAATTATTTAGACAACCTCTGGTTAATGGTGGCAATGCCTCATTTTGTGACTTTTCAGAGCTTGAGTCCTTACTTTTTAAAAAATTCTCATCTGATGATATGTTTACTGATTTTAGAGAGAGGAAGGGAGAGAAAGAGAAAGGGAGAAACATACATGTGAGAGAAAAACATCGATTGGCTGCCTCTGATACTCACCCCGACCAGGGATCGAACCCACAACCTTTTTTGAAGTACTGGGATGACACTCTAACTACCTGAGCCACCCAACAAGGGCTTGAGTCCTTACTTTGATTCATCTTCTAGGTTTAGGGATCATAACTTTAGTTAAGGTTTTCAGGAGGAGTGCATCAGTAACGGAATTTTCTATGCTGTTACCTATCTCAGACTACCTTTCTTTGTGTTGGCACATGAACAGCATCTGGGCTAGCCAAAGAATCCTTGGGTCACAGAATTCCCTCTTGACACTCTATAGAAATTAATTTTTTTTCTATATTTACTTTCGTGGAATTTAGGGGGGGGTGGTGGTCAGCTGAATTTTGGTTCTTTTTTTAAGTGACCTGCCATTATATTTTATTGTTTACTTAGTTTTGTGGCATTTCCCCTCTAACCTCAATACTAAAAAATGTCACTAAAATATGTGTAATTTATCTTTTTCCATAACTTTACTTAAAAGTGGGTCCTTTTTAAAAAATATAATTTCAGAGAGGAAGGGAGAGGGAGAGAGAGATAGAAACATCAATGATGAGAGAGAATCATTGATCAGCTGCCTCCTGCACGCCCCACACTGGGGACTGAGCTCACAGCTCGGGTATGTGCCCTTGGCTGCAATCGAACCTGGGACCCTTCAGTCCTCAGACTGACGCTCTATCCACTGAGCCAAACCGGCTAGGGCAAAAGTGGGTCCTTTTGATTTGCATGCTCAGATGTTTTTTTCAAGAGAAGGAAAGTTGTCTTCCACTAAACCATTGATTTTTGACTTCCCGCTGCCTGGTATTCTGGTTTCTTCTTTAAGAATACTGCTAATCTAGAGATTAGATGTTGGATTTCTAGCCTACATGTGTATTATCTTTTCTCTTATTATATTTAACTCTTTGTACTTCCTCTCACCCCCTTCAATCTACTGAGTTTACCTAGTTAATTATCTCTACCACCAATCTATTTTTCCCCTTTTTTGTTTTTGCTTGTTAGTGCCTATATGGTGGATTTTTAAAAATATATATATTTTATTAATTTTAGAGAGGAAGGGAGAGGGAGAGAGAAATTGAAACATCAATGATGAGAGAGAATCATTGATTGGCTGCCTCCTGCACTCCCCACACTGGGGATCGAGTCTGTAACCCAGTCATGTGCCTTTGACTGGAATCGAACCCGGAACCCTTCAGTCCACAGGCCCATGCTCAATCCACTGAGCCAAACCAGCCAGGGCTACATGGTGGATTTTAATTGTTACTGTTTTTAGCTTCCTTACACTCTTCTTATCTCTGCCAGTTTCTTTTTTTTTAATCTGAGTGTCCATTTCTGCCCAGGAGACTTAAAAGAGCTGAGTCTGAGTTTTCGTTTGGTCATTCAAAAGTTGCTTTATGGAACACAAAACAGATGCATTCTAAACATTTCTTACGTTTCCTGTAATCAGTTGATTTCCCAGGTAAACTTTTCCTCTGCACACCTAGGGCGAAGTTTTCATGTGCATATTATACAGTCTTTATAGACCCAATTTTAAATTTCATGTATATAGACCCAATTTTAAATTTCATGTATATATTATGTGATTATATATATATATATAGATATATATATATATCTATATCTATAGCAAGGAGATTTTTTTTTCCAGATCATGCTTGCTAGCTGACAGGTTCTATATATTCTCTTTCATTTCCTTCATAGCCTGCCTGCACTCTGCCAGAATTCCCTTTCTAGATCTCAGGCCAACAGCCCTTAGCCACATTGCTGGTGAGTGACAAGCATTTATCTAGGGCAGCTCTTCACAACTAACAGAATTTCCCCCCCTCCCATCGTCTGGTCCCTTAAGTGAGAGGCCAAACCTGGAAGGACCTATTCACCTTCTCCAATTTTCAATTTCCTTAGCAGGTCTCTTCTTTCCATGTCGAGAGATGCTTTCAGGACCCATTTTTCCCTATAAGGACCCACAAGTCTGGTCGCAGCTCTTAGCTATACAGTATGTCTTTCTCATTGGCCCAATACATATTTGAAACAATTTGCAATCATCAGATTCACCATGCAGATATAAGACTGCCATTTGTTAATGATGGGACCTGTTGCAATAAAGTCGTTCTGCAACCAGTGAGTGCTACTTTAATGTGCTCTGTGCGACTTAATCAGGGATTTCAGCTGACTTGTAGTTGGCTGGTGTCTGTGTTCAGCTCATGGAGAAGCAGGCTTTCTTCTACTTTCAGCAAAGTCCTTAATGGCAATCGTGATCCTGTGAAAGAGCAGAGAGTAGCTTTCTAACCAGGAAACCCATAGACCAGGGATTTTCAAGGATCTTTCCAGTTAAACACTTTCTCTGGCTCAAATCTGCCCAGGAGACTCAAAAGAGCTGAGTTATTCTGGTTAAAGAAGTCCCACCATTCAGCTTGCATCTCTGCCACCAATGTGGCCCTGGGCAGGACTCCAAAGAAGCCCCTTGGATTCAGTCAGGCACAGTCTGAAAGCCATTGCTAATTATAAGAAGCCTCTGGTGCGCCCGACCGGAGATTGAACCCACAACCGCATTGCCAAGATGATTTTCTAAATGTGTGTGTACTTGCATGCACTCACTTTACTTGGTTTGAATCAGGGTCCAATCAAAGCCCACCCAATACATTTGTATTTTAATTTGCAGTTTCTCCTACCTTCTTTTTGTTTTCCTTATAATTTTTGTTAAAGAAAATGGATCATTCATACTATATAATTTCTCATACAGCATTTTTTTTGCGGTTTGCATGATTTAGCACAACACATTTAGAAAGAATTTAATAAGAATCTTCCATAGAAATACGCATTCATTTCCTTAGAACACAACATCCAGACTCTGCGGTCTGTGGCATCGGGCCCTTCATCAATGTGTTCTCCAGCTGGGCTCACGCTCCTCTCTGGTTGCGGCTCCTTTACTCTAGCTGGGCCAGCCTGCTTGTCACCCTTGAATAGCACTATCTCTCCCACAAAATCATGGACTCTTAAGGCACAAAGGACCTAGACCAGTTTTATGTCCATGACTCCCATCCAGCCAGAGTGCCCGTTCTTTCATCGCCTCTTATCCATATTCATCACCTTTTTTAAGACCAGGCTCAGATCCATGTGGGAACTCAGTCTGAGAGAGTAGGAAGGAAGCATGGACTTTGAAGCCAGACATGTTGGAGTTAGGTTGTTGGGTTGGCTGCTCCCTAAGATCTGATTTTGTGTGAGTTATTTAACCTCTCAGAGCCTCAGTGCTTCTATCTGTATAATGGGAATATTGCAAGGATTGAACAAGACAAATGAAGCAGAAGAAAACATTCTTCCAGTTATCTAGGCCGAAACCATTAGAGTTACCTTTACTTTTCTCTCTCACATTCCACATTAGTAAAAAGACCCTGAAGAGAAGCTCAGTGTTGCACGATTTGGTCAAGTCTCCTCTTTGAGCCTTTTTTTTTTTTTTTTTAAAAAAAGAAGTATTTTAACAAACAAACAAACAAAAACACAGGCCAAAAATGGCATCTCATGTAAAAAGCCCATGATACCAAACCTAGATTTAATACCTGATCTAATTGCAATTTCAACTTTTCCCAGAAACATAATCTTTGTCAACCAGTATGGAATTTTCTGGTCAAGCACCAATAAGGTAACCTGTCACAGGGGCCCTCTTTATCCCTCATAAAAAGAGGGGCAATCTATCTAATAAAAGCCCATCTCTTCCTCTTCCCCCAAAGAAAGATGCCCTGGTCCCAAAATATTCCTTTACTTTCTTTCATTAATAGCTCCCTTCTTTGTACAAAATTCTTCAATTTTGAACAACTCCTCAGAGTGGCCTTCTAGTTGTTAGATGGGGTGCTGTGGATTCACGAATTGCTTAATAAAGCCAATAATCTTCAAATTTACTCAGTTGAATTTCATTTTTTAACATCTTAAATAATAGGAATATCTAACACCTATGGATCATGTACTCTATCAGGCAATGTACTAGGGGCCTTATATCTACCAACTCATTTAATCCTTGAAATAATCCTATGAGGTAAATATTATTAATATCACTCCATTTTTACAGATGAGGAAACTGAGGCTCAGAAAAATTAAGTAACTTGACCAATAGCTAGTAAATGGTGGTCCCTGATGTAAACCAAAATTAATTTTAGGCTGTGATAAAGAATATAAAGCATTTCTTTTTAATCAAAAAGGAGCTGCAGCCCCGGAGACACCGATTCAGGTAGCAAACTAAATTGTGTTCCACCTACATGAAGGGGAGGCCACGTTTTATAGTGAAAGTTGTTGCCCAGATTCTCAATTAGGTCCACTCTATTAGATGACGTATCCAAGTAGTGCTGTTCTGATTGGTTGGAATATGTGCAAAGGAGGATACAATTTGTACAGCTCTGATTGGATGGGGCAGATCTACCAATCAAAACCAGGGTTTCCCTGTGGTGGTCGACTCAGATGGTATAAATGAGCAGGGCACAGTTCAGGAAGCCGAGGATTCATTCTGAGGTCCTTCCCAGTATGCAGAGAACGTGAGGGGCCTCTGTCAGCAAATGGCCACTAGGCTCTTATGATTCATAAAATTTGGGTCCTCGGTTGACCATGGGGAGTCCACCTCAGCAGATGAATTCCTTCTCAGGGTTCACATCACATGACTCTTTCTTTGTGGGGTCCACACTGAATTTGAACCCAGGCAGTCAGGCTCCAGGGGCCTCTAAACCTTGGCTGTGCAACTCAATCCCCTGGGAACGATTAAAAAAATATTAAATGCCAGCCTCTGCCCCAGACCAATAGAATCAGGATCTCTGGGGTTGGGCCCAGGCATGGATATATTTTTTTAAAGCTCCTAGGCAGTGGTTCTCAACCTTCTGGCCCTTTAAATACAGTTCCTCATGTTGTGACCCAACCATAAAATTATTTTTGTTGCTACTTCATAACTGTAATGTTGCTACTGTTATGAATCATAATGTAAATATCTGATATGCAGGATGGTCTTAGGCGACCCCTGTGAAAGGGTTGTTCGACCGCCAAAGGGGTCGCGACCCACAGGTTGAGAACCGCTGTCCTAGAGGATTCTAGTGGGCAGCCAGGGTTGAGAATGAATTGACTGACTGCAGTGTAACTGGAGACTCACGTCCATGATTGTTAATTAGTACACCTGCGCCCCCTCCTCAGGTCTCTCTACTTATGAGTGTCCTTGGGTGTTGCCTCCCCTTTGTGGAGTGTGGTTGGACGCCTAAGGCCCCTCAGATCTAACATCCCAGGCGTCTGTGAATCAGGGAAGCTCACAATCTCATCAAGTGGCCTGGGAGCCAGAGGCAAGGATGAGGGGTGACCACGCTGGCCACATCTTCAAAAGCCTAGTCAGGGCCTGTCATATCCCAAGTGAAATACATACGCGTGTCAATCCCCTTTATGCGTGGCTCAGGCCAGCCGAGGGGAAAGATGTGTAGGCTCTGAAGCACTGGAGGAATGCTTCATTAGCTGTCAGCCGAGGAACACAGACAGGAACGATCACATTCATAGTGACCCTTAGATTTTGCCAGTCACTGCGGTTCCTCGCCCATCGAGGAGATTGACAGCGCTGTCTTGTCAGTTTGTCAAATCGAATGACAGCTTCTGTGGATTTGATTCTGCGTGGACAAGAGAAGCTGTCACCGAAACCTTGTTGGCGTGATGAGCCAGTGCCAACTCGCCACAGTTATGCGTCGAGAATAGGGGGACAGGGCAATTAGGTGCTCCCCGGCGTTCATACAAGAAGGCTGACAAATTAAAGCTTGTCAGCGTCCTTAAAGGCCTCGATGATCATACGCTTCTGAATGCTGACACATGAAGGCAGAAGTCTGTGATGGCAGGTAATGGCCCCCATTTTCCAGCTCTCTCTTTTCAGTTTATCCAGCTTCCCTCAGTAAAGCAGGCCCACCTGAGGGAACAGCAAGGCCTCTGCAGCCTTGCACAGCCTCTGCTGGCTGTTGGTTGCACCAGGTGGAAAATAGAAAAGATGTTGCGTTTGGATGCCGGGGCCTTCACCAGCTTATTTCATTGTGTGACAAATGAAATGGACCCAAAAGGAACATGTCAGAGCTCATGACACATAGTGGGGTTAAGGTCTGTTTGTGAAACATTTATTTTTCTATGCAGATGTACAGATCTTGGAGTGTACTGAGTTGTGATGTATGTGTGTTTTTATTGGGGGTACTGGCCAATAAAATTTGAAAACAACTACCCTAAGGAATCTGGAGTGAAGGAGGGAATCCTACCAATTTGTTGAGATGGGCAGAGAGAAATGGCCACAATTCTGAAGTTTTACCAGATCCAGGCCCTGCTCTAAGTCCTTTAATCCTCACAACAACTCTATGAAGTAGGTACCATATTACTCACCCGTGTTACGGAGGAGCAAACAGAGGTATGCCAGACTAAGATCTGTGATAGGCAGATTAGTGGCCCCAAAGATGTCCACGTCCTAATGTTTCAGACCTGTACATGTCACCCTACACCGCAAAAGGGCCTTTGCAGATGTGATTAAATAAAGGATCTTAAGATGGGGAGGCGATTTAAGATTACATAGATAGGCCAGTGGAACCTCTAGGGTCCTGAAACGATGAAGAGGGAGGCAGAAGGTCAGAGTGAGAAGCCTGAAGCTGCTACACTGCTGACTTTGAAGATGGAGAAAAGGTGTCATGAACCCAGGAATCTAGCAACCTGTCTTTGACTTCTGTCTCTCCCCATTTTGACCTTTGCCCTCCCCCTCTCCTCCAAGTCCATAACCTTCTTTGAGACCTGGCTTAAAGCTCACTTCTTCCAACAGATCTTCCTTGATTAATGCCACTTCAGTAATACTACGTTGTTGTGGGTATGCCAACTTATACTTCCATTAGGAATTTATGAGCATGGCCTTTTGACCATATTCTAAACAACACAGTGTATTCTTATTTTAAAAAAATCTTTGTGGTACCTTTTAAGAGATTATTGCACATCTATTGAAATAAATCAACATTCCTGTCTTGATGAACTTAAGTTGACATTTCTACTTTTAAGCATAGGTAGAACCCCTCCAATGAAAATTTTGTGCATATATGAGTTAAGAAACATTGAGAAATGACCAGTTTTCTTTTTCCTATTCTTTTAATTTTTTTGGTCATGGTTATGTCTGCTGAATGTTAAAGGGCATTCTATGTAATACATATGAACTGTAAGTTGCAAGACTAGAAATACAGAGAAATAGGAAGGAACAATTTATTAAACTATGAAGACATAGGTTATTGTGAGATGAGAAGGCATATAAACTGTTTATATATTGTTACATACTCCAGGTAGCTAAGATTTTGAATATTTTAAGCATTATTGGTTCCACCAATACATGTTTTGTAAAAATTAAGCATTATATGGTTCCATGTTATATGATTCCATCCTTTGCAGTATTTGAAAAATCCTGAGAATGGAATCATAGCTGGACATCAACTTGGCAACCAGGGTTTGCATTCCATTGTAAGATGATTGCACGGATAAAGCAATGATCCGGCAAGGTTGCTGCTCCCCCTGCCCTGTTCTCTAAAATGATACAAGACCAGGAATCAGGGGGATTGGGCTCCTTGCCCAGGGACCTTGGAAAAAGAACAGGATCTCTCTAGACCTCTGTTTCCTCATCTGTAAAAATCAAGGTATGGAATGATATGGCCTCTAAGGTTCATTCCATTCCAAAACTTTTGTTCCCGTGATTCTGATTATAGTGCTGAGTCAGTCATGCATGCAAAGTGCAGAACATTTAAATAATTCCTCACAAGTGGAACACTTTATCACCGTCGAGAGCCCAGAATCTCATGGAGGGGCAGCACTTTTGTCTCTAGTTACATGCTGAATGTAATTATACTTTAAAAGACTTAGTAAAGGAGGTGGGTATCCTCCTTTGCCAGGGCTTGTCCCTGTGCTGTGTATTCTCTGTATGTAAGGGCTGCTTGCCTGTCTCACCAAGATAGGCCCAGACCCTGCTGGCCTCTCACCCTGGGCTGGTCATCCCTGGTCTGAACTGGCCCCATTTGCATGGCTGACCAGGGGTAGTAATGTTTCACTTATTACTCCCTGGGAAGTGTTTACCTCAAGATTACAAAGAGGCAACCATAAAGGTTATTTGTGAAGAACTGTGATCTATAACCTGCTCCCCACACATACACGCACTCACTCAAATATATAAATATATACTAACTCCTTTTATTCTAAGGGGGCCAGGAGGGTTGCAGGCTTTGCTGTCAGACACACTTCAGTTCCAATCTTGGTTTCAACATTTCCTAACTGTGTGACTGTGGACAAATTCTTTAACCTTTCAATGCCTCAGTTACTTTATCTGTACAATGGGGATAATGACACTGATACCCACAGGGTTGTTATGCTGTTGTGGGGACACTAGGAGTGTGGGAGGCTCAGTGCTCATACCTAGTGAGCAGTCAGTAAAGGCTTTCTCTTACATGTCTGGATAAACTATGAAATGCTGTATATCTCTCCTCTTTCTAAGCAGCCTCCGGTCCTTTTCATTTAATTTTCTCCAGATGCAAAAGTATAGACCGAAGGCTGGTGGGTGATACTCCTGCTCCCTGGAGACCGCTTAGCTCTCCTGATGGTCAGGAAGTTGGAGGTTCAGACTCCAGGAAGGGATGAGTGTTGGTGGCCCATTGTGACTTCTTTTTTAAAAAAATATATTTTATTGACTTTTTACAGAGAGGAAGGGAGAGGGATAGAGAGTTAGAAACATCGACGAGAGAGAAATATCGATCAGCTGCCTCCTACTCACCCCACACTGGGGATGTGCCCGCAACCAAGGTACATGCCCTTGACTGGAATCGAACCTGGGACCTTTCAGTCTGCAGGCCGACGCTCTATCCACTGAGCCAAACCGGTTAGGGCCCATTGTGACTTCTGACTTTGCTTATCATACCTTAGTGCCAGAATAAATGATATGTGTCTGCAGGTCAGTTTCAGAAAGTGCTGAGAAAGGTTCTCATAGGCTGGTGGGAGCCCAGGACTCTGCTCCTCATGCTCTGATTTGAATAATAACGATTCTTCAACCATGGGCAGGGTCTCCTGGCTCTGAGTCCTATATTAGGCTCTGGTGGGAAGGCTGTGCACAAGGCAGAGTGGCCCTCGCCAATGGGGACCTTCCTAGCCTGCAATGGGTGGATCTGTCCTGTGTCTTCATTAAACTCAGCCCCTGGGGAAAAGGATTTTTTGCTGAAGCCTTAAGGGGAACTTAGGGATAGGTTTCTACCCTGATATGCAGACCAGTGGTTCTCAAACTTGAATGAGCATCAGAATCACCTGGAGGACTTGTTAAACTACTGATTGGCGAGCCCCACCCCCACGGTTTCTGATTTAGTTGTTCTGGGTGGGACTTGAGAATCTGCATTTTTAGGGTTCCCAGGAGATACAGATGCTGTTGCTGTGGGTATCATACTTTGAGAACTGTCCAAGACTGCAATAGCCTTTAGCCCATTAGATGGTTCCATGGACCAGTCGCTACTCTTGAAAGCTGATTGCCCAGATGAACCACGGCCTTGCTAGTACAAATGACTCATGCCTCCAGCTGGGAGGAATCCATGACCTGCCCTCTCTGTCTGTGAATGAGCTACACATCAGAGGGAACAAGGTGAGATAGTGGGGCCTCTGTCACTATATCATTGTCACAGCGGGGCAGTGACGTGATTGATGGAAAGATGCCAACAGACACAGTTAGAGGGAGTGCTGTTCCTTTAATGGCCAGGCTATGTGAACGTATAGAGATAGTTACCTAAAGCAGGAGCTCCCAGGTGGTGGCTTGAGCTTCCTATGCCCACAGCCCCCATGCAGATGCGCAGCTGCTGCTGATTCCATTTGTGTGGCGTGAAGATTTTATGAGGCACAAGAAGCTTGCTGTTGCCAGAGAGGCTCAGGGCGGTTTCTGTACTGTGTTGGCTCACCTTCCACCTACACACACTTTGGGGACTCTGGCCAAGTGCCTGCCTGCTCAGCTGGTACAAAAGTGGATACAAAGCAATGCAAGCACGTTCTCGGACATAGCATGCCTCAGCGGGTCTGCTCTAACCCTTTCCTGCTGCCTGAAGAGTCTTGGGGCTCTGGGCCTCCCCTGCCTAGACGTCCGTGTTGACACCTCCCTCCAGAAAGTCTGCTTTTCGATCAGTGGTTCTCAACCTTGGCAGCACATTAGAATCACCTGGGAATCTTTTTAAAATCCTGATTTCTGGGCCCCATCCTCTGGAAATTCTGTTTCTTTGTTACTAATGTTGTGGCCTCACCCCATGTCATTGATTAGGCCTTGCAGGGACTTCACTTTTCATTGCTCCTTTAACTCTTCCTTCACTTCCACCCAAATCTGAAGCTGTGGCATCTGCCTCAGTAACTTGGGCACATGCAAGACCATTGGTATTATCTCTAGGCTGGTGTGTCATTTGTGTGTCACTGTCCACCTCTTGGAGTTCCTTCTCTGGACTGCTGGTCCCTTCGGTGAAGGCACCTCTTCTCCGAGTCCTTTCTGCTTGGCAGGGCTCTCTTGTAGTGGGGTCTGCATTGGCTGGAGCTTCCCACACATCTTTCTAACAGCCCTTTCCATTAGAAGTGTAAGTTCTCTGTGTTCATTCTTTTGTCTATAAATTTATCAAGTGTAAATGCATTGAGTCACCAGTTGCCAGAGACCCCTTGTTTCTGTAGCAATCAGACTCCACATGTACCTCTCAGGCTGTCCCCTGGTTAGTTGCAATGCCACTTGGCTGTTTTGAGCATCAACTTCCCCTAGTTTTGGTTCTCATATGCTGGTCAGCTGACTGGTGCCTGGGTCATTTGTTAAAAACACAGACTCCTTTTTAGTAGGTGTGGCATAGAGTATGGAAATCTATAGTATTTTTAAATGATTCCCGTTTTGGAAATAGGTGAGATGATATTAAAGTTCAAGTGGAAGTTTAAGTAATAATTATGACTATACTGAAAACTTTTGAAAATGAAGAGTGTTGGGGAGAGTAGGCAGATATTAAAACTTTATAAAGCCTCGGTAATAAAAACAGTAAGATGCTAACATATGGATAGTTAGGCAGATCAATAGGACAGGATAAACATTTCTGAAGTAGATCCAAAATACATGAAAGGATTTAGTAAATGGTGAAGGAGGGATTTCAAATCAGTGGGAACAAATCACCGATCAACCCATAAACTGGGTTGGGCCATCTGGAAAAAAGAAAAAAAAAAGATACTTTACATCTACAACAGGATAAATTCCAACTGGATCAAAGGCCTATTAGTAAAATATGAAAGAATAAAAGTATTAGAAAAAAATCATGTGAGATGAAGTGTGTAAATGACCTAATACTCTGCAGTATTCCTTCAGTGGTTCTCAACCTGTGGGTCGCGACCCCTTTGGTGGTCGAATGACCCTTTCACAGGGATCGCCTAAGACCATCCTGCATATCAGATATTTACATTACGATTCATAACAGTAGCAACATTACAGTTATGAAGTAGCAACGAAAATAATTTTATGGTTGGGTCACAACATGAGGAACTGTATTTAAAGGGCCAGAAGGTTGAGAACCACTGCCTTAGATTATCTTATTACAATTGTATTATCTATATTACTACTATTATTTTTATGATTATCAATATTAATATATACAAATGCCTAAACAGGCACACATATATCTTGCCTATAAGTCTAGTTTTCATAAACTCATGCTGCTTTTCCCCAAATAAGAACCCATAGGAAGAGAAACAAAGTTCAGAGTGAGAGCAACTCAAGGGTGTGTGCAGGGTGAGATAGAGCCTATGCAGCTGGACCCTAGACAGTCTTAGGGGAGAAAAACAGATGTTTTCTCAAAAAGCCTTTCTTGACTCAACCGTATTGGTTGTCTACTCCTAATGCTGCCTGTGTCCTTGGGTGAAAAAAAAAAATCATTGAAGGATAAGGAGTGCGACACCGACACCGTGTTGCCATCTGAACTTAAAAGGCTGCCTCATGCCTGGATTTTGGGAAGATGCTCTCAGGCTTGTCAAGTAGTGAAGGACAGTGAAGGGAGGACTTACTTGGCTCATATTTGACCTTGGAAGAGTTTTTAGATACAAAATTATAAGTATAATTTGTAAAAGAAAAAATATTCCTAAATTGAAGTTTATTAACGTCAAAAACTTCTGGTCTTTCAAAAACACTGTTAAGAGAATGAAAAGATAAGCCACAGACTGGAGAAAATATATTTGCTAATGGACTTGTGTCCAGAGTAGACACTTGACCAAAGAAGATGTATGGATGGGAAACAAGCACATGAACAATGCTCAATGTCGTTCATCATTAAGGAAACACAAATTAAAGTCACAAGGAGACACACCTATTCGAATGGCTACAAGAATTAAAGACTGACAAAGCATTGAGGAAGAATCAGAGGAACTCATTGTCATACCCTGCTGGTGAGAACGTAAAATGATAGTCAGTTTGAAAAATAGTTTGATAGTTTCTTCAAAAGTTGGACACATACCTACAATATAATCAGATAGTTCATTTCCAGATATTTATTGAAGAGAAGAAAAAACATTTTTCATGTAATGACTTGTACATGAATGTTCATGTAGTTTCACTTATAATAGGCAAAAACTAGAAACAACCTAAGTGTTCACCCACCGGTGAATGGGCAAACAAATTGTGCTATATCCATAGAATGAAATGCTAACCAACAATAAAAAGGAGTGAACTATTGATACAGGCAACAACATGGATGAATTTCAAAATAAGTATGTTGAGTGAAAGAAGTCAGACAAAAAAAAACCACTTTATTGTATGATTTGGCTAATAAACTCTATGGTCAGTGGTTGTCTGGGGTGGGGATGGGGGCAGGAAGGAGGGATAACAAAAGGGCACAAAAAAACTTTTTGGGTTGATGATATGTTCATTTTGTTGAATGCGGTGATGGTTTCACAAGTGTATCCATGTCAAAACTGATCAAATTGTACAGTATTAATAGGTGCACCTCATTAAATATAAACTAGAGACCTGGTGCACGAAATTTGTGCACAGGGGGTGGGGGGAGGTGGGTGGTCCCTCAGTCCGGCTTGCACCCTCTCCAATCCAGGACCTCTCGGGGAATGTCTGACTGCCTGTTTGTGCCCGCACTTTTAACAGATGACAGCTTCATTGTTGTTTCTTTCTTTTTATACTTAAACCCATTGGAATTAGTAGGTATTCAAAGTGTGTATACATTTTGGGGGGACACCCTGTATATCTCTAGTCAGCGGTGAATGGAACCAACGGCAGGTTTGGAACCCCCAGACAGGGAACCTCGCTCACTCCCTGCATGTCTCCCCACTCTGCTTTCCACCTTCTCGGGCAGCGGGAGAATCAATGTTTTCTCTCATTAACTCAGAAAAGCACATCCTGTCGCCCGCTGCCCGCAGGAGCATGCTAGGCCCTGAACGAGTGAGGCTCAGTCAGGGCAACCTTTGCTCATGGGCGCCAGCACCCTGAGTGCACATTCCTCCTCTGCAGTCACCCCAACTCTCCCACCGTTTCACTGAGAGGATGGAGCTCCTCGCCTCCTCTGGGTTCCCAATCTCGAATGCTGACCGAAGGCACCTCAGCGAGGGCTGCCCCGCACCCACCAGGTGTGTCTGTCCACACCTGCTCCCGCCTCAGCACCTGCATTAGCCATACGGAGGCGATTTCATCGCCGCACTGGCCTCGGTGGGAACAGGGTGTCACTACTCCGCCTTCTCACTGTCATCTCACAGGCGCCCACCCCGAGCACCCAGACACACTCCAAAGGACGTGAGCGTGCCGGAGGGGAGGTGCACACATCGTGTGGGGGATGTAGGCATGCTGGGATTGATGGAAGTGTGGCGGAGGAGCGGGGAGAGGGGGGGGCGCGTGTGAGCGCCGTGGTCCGGGACTGTTGAGGGCGCACGTGGGTGACAGCGCGCTGGGGGATGCTCGCATGTGAGTGGGGGATGGGGGAGAGGATGCGCGCACCAAAGGCCTGCACCTGCACAGATCCGCAAACCTGCGTGGCATGGCCAGGAGAACATCAATCTGGCCTGCCACGGTGGCTGTCCCTGCAATCGCGCACCTTCTGGGCCGGGAGGTGGGACTGGCGCAGCTGCTCCTCAGCACTGATGTCCTGCAGGCACTGTTTCAGCTTGGCCCGCAGGCTCTGCTTGGCACCACTCACAGCCGCTGCTGCCATGTGGGGAGTACAGGCTGTGCTCCGCCGGGCCCACCTCCCCCATCCCTGTCCCCACTTGCTCCTTGCCCAGGGCCAATTCTGGGCAAGTGGCAGTGGCCATTGGGAGCGTTCACAGCCGCTGCTGACACCATGTGGGGAGTACAGGCTGCCCTCCACCGGGCCTGCCTCCCCTGGCCCCACCCGTGCCTGCTGTTGAACGGTTGTTACATGATGGCGCCCTGGAAATTTGTATATTCCTCTATTATTAGTATAGACTAGAGGCCCGATGCATGAAATTCATGCAAGAGTAGGCCTTCCTTCCCCTGGCTGCGGGCACCGGCTTCTCTCCAGCACCCGGGACCTGGGCTTCCCTCGCAAAAGGAGGCCTCGCTCACCACTGCAGCCCACTGGTCAGTGGCCTGGGCCTCCCTCTGCGGGGCGATCATGGGGCAATGGCCAGGCTCCTGACCAATCACATTGCACCCGCCTTGGCTGGCCTGGCGCCAGTGGGTGTCATAGCGCGATCCCGGATGGTCATCTGGATGGTAGTCCAGATGGTCATTCCGCTATTTGGCCATTTGGTCTATTTGCATATTACGTTTTTATTATATAGGACTAGAGGACTGGTGCATGGATTAGCACACATTGAAAGGAAATTAATGAGAAGGTGGCCGGTGGGGCCGTGACTGAGCAAGACGGGCTGGACACGCCCTGGAGCCAAGCTCCCGCAGTCCCTCCCTGGCTGGCTGCACCTGGGGTAGCGCCTTGGCTCAAAGGGCATCTGCAGAGTGAGTGGGGTCCCTCCAGCAGGTGGGGTCTCTTGGTCTGGCCTGTGGGGATGGAGCCAAAACCGGCAGTCTGACATCTTCCAAGGGGTCCCGGCGTGCAAGAAGGCGCTCTGCAAAGTTACTGTCACTCGGCAGCTCCTGCATTGAGCGTCTGCCCCCTGGTTAGTCAGTGTGCATCATAGCCACCACCCGTCAGCTGGTTGGCTAGTCGGCTGGTCGCTTAGCCTTTTATATATATATAAATTATACCTCAATTAACACTGTTAAATATTAATTAGTGACTGAAGAAAAAACTCACACATTCATTGGGAGAGGGAAATTCCTGAAGAGAGAAGAGATTTAGCAGATAAACAGAAAATTAGTTTCTCACAATTCTGGAGGTTTGAAGTCCAACGTCAAGGGATGGTTCTTTCTAAGGCCTCTCTCCTTGGTTTATAGACAGCCCTCTTCTCCCCGTGTTTGCACATGGTCTTCCCTCTGTGTGTGCCTGTGTACTGATCTTCTTTTCTTACAAGGATATCAGTCAGCTTGGCTAGGAGCCCATCCTAACGACCTCATTTTAACTTAGTTACCTCTTTGAAGAGCTTATCTCCAAATACAGTTTCATCTGAGGTCCTGAGGGTTAGGACCTCAACATGTGAATTTTGGTGGTAGGGACACATTCAGCCCATAATATGGTGTATTTGCTAAAGCAATGGTGTTATGCATGGCAAGAAAACTCATCTTGAAACCATGCAGATAAAGATTCTGTCTTCTCTGTTCCTTCTTAGTCATGGACTATGGATTGAGTCACTTAAGTCACTCATGGTCCCTCTGATTTCCTCATCTGAAAGTGACAGGCATTGTGGTTGCTTGTTTGGCAGCTCTCTTGTGGCCTTGTGGGAAAAGTTGAGAGGACGCTCAAGACCTAAAATCAGTGAGCAGCGGTGCCAGCTCTGGGAGCAGCTACCATCAGACTTCTGCTAAGTGAGGAACAGACACCCGGGATGACTTGCCCCATTTGCTGGTATATTTTGTGCCTAGCTTCCCAGAGCATCATGCATTTGGAGGATTGCTGTGAGGACTACATAAGGTACAGATAATCAAAAGGCTTGGCACATAGTAGATACCTAGTCAATGGCAGCTTTTCTTCTGATCAATGAGAATATCAGCCTTTGGACATTTGGAGAAGGTGCCCCCTGTTTTCTGAGAGCCCCACTAATCCCTAAAATGGAGCATTTTGATGCCACATCCAGATATCTGTACGGCAGAATGGTTATTTTTCTTCCCTAACCAGTAGCAGGTGTTTGGCTGTGCCCATTAAAAGCCATTCTGTGCTCCCCTAACAAATGAGTTTTTTATTTAGTGGTGTAGGATCAATAGTGTGGTATCTCATGCGAACTATTAAAATGGAAAATGTCTGCTGTGCCGACAATCATATTATCGATATGTACTGAGCAATAAATTATGTGAAACAAAATGGAGCAACTGGCTTTACAAAAGGCTTATCTGGGGCACAGCTGGCTTTGTTACAGCCGCAGCCGTCACTTCCCAGGGCTGTACTTGGGAAGCGCTCGATGGAGCCCGGGCAGCTTTCCATGTGAAGTGGCTGCTGGCTGGCTGGTCTCTTCACAGTGAGTCAAGGCCTGCTTGGAGTGAGCCCTTCTCCTCTCTTTCACCGTTAGACCCCCGAACTGAGTAGTTTCTCTTCTGATTGCAGGGCCTCTGTTAACCCGGCCAGGCTGATTATCCCCCTTGTCAGATGTTCTGTGCCAGGTTATGTGACATTTTGGACACCCGGTCCAGTTCAATTCAGTTGTCCTGGACTCTTTTCTTTGTTTCCTCCTTCACTCCTACCTCCTACTCTGTCTGGCACTCATCTGGCTTCTCACTGGCGAGCTTTGTCTCCTGTCTGGCCCCTGACAATTGATGTAATTTTCCAAGATTCTTATTTGGCTCCAGTTTGCATTCACTTCCCATTTGTCAATTGCTGGTCTTGAGAAATCACCCTGCTCCCATCCATTGTCAGCCTTCTCTCCGATGGGAGTTGAGAAGTCTTAACCACAGATAACTTGCTTCTCAAGATTTCTGTTTTAATGATCTTTATCTGCTCAGCCTTAGATGCCATCACTCCTGGCTATTGGATGCACTGAGATGAAAGGCATGCTAGGACCTCGGCTTCTCAGGAGCAGAGGAAGGGGAGGAAGCTTGGAGATTAGGCAGGGTAGAAACTGGGAGATTGACTGGGTTGTGGGGCTGACCTCCTAAAAAAGTGGTCAAAAGTCTGATGCATAATGGCAATGGGACTTGATAAACTTGGGTTGATAGGAGACAGGGCAGAAGTTGACAGTGGGAGGTAAATGTTATATCCTAGACCTTTTAATTGGGGTTCAATAGGGAGTCCCTCCCAGTGGGAGAAACTGGACATTACACACGAATCCAAGGTATGTCAGCCTAGCAGTTCTCCAGGGAAGCACTTCCAACCTGAGCAGGCATCCAGCAGGAAATCTATTACTCGATTTGGCCTGAAGGAATGATTCGCAATCAGAAAATTGTGTGTATTGGGACCAGCAGTCAAGTTAATGAGAATATCTGAGAGAGGAGGAATATTTGAACAAGTACATTAAATATTATAATACAGTTTTTATGACTGAAAACACAAAATGCTTATTACTTCCTTAATAAAAACTATAGATAGTAAAGTTCCACCAAAACATCTTGGCTCGAGACATAGGAAGAGCAGAGATTCTCAAGGAAGAGGGAGCGGCTTCCTTCAGGGGCTGTCTCAGCAACTTGGAGGGAAGAGCAAGTGTGTGAATTCCATGATTGCTCAAAGGGGCATGATTTTACCCAAATTAGGGGGGCTATAGTGGACTCCCTTATAGCCAATCATACTTCCTTTAGAATCTACACCCCTGGATTTTTAACAGGAGAAATGGTGGCCCAGAATAAAGGTTCAGTTTCCTGGCTTTCCTTTGTAGCCGGGTCTGACCATGTGAGTAGGTTCTGGCCAATGGGATGTAAACAGAAGTATCGGATGGCAGATTCTAGGAGCTTAGTTTAAGAGAAGCTTAGTCCTTGGCTCCTTCTTTTCCTCATCCCTACTTCTATTCTGCTGCTTGGCCCATGCCAAATGATCTTGGACCTAGAAAATGAGGGTCATGACCCAGGGATGGCCAAGTGTTGAAGTAGAAGATCCAGGGTCCTTGAGGACTCTGTGGGGTAGACAGAGCCTATTAAAACCTGCCCAGGGCATTTCCCCATTGGACAGATTTTACACAAGTCATCAACTGCTATTGTGCTAAAGCCAGGATTACTCTGTGACTCATAGGAGAACCTAATTCCATTAATACAAGATTAAAATGAACGTGAGAAACCTTGGCCTAGAAGGAGGACTCCCTTGGTCCTGCATTGTTCACGATTTTTTTTCTCAATGATAGCAATGAATGAAAAAGGGATTTATTTCAGATTTTCAGATGACATAAAGTTGAGTTCTTGCTAATGTGGTAGGCAGTCTCTGAAGATGGCCACCATCGATTCTTTTCCTCTCTATAAGGAAGTGGTGATTCTTGCATCAAGAGCTAGAGCCCAATTTTCCTCCTCTTAAATCTGGGCTGGCCTTGGTGACTCATTTGACCAATAGCAGGTGGTGAAACAATGTTATAGAATTTCTGAGGATAGGACATCAGGAACCTTGTGGGTTTTGCCTGGATCTTTGGGAATGTTTGTCCCTGGGACATTCTCTCTCAAAACATGTTGCCAGGCTGCGATAAGGCCAAGCTAAATGGAGGGGCCACACATAGGTGCCGAGGTCAGCAGCCCCCTCTACGGTCCTGTGCGGCAATCAGCATTAACTGCCAGGTGCATGACCAACCACCTTAGACACTGCATCTAGGTGAGCTTTCAGATGACTGCACTCTCAGTTGCCATCCACATGGGATGCTCTGAGAGAGACTCACCCACTTGATCCTGGTTCACCTGCAGAACCATGAGGTACAACAATAAGTTGCTGTTTGAAGCCACTAAGTTTTGGGATGGCTTATTACAAAGCAGTAGGTAACCATAGCAGCCAATATGATCACAGAAGCTATAATTAGAATGAAAATGATCTCTGGGAACTGGATTAAAAAAACAAGAGGAAATTTAAGAAGTTAAAGATATGTGTTGAATATTGGTTTGCTTGCTGCAGCTGCCCAATGATGAAGTCCTTGTTAATAAAAAGACTAGCTGATCTCACAGGTGACATCAGTGGGATGCAGATGCTGTTTCATGTTCCAGCAAAAGAGGAATGTTAGTGTTGTCTGGATGGGCTGAGTTCTGAACTGCTTTCCCCCGTCTCTCTCTGTACTGGGATCCTTCCTCTTGGCATTAAAATTAGGTTGCTTTGACTGAACACCCCTGACAGGTCTACCCTATTCCAGCGGTTCTCAACCTGTGGGTCGTGAACAATGAAAATACATCCTGCATATCAGATATTTACATTACGATTCATAACAGTAGCAAAATTACAGTTATGAAGTAGCAATGAAAATAATTTTATGGTTGGGGGTTACCACAACATGAGGAACTGTATTAAAGGGTCGTGGCATTAGGAAGGTTGAGAACCACTGGAGCCCAATCTGGACAGGCTATGAATCCTATTCATCCCAGCCAAGAATTAATGACTGGCCAATGTCTGATGAACTGCTCGTCTCAGAAGTCTTAGCTAACCGCCCAATATATATTTCTGGGGAGAATGCACCCTTCTATACAGAGACTTTTGCCCTAGACCAGTGGTCGGCAAACTGCGGCTCGCGAGCCACATGCGGCTCTTTGGCCCCTTGAGTGTGGCTCTTCCACAAAATACCACTTGCAGGCGCGCACGTACAGTGCGATTGAAACTTCATGGCCCATGCGCAGAAGTCAGTTTTCGGCCTGGGCGAGTCTGTTTTGAAGAAGTGGCGTTAGAAGAAGTGGGGGTACGTTCGCTGAGGTGGACCTCTCAGATTGAGGACGTTTTTAGCAAAGGCCAGCTTAGGAGTACCCTAATTAAGTTAATAACAATGTACCTACCTATATAGTTTAAGTTTAAAAAATTTGGCTCTCAAAAGAAATTTCAATCGTTGTACTGTTGATATTTGGCTCTGTTGACTAATGAGTTTGCAGACCACTGCCCTAGACTATTGCTGAGTAGAGAGTCTTAATCACATAGATATGGGATAGTCAGCCAACCCAAACCACCTCTGCAGGGTGTGCCAAACAGAAGAATTTGAAAGAAATCTAATACCAATAGGAAAATTCCCGTTAGGTGTCACCACAATTCCCTGGCATTCCTTACCCACAGCAGCCGTACTTATTTCTCTCTCTCTTTCTGCCCCTCCCTACCTCCATCCCATCTCCAATATCCAGAGGCTCTATTGCAGAATTGGGCTTAATGTCTCCTATTCATTCCTTTGGTGTTGAAAGGGATAATTGGGAGGTAATTGCATTACCGCACAGTTTGTAGTTAACCTTCTATTTTGGCTCTCAACGTGCATATCTTTACTCCAGGAGCACATTAAGGGTAATTATAGGCATTTCCCTGCCAGACCCAGAAAAAAGGTTTGAAATGAACATGGGAACCCACCAGGAAGGAAGAGTTAATATACCTGAGCTTGAAGCATATCCAAGAAGGTGAATGAATTAAGGTCAATTTGACATGAACTTTGGCCAAGCAAAGCTGGGAAAATTAGAGTCAGATAAAAGTTCTTTCTTTAGAATTACTGCTTCCTAACAAAACCCAGAGAAATTGTTGTAGGCTCCTTTATTCAACCAAACATCTGCGCTCTTTCTCTCTGCTGGGCTGTTAGTAGGGGCTGGGGCAGACAGTGTTGAGAAGGTTCTCTGGTGCTTGGCATAGACTGACATTTGTCAAGATACTTCCATAAACGGCAGTCTCTAAGATAAGTCTTTGGGTTCAGATGTGATGTCCTTGAACTGGCAGCAGCATTTAAAGAAATAAAACCACCTCCATGGTGAGTGTTCAGGAAAAGTCAGTTATCTTCTGTAGCTGTGCACATGACCCTAGGAAATGAACATTTATGTGCAACATGTTCCTTCCATCTCAAATGCAAAATAGCTCAGTGGAAATCTTGAGGATGGAAGCTAAACTCAACTGAGTTGCAGTGGACTTCTCTTTGTCAATTTCAACTCAGGCCTAATTAACACAGGATTTCCCATCAAATTGCTCAACTGCCTTGGTCCTCAGTTTCCTCACATGCATAATAAGTGAGTTGTACCAGGTCACTTCTGTCACTGGTGTTTCTTGGTCTGATGAGTCTGTACTAATTTTACTTCTGCTTAATATTAGGTCAAAATATCTTTAAAGCATGCTATTTAGCTATGGATATTGTTGCAAGAGTCTTACCGCTCTGTCTACCTGTTGCCATTAAAAAAATAATAATCTGGCAACCATAAATTTTCTGGCTGGCTGGAGGCAAATGAAGAACAAATAGTTCTTTATTGATAAACAAGATTCACTTCTGTTGATTTCCATCGTCCATCACCGATCAAACTGAGAGGACTTTTCTTTTCAAGGTCAGCCCCCAGAAGGAAAGCTCGGTGAGCAAGGCGGATTGTTGGGTGTTAACTTTCATTGACTCTATGGTTTTCTTTGCAGAAACAGCTCTGGTGGTTCAAGGACTCCAGACAATATTGATGAGGATTAATGATCCTGTAAATAGGTGTTTAAAATAAATAAAAGGACGAAAGCAGGGATTAGGGAGAAACTACAGTGGGTTAATAAATTAGGTGTTCAACTGCCAGTTCCTACAAGATTATGTTAGCAATTAGCAGGAAACATTTTGTCACAAACAAAATAAACCTGCAATCAGAAAATAATTTGCAATCAGCTTGGCAAGTAAAATAGCACACTTTCCCGTCAGTTGAAGGCATTTTGAGAATTAAGTGATCAAGTCAAGAGTGATGCTTTCAGAAGGTGAATGGTTAGAAGCGATTAACCTGGCAATTAGTCAATGGTGACGCACCAACTGGAGGCATTTCACAGAAAGCGTTTCCTTTGAAGAAGCTGCACGGAGAGCAGAAGTGCCTCAGTGCGGGGGTGAGGGGAGGAGGGGAGGGGGTAATGCTGATGGTCCTGCAAACTGCTCTGCCAGCCACAAAGGGGCTGTCACCTTCATAGTGGACGCATCCCCCTGCCTGCTCTGTGTGGACGAGTGACAAGACCCTCCAATATTTCCAAGGCGCACGGTCTCTGTGCACACTTAAATCTCTTTGGAGACCAAAACGAGGGGTGAAAGTGGTTTCAGCAGATGATCAGTCATTCGAGCAATTAGAAGCCCACCCTGGAGAGACCATTACTAAGCAAGTTATCGATATTTTGCCTAATTTTTACTGCTGACCATAAAGACTCAATTCAGGGGGAACTTAATGAGCATAGTTCAAGCAGTGACTTTCCCTCCTTACACCTGCATTAAAATGGAAAATGCAAATCAAGAAGACTATCCAAGCTCTCAGTGTACCCTCAGGGACTGCTAATCTCTCCCCCAAGGGGAAGGACAGTATAGATTTGCAGAATTTGTGTACTAAAGGCAGGAAGATTCTAAAGTGAGTTCTCAGGGCACCTCTGTCTCAGTCAACTGGTTGCTATTCATGCATTATCCAGCATTTTCCCGCCTAATTTTTCTCTTAAATATTCATAAAACTTGCCTAGGCTGCAAAGAGCCAAGAAATAAAATATAATTACCTTAATAAAGGAAAGGTTGGGAGGTGTCATTCTGATTTAGAAAGCCCATTTCATGGTGTGTGTTGGAACAAAAATAATTAATTTGAAAAGTCCTTGATCTCTGGCTGCAGTTGCATTAATGATATTATAGTATTAAATATAATAATATTTCACCTTCATTATCCTTGTGCTGTCTGAGCCCTTGTCTTCATGGTAAGAGCCGTGTCCACAGCTGGAGAAGATTAAAGTATAAAAGATTGAAACTGAAAGGGGTAATTTTGTGAAGCTGGCTATTTACTCTCGATCTTAGCGTCTTCTGAACTCAGATATCTTTGTCTCTTCCCTCTGCCTTTTTATTTTGACAGTTTGGCTAATTCATTTTCATCCTTCACTAACTTTATTTCTTTCACAGTTCTGAGTTTACGTTCTACTCAAAGTCAAATAAAACAGTGTTCTGGACTGAATGTTTGCATCTCCCCCAAATTCATATGTTGACATTATAAACCTCAATGCGATGATATTTGGAAGTGGGGACTTTGGGAGGTAATAAGATCCTGAGGGTGGAGCTGTCAGGAAATGGACTAGTACCCTCATGAAAGGGATCTCAAAAATCTCTCCTGTCCTCATGCCACCATGTGAGGAATAAGAAGTCAGCCGTCTGCAATCTGGAAAAGAGATCTTACCAAAACCTGGCCTTGACCTTGAACTTCCAGCCACCAGAGCTGTGAGGAAGAAATTCCTATGGTTTATAAGCCATCTAGTCTTAGTTATTTTGCTGTGGCAGCCTGAGCGGACCAAGACACTGAGCTTGTCAGTGTTCATTCATTTTCATCGTGTTGCTATGGGCTGCATTTCCATACCCCCCTATTTTGTTGACACAGAGGAGGATGGGCCAGACCAGTGCCAGTTGGAGAAGCTCACACAGCTGGGGATCAGACCCATGACAGGGGTTGAGGGCAGATGTTGGCCTCCCTGACCAGCTTTGTGTGTTCTGTGATCCTGTGTTTGAACTCTGCCTCCTTTGCTATGGGGCCATTCCTCCAGACACTGCTGTGACCCTCCAATCCCTTTCTTTTTTTTCCACAACAGGGGACACCCCTACTACTACTAGGGACATCCCTCCAGACCTCAGGGCAATTTGTGAGCACTTCCTTCTCAACCCTCACACTCAGTTCTTGGATTGGGCCTCCTCACTGTCCCCTGGGACCACGTACAGGGATGTGTGACATTCTTATAGGACATTCTGTACGTATAGCAAAGCTCTCACTGTGGCTCTGATCCTATAATTTTTGCTGTTGAATCTCATATGTGTTCATAAGTTTTGTGGTTTTTTGTTGTAAACTCATTTATTGAAGTACATACCTATGATAGCTCTTTGAGGGTATGTTCAGAGAACGTACATTTGCATCAGTTTCCTTGGGGACATTGGCCAGTCACTTGGAGGCACTACCAATTCAGGACCACTTTAAACTAAATTCTCAAAGTGGGCTTATAAACATCAAATAGAATAAGTCCAGTTCTCAAACCTCTGTGAGTATACAATTGGGACTGGGAATTTTCAATGGAGATGGAGAAAGAATACCTTTCACCCTCACAACCTTCCTTCTAAGCAAGGAAGCTCACCTCTTCATCTTCTGCAAGGGGAGAGTTCTTATCTCATTGAAAGTCTGGCCCCGTGGAGCCTGGCATTGTACAGGAATGTACCTTCCCAACCTGATGTAGATCCTGATTTTCTTCTTTCCCCTGTGTGGCCACAAAGTGCAACTTCAGGGGGATTGAACGTGAGCACAGACTTGGTAGCTGCTGGACTCAGCATTCTGCTAAACCCCTGGATTTCTGCTCCCATTTCAGTTTTTGAATTTCAAGCATTTTCTTACTTTTCAGACTACTAGGCAGTGTATGTAAAAAGACATTTGAAAAAACCCCCAGCATTTTTAGTTATTTTGCAGTGGTTGGATTTTTTGATCTATCTAGTTCACACCACTGCCAGAAGGCTGCTAAGGGTACGTACTTTTGTCACCCCCTTGTGATAGGTATGCCCCTTTGATGTCTGTATAGATATTTGCTATCTTTCCCATGTTGTTGGATTGCCAACTTTTGGTATGACCCATGTGTCCATTATGATTTGCCAATACGTATGTTCAAAGAATAGAGTACACAGAAAATGGAATTTAGCTGAGTTTGTGGGTATGTTTTGGCTGTGATAAGGATGTGCCTGAGATAGGAAATAAACCCTTTGCTGCAGTAGGAAATAAACCCTGAAAAATCTCAGTGGTTCAAGCAGAATAAGTACATTTCTGCTCCTGATATAGTCTGAGGTGGGTCTCACTATTCTCCAGGGCATCTCTCTGCCTCCTTGGGGACCTAGGTTTCTCCCACACTGTAGAATGCCTAATGCCTGAGCTGATGGTATTAGGATGTGGGGCCTTGCGGGGGGGGGGGGTGGGGGTTATTAGGTCAGAAGGGTGGAGCCCTATGGATGGGATTAATGCCTTTCCCAGAGCGTTCTCACTCCACCCTGTGAGGACACTTTGAGAAGTCAGCTGTCTATGAACCAGGAAAAGTGTCCTCACCTGACCATGCTGGTGCATTGGTTTTGGACTTTCAGCCTCCAGACTGAGAGAAATAAATCCCTATGTTTAAGCTCCTCAGTTGGTGGCACTTTGTTATGCAGCCTGAGCTGACTGATACATAAAGGAAAGAGAAAAAGGGAGAGAGAGAGAAATATTTGTTGAGCATATATACCCTTTTTCACACATTATTTTATCATGTCTCTATAATCACCCCATAAAATATATTTTATTATCTCATTTTTATAGAGAAATAACCATAATTCCAAGGGGTGCAGAAAATTTCCCACCATTATTTAATGAATCCCGCCAGAACAGGGATTCAGAGGGAAGTCTGTCTCACTCTGCAGACCGTGCTTTTGCCTGTAAAATGAGGGTTAGCAACTTTTTCTGCAAAAGGGCCAGAAAGTGGATATTTAGGACTCAACAGGTCACACAGCCTCTTGAGTAACTACTTCACTCTGCCGCTGTAGCACAGAGTATCACAGACAACATGAAAGAAAATAGGCATGGATGTATTCTAATAAATTGTTATTGACAAAAGCAGGCAGTGGGCTAGAGTCACAGGCCATATTTTTGATGACCTCTGCTCCATAATCTTCTCCTTTTATGGGGTGTGGCCCATTCCATGCAGAGGGCTTAAGACAGAAAGACAAATGTGTAGGAAGGCATGGATGTGCGGGAGTGCATGATGTATTCAAAAAATGGATAATAATTTGATGAGACAGGAGCAGATGGCGTGAATTTGAGGTATGGGAGTTGAGGAGGCAGGAAATGCTTAAAATGTAATTGGGGTCCAGATCATATTTATGTACTTGTTGAGCAAAGTTCTACCATGTGGCAGGCCCTTTGCTAGTCTCTGGGAGCTCCCAGTAGCGGGCAAGAAGGCCAGTCCTTGTCTTTGAAAGAGTCAACAGTTTGGAAGGGAGAGAGATGTGCTGAGGGTTGATTGGACAGGAGGAGTGAGCAGAGAGTAGAAGCATGGAGCTTCTCAGTCCCACACTGGGACACTAAGTTGAAGTCTCATCCAGAGGGTATCATCAATGGTCTTCCCAGAGATCAGATGGATGGAGGGTTGTTTGTCAAGCAGAGAATCAGAAGTGATCAAATAAATGCTCCAGTATCATCCTGAAGAATTTCCTAAATGTTGACCTGGGCTTTTGGAGACTGAAGCTGGTGTGACTATTGGAAAGAGTTAACACATTCCATTTGGAAGGAAAAAACAACCATGTGGTGACAAAGAATTTGTTCTCTTCTTTGGGTGGCAGCCACAGGATCCCTCGCCAATTAGTAGCATCTGGTCCTCATCGAAGATTCATCCCTGGTTGAGCTGGCAGGTACCTCTGGATGTGACACCGTGAAGTTCCTGATGGGCCATCTGTGAAGTCTTCCCTTCCCCACACCTCAGTCCTCCCTCCCCCACAGCCACTCTGCCTTTCGTGTGAAATGTTTTTAAACAGACCCGAGAGCAGGAGTAGCTGCAGTTTTTTAGAGACTAGGGTGAGATTCCGAGTTGGCTTTTCCTAAATTTAATAAAAGGAAACAGTTATGATGGTAATAGCTATGACTTATTGAGCACTTACTCCATGCTGGGGGCTATATTCAACATTTTACCAATATTTTTTTTTTACATGCAACGTCTCATTTAATTCCAAAAGCTACTGTGGGAGGATGTAAGTGCTATCATTACTCCAAGTCACAAATGAGGAACCCACATCTCAGAAAGGTTACTTCCCCGGAACAACATCACGGAATCTCCAAGTGTCTGAGCCAAGATTCCAGCCCAGTCTTGTCTGAGTCAACAGCTGAGACTCTGACATCTAACATATTGGGAGATCCGAAATTCATGTCGTATAGAAGCAGGTCTTTAAGGTGGTGTTTCAGAGAGGGAAAGACTATCATTTCTGTTTCTGGGTAAAATTACGGTCCTATCACCCAGGGGAGTTCCATTCCTGATAAACAGTGTCCTGATTATATGCATAACAGCAGCAGCACATGTGTAACCTGTCGCCCAGTTCCCAAGACGCTCTTGCAGACAGAGGACATTAACAGGCTGTGCTTTGCTCAAGGTCCCCTGAGCCCGGGGCTTTCACAGGCTCACAGATGCTCTCCTCTCCCTGTTCAGGCCGGCCAGGGCTGTATCCTGAAACGCAGGTCTACTCCCGGTTCTCAGAAACCCTGGCCCCGTACTTCCCTTCCCTCTAAATTAACTGGCCTGTTTTCCAAATGGACTCTGCTGAGAGGGAGGAAGAGAATGAGGCTCAGTTTGTTATTCAGACACATCATTTTCATTCATTGGGAAAGAAAAGGCCTGGGTCTTAATGAAAAATAAAGAATTCTGCAGATGGATCCTTCAGTGTCCTGTCAAAGGCCCAGATTGAGAAATTTAGAGTCACTCAGCTTGTGGCCTTTTATTTTAAGTAACAGTGGGATAAACAGGCCAGGGTAGCCACTGAAAACTCTAGTTATCTTCCTAAATTGATGATACATCTGGCTACTTCACCCCCTTTCAATTTCAAAAGCAATTTGTCTGAAGCCTCCAATTTAAACCCCATAGATCTTCTCTAAACTAAATAATAGGCTACACAACTCTCTGGCTTCCTATGAAAAGACAAAAACTGTGTGTGTGTGTGTGTGTGTGTGTGGTGTGTCTGCATGCGTAAGATGGTGGCAATAGATTGGGGGATGAGAAGAGAGGCATTTCAACTGATGATTGAATTTAAAGCTCCTGGGGATTTGGGATCTGTGAAATGATCAGCAGTCCTGCTGGGCCCGGCCCGCCATTCCGATGTGGACAGCGACAGGAAGAAGCCGGGGGCTCTGAGAGCTGAGCAATCCTGAGTGAACCTATTCCCCTCCCTCCCTCCTGGCCCTGGACCTCATCATTGTCTTCTGAGTCATTTCCTTGGTCTCCAAACTGCTTCCTGCCCCACTTCCTTCTCCACCTCACTTCCAAGCACCTTCCAATGGGTTCTTTTCCAACACACACACTGCTTAGCTCACTCCTCTGCTCAGAAACACTCATGGGTTGCCCACTGAATTTGGTAAAGACTCCTCGGGTTAATATTTAACCCCATTCAAAGTGCATCCAAACTACAGTGTGTCTTCTTCCCCGCTCCTGCAGGCATCACTCTTCTAGAACGTGGCTCTCACACTCCACAATGGGCTCTCTGCTCTTCCTCTCTGACCTTTGCCTGCTGCATTCCCACCACTGGATCTCATTCCTTCTCCTCTCATTCTTCATGCTTAAGAGAAGTACTGTCTGAAATTGCAAAACATAATATTTTTAGAGTTGGAAAGATTCTTTGAAGTTGGGAAAGTCAATTTCTTTGGAAATGCTATTTTCTCATTTCTAGGTCTCCTTCAAGCTCCTGCTCAATCATGTTGCTTCCCTGGAAACTTCTAACTGTCCTGGCAAGTTACAGGTGCTCAATAAATGCTTAATAAATCAATGCATGAGTACGTGAGGAAGTGGACAGGCAAAAGGTCTTTTATTCTATTTTGCTGATGGCTGTATAATCACAATCTCCTGAGATTTTTTTCAGAGCTAGAGATGAGCTGGTCCAACTTCAGACTGAGAGTGAGGGTAGGTCACGGTTAATGCCATGTGGCAAGTTAGTGCCAGGAGTTGGACTAGAACACAGAATTCTTAATTCTGAGCCTCACACTTTTTCTTTGCTTCTATGTGGCTTCTGTCATTACATCAGTTGTCCTAATTGTCTGTGTCTGTCACATCCATGTGGCTATTTCAGGCGGCAAAGACAGGCTGGCCACTTGCAGGCTCCTTTCTGAAGGAGCTCTGTGGTTCCTTCATAGGACATGGCCTTAATGAATGAGTTCCCCAACTCCACAGACACTGACTGAGTGATGCTTATGTGTGGGAGTTCAAAGTTGAGGAAGACACAGTCTGGCCCCTCAAGGAGCTTTGAGTTTGGTGTGTGCGGGGCGGGGGAGGGGAGAGAAGAAGTTGGGGTGGTCTTTCTGAGGAGGTCTTTGTTGAATTGAGTTTGGAAGGTGAATAGGACTTTTTAAGAGGAGGGTGATGGCGAGGAGAGTGATCTCCACAAAGAGAAGTTCATGTGCAAAGGCCCATGGCATAAAAGGTCATGGCATGTTTGGGTAATGGAGAGAAGGGTCACATGCCTGGGAAGGGGCCCAATAGGGTAGGTGGGGCCTGAGTAGCAAGGGCAATATATGCCAACCTAAGGAGATGGTGCTGTGTCCTATGAGTAGGGAGATTGCCAGGGCTGCCATAACTAAGTACCACAGCCTGGGCAGCTTGAACAACAGAAATTTATCTCCTCATTGTTCTGGAGGCTGGAAGTCTGAGATCAAGGTGTTGGCAGGGTTGGTTCCTTCTGAGGTCTTTCTCTTTGGCTTGCAGATGGCCATCTTCTCCCTGTGTCTTCACATGGTCGTCCCTTTGTGTGTGTGTGTCCTAATCTATTTTTATAAGGACACTTGTCCTATTGGATTAGGGTGCACCCTAATGACCCTTGTTTTAACTTAATTACCTCTTTAAACCCCTATCTTCAACGGCTGTCATGTTCTGAGGTCCTGGGAGTCAAGATGTCAACATACTGAATTTTGGAGGACACAACTCAGTCCATAACAGGGGACAAATTGAGGTGTGTTTTTTTTTTTTTTGAGAATTCATTTGGAACACTCGACTCTCATTTTCTCATTAATGGCATTAATCCTTCCTCTGAAGGGCCTCTAAATATAGATGCCATCTGCTGCTCTTCGGCATGTGATAACTGATCCCTACTTAACAGTGGCTTTTTTACAAGCAGGGGGAAGGGTTGCATTAAACCCAGAGGGGACTGGCCCTCTGTGTGGATCCCAGTCAGTGAGAGGCCAGAAACCATCCCACAGGTGTGTGGGACTCCAGGACCTCCAAGGTGACAGAAGGATGCCAGAATCCCAAGATTCTGTGAGTCTTGAATAGTCAGGCACTTGTGTAATGTTCATTGACTCAGGAAGAGGAGCTCCTCCTCTTCCTTCAAGTGCCAATTATGAGCCCAAAGTGGTGATAGAAATTTTTTCTCATGGTTGATGGCATCTCCGTGTAGATTAAGGGGAACACTGACCATGGCGACGTGCCTGAGCTGTCCTCCGACATGATTTGCTCAGGTGACACCTTCGTGGAGTCCTTTCCCACAGGTTAGTTGCTTTCACACGCTTGCTCTGAAGGACAAGTTGGCCCTTCCATTAATTACTTTTAAAGTTCTAGATTTCTATTAGGGAGCTAATTACTTTTTGCTATATTGCCCCCATTAAAGACATTTTCATTATTAAGTCAACTTGTTAGAACTGAGCAGCGCTGCCAAGACAGAAGAATTATTGTCCAAGGAGAGCGCTCTCATTCCTGCTTTGAGGTGACGGAGCAGAAAGCTTAATTTTGGATATTATCTGTTCCTTTGGTAAATATTTGTGAACCACTGCTTTGTGCTTGGAAGCACTGTGCTAGGCTATAGAGGATGCAAAAGTGGGTGCAAAGACACCTGGCCCCTGTCTTCAAGGGGCTCAAGATCTAGCAGAAAAGAAAATGTAAATCAGATATCTGAGTATTATAGGATTGGGACACAGAAAAGGAGAGGGGTGATTAATTCGGGAAGACTTTGCAGAGGAGATAGAGCAGAAATTAATTTTTTCACAGTTCTGGAGGATAGAAATTGGAGATCAAGTGTGTCCGCAAGGTCATGTTTTTCGTGAAGCCTATAGGGAAGGATCTGCTCCAGGCTTCACTCCTAGCATCCAGTGGTTCCTTGGTTTGTGGTTAAGTGTAACTCTAATCTTCACATGGCATTCTCCGTGCATCTCCACATCAGCTTCCCTCAATTCATGTCTGTCTCTGCACCCAACTTGCCCCTTTTCAAAGCACACCAGTCATATTGGATTGGGACTCACTCTAAGACTTCATTTTGGCTTGATCATCTCTGTAAATATCCTACTTCCAAATAAAGCCACATTCTGAGGTCTGGGAGTTAGGACTTCAACAAGAATTTCCCAGGGACACTATTCAACCTAAAACAGCATGTGAGGCAGAGGAAACAGGGTGTACAAAGGCACAGACTTCTGAAAGGATCAGCCTATTTGGAAGACAGAGACATGGATGTAGCTGGACCGGAGGTGACTGTAGGCTAGCCACCTATGGGATTTCTCTAAAGGAATGTTCAAGGCTGTTAAATGAGTCCTTACAATTTTAAAAATAATGATTAGTTTTTATTTACAGTCTTTATTTGTATAGTCACATATATACCTAATTTTGCATAATACATAGTTTCATTCATATGCTTTAAAAAACCTCTACACTCTTTTCCTGCTTTCCCTTTCTTGCATATACCACCCTTTTATTCCTCCATCATCCAATCATATCGGCTCCTCCCCACCTCACTGCCTCCCCCACCACTGTACCCCTCCCACATGCCCATATGACTAATGCATTCTTCCCTGCAGACCTTTACACACAAACATATAGAAGTTTTCAGGTGACTGTTTATTTTATAAATAATGGTGTCATTTTATAAATGATCTTCTGCATTACTGTACAGGACCTTGTGGGTATCCCTCTAAATTATGCATTTTAACAGGTGTGATATTGACCCCAAGGAGACAAAAATTGATTCTTAGGAGATTAACAAAATCTTAGGTATTACAATGGTCCATGGCCCTATAAAGCTCAATTCTGTTTGACCACATAAACAGATGTACAGTAATCTGCAGTATTAAAACTCATGGGGCGAGTGATCCTGAAAATTGCCTGGGAAACACTGCTCTAAGCCATCTGTTATAAATCTGACCTTCTCTTTTAATGACTGCACTTCAGTCCAGGGTGTGGATGGACCACCATGTGTTTTCTTCCATTTATGATCATTCATTCTGATTCTAGATCTTTGCCATACAAAGAAGGCTGCAGTGAATTGAGTGTTGCTTTTGTTTATGGTGGTAAAGAGTGGGAATCTTGTCCTAGGATATCTGATTTTTAATTTTGTGGTAAACATTACCAGATTGCTTTCCCAAAGGCGAAAAGGTCTCACGTCTGAGGAGAGTCTTTCCTTGCTCCCAATAGATGCTATAGCTGTGTTTCCAGTATTTTCCACTCTGACGAGTGTAAAGTGATACCTCATTACGACCTTAATGTGCATTTCTCTGAATAGCAGTGAGTCAAACATCTTTTCATGCATTTATCAGCCATGTAGACTTGCTCTTCTGTGAATTGTCTATGAATATGTGGTTGGCTCCATTTTTATATAGTGGTGTTTATCTTTTCTTTTAAGCTCCCAAGAGTTCTTTCTATATCATGGATATTAACCTTTGTCTAGCATCTGCAATAAAATACTTTTTCCAGACTGATTATTTGTCTCTTGACTTTGTTTATGGTTCTTTTGTACACTGAAGTTTAAAATTTTACATACATAAATACATATGCCTTTATCTGGTAGCTGTGGGTTTCTAGTTTTAGGAGATTTACTTTGACTCTCTGATTTTACATGTAGTCACCTAGATTTTCTTGCAAAGTTTTTGGTTTTACTGTTTATATTATGTTTTTAATATGTCTGGAAGTTCTTCTTTTTAATAGGAGATAATATGGGGTGTCTGTTTCCACTATTTTTCAGGTTGATAATGAGTTTGTTAGCACATTTTGTAAATAATCCATTCATTTCTCTTTGAATTAAACTGCCATCCTTGTCATAAATTAACTTTTCATATACAAAGGCATCTAATTCTTGGTTCTCTGCTATATTCCACTGATTTATCCATCCCTTGATCAAAATTAAATTGATTGATTATCCTTTAAGGCACTTATACAATTCCAGAATCTAACACACACACACACACACACACACACACACACACACACACACACACACAACCTCTTGTCAGGATTCTATGCAGAACTGTATTAAAATTATATATTAAATTTTGGGAACACAACATATATTTCCCCAATTTTTAAGAATTTTTATTTATTTTAATAAACATTTATTGTTTTCTTTATGTGAGTCATGTACCTTTCTTCATAACTATTTTATAGTTTTCAACACCATCATAAAAAGAATATTGTGAGAATAAAGAAATGTATTGATTTTTGCTCATTTGTCTTGACTAAAACCACCTCTCTGGACAAGTGAGGGAATGGAGAGAAGTTCAATGCAACTGGGACACAGGACTTTTGTGAATATACTTTATAATACCAAATAGTTTTTTAGAGTAGTTGTCTACCAGCTGCTCCACCACCCTCACTAAGTGTCTGCAAGTGCAATGCTTCCAAAAGTTTCGTCCCAGAAGGAAAAGGTGTAGGAGAACATGCAATTGAGGGAGGGGCTGTAGGATGGGGGAGACTAAGCATTCCTACACATCAAGTAGGATAAGCCATAAAGAGAGAAAGGGTGAAAACCCAAGAGAGGAAGAAATGATGGGTGGTATGCGGTGGCTACTGGGACTCTGTGGTAGGTCATCCAGTGGGGTGGGCACTGGAGGTTGAGGTTTGCAGCTCAGAATGCTCCGACAATTCTGATGTGCTACTCCTCACCCACTTCCCACCATTTTCCATCCCTGGCATGACAACACGAGGCTGGGTAGTCAGATTCAGTGGTTGGGGACTGGGAACATTAGCCAGACTTTACAGAAGAGATGCAGGCCTTGCACACAGCCGGAGTGGCAGGGCTGTGGTAGCGGGAAGTCAGTGTGGGTGGGGCAGGTGTAGAGATCGCAGGGACAGTTGCAAACTGGCAGTGACTCTTAAAGGTGGGAGCCTTCAAGCATCAGGTGGCATGCCAGGCCTCCAGGCATCACTGTGGGGTTTACCAGCACTTTGTTCACTTGTGTAAGGTCCCCAGCCGGGTGCTGAGAATATGAACAGCGTGCATCAGTGATCCTACCCATAAGGGCACTAGAGGAGCTGGGCAAGATCTTAGGGTTCTAGCCAGGAAGACTGGAGTTCAGGGCAGGGCTCTAGCTCAGGAACTAGGGCTGAAGGGCTAAGCGAGAACCCTGAAGGCATGGGGAGGAGGTGGGATACAAGGGCCTGGAATTCCTGCTGGGAGCCAGGAGGCCAGCAGTGGGATGCATCCCTACCTTTACCAGCAAATCGGCAGCAGGCATCTCCAAAACAATGAATGGCCAGGTGAAGGTAGAAGAAAGGCCAAAGAGTGGCCCTGACATCACCTGCATTGTGGACCAAACCACCTCTCAGTAGGGCCCTTAGGGGTCCTGGGTAGACAGCTCCAAGATGAACCAAAAGATGCTCCAGCTCAGGAGAGAGTTACGCAGTCCCGGCCAAGATAGGACAAACGGAGCCCTGGGAACCAAGCAAACCTGGGTTCAAATCCTGACTCCACTGTTGTGTAACCTAGGATACTTCTGAATTTTTCTGAGCTCATTCTTCTCACCTGTAAAACAAGGGAGCAAGTCTCTCCTGCCAGAGTCATTGTGAGAAACAAGGGAGATGACTTTCTGAAAGACTCATTCCTGTTGAACGGCCCAGTGTGGGTTCTTCATAAAAGGTCATCCTCCCTTCCTTCTGAGATGGAGTTGTGACTTTGTTACATTAACACTTGTTAAGTAGAGCCCTCCGTGTGTGACAGTGAGCCTATTTTCAACAAAAGATCAGAGGGAATAAAAACAGAGCAGCTGTCTCACAGGTCCTGGAAGAGGTATGTAACACTCCTCGATGGCCACGTGGGGAGGTAAGGCAGGGTGCAGAGAGAAGTAGGGGCTGCACATGCCTTTATTAGGGTCTGTGGGTGGAGTGCTTGGGGTTCCCAGGCTAAGTCTAGATTGGTCAGTTCAGACCAAAAAGAGTGGGGCTGTGGTAAGCTCCATGGGGGTCTTATGTACGGGGCACAGTAGGGGCAGGCCCTGGAAGATGGAGGCACTGTTTATCACAGGGGAGTCATATGAGTAACTTACTGGCAACTCTGTGGGCTTCTCTCTGAGGGCCAATGTCTGTTTGGGCCCCTGCAGGCTGCTTGGCTTAACAAAATGGGTACTGAGGCAGCAATACCATGGAACAGTTTAGCTAAACACTCCAGATGGGGACTGGTGCTGAGGACAAACATCATGGCTCTTCTTTGGACCAGCTCACAGGCCTAAAGTGAGGTTTTCCCATAAATCACTGTAGAGTGCCTAGCACTGTCGTAGATGAAAGTTGACCACATAGTCGTTGAAACTCTTCCCACTGAGAGATGGAGCCCGTGGCACCTCCCCTGACATCTGGGAGGGCTCAATGACTGCTTGAACAATGGAATAATGGAGTGACGCTGTGCCCAGCTCTTAAGAGATGAGCAGCTTCCATTCCTTGTTCTTGGAACACTGGAGCCACCCCAAGCCACCATGCTGTAAGGAACCCCAAGCAGCCCCACGGAAAGGAAAGCAAGACCCTGTGGAAAGGAGGCAAGGCCTTCAGGTGGAAGCCCCAGCAAGCACCAATGTGCCAGCCAAGTGAGTGGGTGATTGTGGAACTGGGCCCTCCAGCCCCGGTGAGCCCCCCGCTGACACCCATGGAGCAGAGCTGAGCCGCCCCTCCCAGCCCTGCCCAAAGTGAAGATTTGTGGGCAAAGTTAGCGATTGCCGTTGGAGCCACTGAGTCTTGGGACAATTTGTTAGGAAGCCCCAGATAACTGGAGCAAACACACACTTTGACACCAACACTGTGCTGGACACCAGGGAGGTCATGGATAACAGTTCATCACAAACACGGTTTATTTGACCATTTCCAGTCAACTGCCATAGATGCATCCGTCACTCACAGACTAGGCCTGTCTCTTTGAGGTTTGTGGGCAGATTGGTGCCACTAGGAAGAGCTTTAGGCTTTTCTCCTTCCCAGGCAGAGTCCCTGGGCTCACACAGCACGGAGGAGAGGCAGCTGCGGGCCCAGGTGGGGAGCTGCCACTGGCACTTAGTCAAGGAGGGAGGAAGCCTGTCTGTGCCTCCTTCCTGGGACCAGGTGGAGATTGTGCTCTCCTTATAATTAGAGGCACAAGGAACACTCTTGGGCCTCCGTGTCCCCATAAAGCGCCCCACAAGCACAGTGGAGCTGTTGACGATGACAAAACAGATGGTGTGACAGAGATCGGAGTTACTCACTGGAGGGCTCATATTACCTCCAAGAATGAGGCTGTAAACAATGCAGCACCACTTCCCACCTTCAAATTAGCTGGAACAATAAAAGAGAATGGAGCGTTACTCTTAGCAGCAGGCTCTTGAGGCTAGGTGACATCCGGCAGCCTCTGGTCCTGCCTGTCTTGGGGAGCCCCGGCTGATGAGATGCGCTGAACATTATTAACGCCACTTTGCCGAAAGGGCTGCACACTCAGACTAATGCCTTATGGCATTTGCTGCTTTCCTGGGGCTCCAAAGATGGAGAGAAAGACCTGAAATAGCAACTCAGTGCTGGTTGTCAAGGCAACAGGATCCTTCAAGGATGCACCGTGAGGTGCTGTGCTTGGCACTGGGAGGGGATGGGAGAGGAGGAATTGCAAATGCAGATGCTACCCTCCACGAGCCTACATTCTTCTTGGGAAGACAAGGTTTTGGTTTGTGAATCTCTCAAGGCAGAATTCCTAACTTAGGTCCCAAGGAGCATGAGTCCAGCAAGATATTAATCAGTGTTAATAAAAGAAAGTCATGTGGGCCAATAATTTTGCAGATCGCACTGGGCAAAGCTAGACATTGCTTTGCTTCTCAGAGTCCTTACTAAGCTCCTGTGCACTGGGCTATCCAAGAGGGAATGATTGCCACATTTCCCCAAATCATCTGGTGATGGAAACGCCTGTTCACAGGGCATTTCAGGAGGTTAGTAAACCACCAAGTGGCTTTAGGGACCCTGAATTGGGAAATACTACAAAGCAGTATGTAACTAAGTTCTTAGGATGTGTGGAACAGCTGGGGAGTACAACAGAATTCAGAGCAGGGAGAGTCAGTGCTGGCTGGGCAAGTGGGGAGGCTTCATGGAGGAGGAGCTGAACGGGTTCTTGCAGATTTGAAGTGGGTGGTGAGAGTGGCAAGTGGACTCCCTGGGGGATGTGCGTAAGAGCCTTTGTGAGGGTAACGGATGCTGCCTAGGATTCAACAGGTCGTGTATATCTCACTACCAGGAACTGTAAGAGGCCAGCCTTTCATGTGCTATTCCTGCTCCTGGAATGACCTTCACCAATGCCTTTGACAGCACATTCTGTTATCACCTCCTCCTAGAAGCCCTGTTATGCTCTGAAATGAATGAACTCTTTTCCACTCTTCAATTGTCAATGTTATCCATCCATCAATCCCTGATTCCTTCTGTCTTTTTGGAATTTTTATTTTATTGTGGCAAAATATACGTAACAACCTTTCCATCTTAACCATTTTTAATTGTATAATTCAGTGGCATTAGTTACATTCACAATGTGGTATTACCACATTGTTGCAGAATGTTTTATCATCCCACACAGAAACTGTACCATTAAACACTCACTCTCCATTCTTCCCTCCCCAGCCCCTGGTAGCTTCTAATCTATGTTTTGTCTCTATGAATCTGCCTCTTCTAGATATTTCATACAGGAGGAATTATGCAATATTTTTTCTTTTGTATCTGACTTCTTGTATTTAGCAAGATCCATCCATTTTTATAGATGAACTAGAGGCCCAGTGCATGAAATTCATGCCTGGGGTAGCGGGGGGGGGGGGGGGCGTTTCCCTCAGCCTGGCCTGCACCCTCTCACAATCCGGGACATCCCTCTCGCAATCTGGGACTGCTGGCTCCTAACTGCTCACCTCCCTGCCTGCCTGATTGCCCCTAACTGCTTGCCTGCCTGCCTGATCACCCCTAACCACTCTGTTGCCTGCCTGATCACCCCTAACCACTCTGTTGCCTGCCTGATCACCCCTAACCACCTCTGCCTCAGCCCCTGCCATGGTGGCTTCATCCAAAAGGACATCCAGAATGATGTCCAGAAGGTCATTTGGCTGTTTGGTCTAATTAGCATATTCTGCTTTTATTATCCTATCTAATAAAAAGGGAATATGCTAATTGACCCTCATGCCATTGCAAAGATGGCGGCGCCCAAGCCAATAAGGAGGGAATATGCTAATTGACTGCCACACCCTCAAAGATGGCGGTGCTCACAGCCAGAAGATGGCAGCACCCAATCCCCTCAGCCCGCTGGGGTGGCAGGCATGTGGCAAGGCCTTCCCCTGATCGCCTCCCACCCCTGAGGGCTTCTGGCCTCTCTGTGTGCCTGCCTTCAGAGTCCCCCAGTCCCCTCTGCCCCCAAGCTGCCCAGGGCCAGCCCGAGGCACAGGCAAGCCTCGGATGGCAGCTGCCCAGCTGCCCAGGGCCAGCCTGAGGCACAGGTAAGCTTCGGATGGTGGCTGCCCAGCTGCCCAGGGCCGCCCAAGGCTCAGGTAACCAGGGCTGGCCGAGGCTTGTGCTGCCGGCAGTGGCAACAACAGAGGTGTGATGGGGCGTCGCCTTCCCCTGATTGCCAGGTCGCCTCCTACCCCTGAGGGCTCCTGGACTGTGAGAGGGGGCAAGCTGGGCTGAGGGACTCCCTTCCAGTGCATGAATTTTCATGCACCGGGCCTCTAGTTATAGATAATAGACCATTGGATTCATAAACCACATTTTGTCTATCCATTTATTCATCAGTGACACTTTCGGATCTTGTGAATAATATTGCTGTAAACCGGGGTGTACAAATATCTGTCTGGTGCCCTCTTATGCCTTGTCCCTGCTTCCTCCACATGGTGACCAGGTCCTACGAAATCTACTTGTTTTCATCCTGGATTTCCTGTCTGGAATGTGAGATTCCAGCCAACAAGTGTTTGTTGAGCATCTCCTATGTGTTTGACACCTGGCTGGGCACTGTGTGTAAGTGACGTACAAGCTTAGAAGTCCTGACCTTTGGGAAGACACTTACAATTGTTCTGCCTACCTGAGGTGCACGTGCAGTGGACATGGGTGACATGATCCGAGCTAGAGTGTGATCAGAGCTGAAATAGGATGAAGAGCAATGTGAGGGTAGGAGCCCCATGTTGGGGACACTGCTCACTTTTGTGTCTGAGATGCTCCAATATTTTGCAGCTAGGAGCTCAATATATTTATCATAACTGAAGGAGATATTGCAATTTTTAAAAACTGGTCTTAAATATTACTTTGAAAATGGAAGTGCCCTCTGTCTCTCTCAACCTAGAGCTCTCTTTGTCTCATCCTGAGTTTCTCTGGCTCTCTGTCCCTTACACACACATGCACCCTTTTGCACACACATGTACACACACACAGGCACACATATATTCTCTCTCTCTCTCTCTCTCTCTCTCTCTCTCTCTCTCTCTCTCTCTTTCTCTCTCTGCTCCTCTGAGTCCATTAAGAAGTCCTAGATAGGGAGATTATCGGACTTTGACAAAGGAGATTATTATCTCCTTAGAGACCTGGCGGCTTAGGCTCAGCTCTGCCGGAAGCCTCTCAGAGGGGTGGTATGCTGCCTCAGGGTCTCCCAGCCCAGGAAGCTTTTGTAGAGGGCACTGGGGGTGCTGCTATGTGCTGCTTCTGTCTCAGGGTCAGCAGGCATTGCTTAATTTGCTATTTATTAGGAGACAGTGTTCAACAAAGCTGGGTGGAGCTCAGCTCTCACACGGAGCAGCTGTGATTTCAGGCAAGCTGCCCCTCTCAACCTCAGCTCCTCTTCTGTAAAATGGAAACCAACCTGCTTGCACAGTGCCCATTAGCACCGAGCACTATTGCTGCGATGGTTATTGTTAGAGCAGCGCCTACCTATGTAATGACATGGCAAGCACTAAACTAATGTGTGAAGAGACACGTCTGGAATGGGCAGAGAGGCTGACTCGGGAGTCCCGCTCTGAGCAAGGAGTCTAACCTGAGCATGTGTGAGCTGCTCGCCCGGGAGCCAGAGACTCGGAGGCAACATGCACAGCATGTGTCACGAGCCTAGGGTGCTGTGCGGGTGCAGGCTGCTCCCAGTTCCCTATTATTCTCCCATGCCACCTACTCGCTGGTGTCAGTGGGAAGATGGCACTTGGCAGCCCTGTAGAGCACAGGTGGACTTATGCCATGTGAGGGCAGCATTTTAGCTGCATTACCAAGTCTTGCCAAGTGGGATAATGCCAGGGGGACATGTCACAGGACAGCTGATGTCACGGACAAGTGCTGATGGGCTGATAGGCTGTGATCATCCGTGCTGCTCTCTGTAAGCTGAGATCCTGTGGGCCCTGTAGGTGTGTCCCAGGAACTGAGCCCCCTTTACCCCTTGGATCACGTTGTCAGAAAAGCCGCAGAATAATCGGCTCTGGGGCCATGTACTGTGTTTGCACCTTCTCTCCCTCTCAGGGTCCAGGGCAGCCGGAGCCGCATGGGCCCTCTCCTCCTCCTCCCTCCACTGTGCTCTATGTCTGAGCCATGCAGGTGCACTTTGCTTCAGTTACAGAGAAAGAGCTGACAGCTGTGCTGGTCAGAGGAACATGGGGTGCATCTGCCCACTGGGGTCAAAGTGAGGTTAGCCCTGCTTTGCCCTCTGCTCACCTCTCCAACCTTGTCTCTCCTGGAACCGCCTTTTGCTCAACACTCTAGTCTTACTGAGTTATCAGCAGCTCCCCACTCCTTACTGGTCCAGGCATCGGTGCCTTTACTGCACTGGTCCCTCCAGACGGCTCCATGCACGCCCACTCAGCCTAAGTGACACAGGTCAGGGCCCCGCCGGAGCCTCCCCATCAGGAGCGGTTGGCCACTGTCCCCACCGAGCCCCGGCTGGGCTCCCGCCAGGCCCTATCTGTATAATAGGCTGGCACCTGCAATACTTACTGCTGTGATCTCTTTACAGATGTGTCTCCCTGCCCCTTTGCTCCTCCCAAACGGAGTTACTAGATGGCAGGGACCTTGCTTCATACAGCCTCGTCCCAATTCCTAACACTGTGTGTGGGACCCAGGCACTTATCAAATACCCACTCACTGATAAGCAAGTGAAGGAAATGGGTTAAGCATGTCATGTGTGCGGAGCAGTGGGCTTTGTCTTATATCTACTGGCCTACCCTGCTCTGTTGTCATGTCCACCGTTACTTGCCAAGGGAGAGGAGGCGGGGACACCGTGAGAGAGGCGGTGGACACGGAGAAGCACGCTCCCGGGGATGCCCTGCTGCCCCTTCAGCTTGCCGATGCTGGCTTAGCTACGCTGGCCGTGCTTCCGTCTCCGCTGCCAGGTGGCATGTTTCCCAGGGAGCAGGAGTCTTTCTCACGTGTTTGTGGGCCGGATGGGCAGCTGTCTGTTGAACTTCTGCCCACGTCCTCAGTGCAGTCCTGCCTGGCATTTGGAATTGACAAGGTAAACAACGGTTGGCCTGAATCAGTGAAGCCGATTGGCTGACTCCTCTGTGCTCGCTCTGGGTTTGGGCATCCCCTGGGCCAGTGGTCGGCAAACTCATTAGTCAACAGAGCCAAATATCAACAGTACAACGATTGAAATTTCTTTTGAGAGCCAAATTTTTTAAACTTAAACTATATAGGTAGGTACATTGTTATTAACTTAATTAGGGTACTCCTAAGGCTTAGGAAGAGCCACACTCCAGGGGCCAAAGAGCCGCATGTGGCTCGCAAGCTGCAGTTTGCCGACCACGGCCCCGGGCCAACCAGGAAGGAGGTGGGCAAGGTGGATAGATAGTACTCTTTTGCCTCCAACTTGGCTCTGAGGTTAGCAGAACCAGAACAGGATGAGACAACCGTCTGGCTCAGAATCGAGTGACCTCACTGTCTCTGAGCGGAGGTGAGATGCCGCCTGGGCAGTGTGTCCCACGTCCTGTCTCACTGAGCTCCTAGGAAACTTGTGAAACACAGCGAGCCTGCTTCCATGTCACAGGTGAAAAAACTGAATTCGAGATGTGAAGTGATAGGACTGAGACCATAATCGGATTTCTCGTTCAAATTCCAGTTCGCTTTCTACAAGGCCAAGTGTTTTGGGTGCTTTTTAAAAATTATCCTCCCCTCCCCCAATGCATGCAGGAATGAGTCACTTCCAGACTGGGGAAACCTCTTGTTCCAACTGTCAGCATTGTCTTTCTTGGCTATCCCAAATGGCCCAGGTCTCAGCAGCCTATGGGTAAAGATGACAGCATATTAACATGCATATTTAAACTATGCTACATTCTTTCCTCAGCCTGGAAAATATCAGGTCACGGCCTCTGACCTGCTCCCATGTCCCTCTAACAAAGTCCCTGAGCCGGGGCTGTGTCCATCTGCTTTCTGCCATCTCAACCTTCCTCTGTGCACAGATCATCTACTAAGGGCCTCTCCCACCTCTGTTGCTGATGCCTTCCCTGAGAGTCACTCCCCTGGGCTCAGCCATCATCCTCGGGGCCCCCTGAAACCCACAGGATGCTGCAGCTGTCCTGAGTGCTCCTGGCTGCTCCCAGTGGGGTGGCAGAGCTGGGTCTTACTGCTTTTTGAGAATTGTGCACGTCTTTCCCCAACTCCGAAGTTACTGACATCATGTTGATAGTTCAAAATTGGGCACAGGGGGAATATTTACACTATGGACATTGGCAAACGCTGTGTATCAAGAATCCCCGTACCCCCAGGCTGTTGTTAACATTTACACATCACTGTCCCCTCCCTGCTGCACTTTGTGCCCCGGGCTTTGAAGCAGCACTGAGATGCCTGTCCAGCAACCCTGCCCCTTCAGCTGCAGAGCTATTTCAGTCCCTCACCTTCTCTGCAGAGTTGGGCAACACGACAACACTTCCATCGTTTCTCTGTTTCCCTTGGGCTCCATCCCTGCAAAAATCCTGCAAAATGCCCCCTGCCCCAAATAAAACAAGCACACACACACACCAACAGAACAAAACAGTGGTCCGGGTGCATATATATTCATTTGAATAGATGCATGGGGGAGTTACTTCTCTAATTCCTAGCTCGGGTCCAGCCCTGACACCTAGGCACATTTTTTTTTGTTTTGATTTCTCTATAAACAAAACCAAAATCAAAACCCAACCCACTTTGAATGGATTAGAAAGGCACTGGGTTCTCAATCTTCGAAGCCTGGGCTCTAGTTCTTACTCCGTCCCGACTAACTGTATGCCGCTGGGCGGGTTACTCACGAAGAGGCTTACTGACCCAGGCGCCGTGTCAACCACAGCATCCCCAGCACCTCAGTGGCTTCACTCAACATGTTTATGTCTCACTCGAGCAGCTGCCCATTTAGTGGGATGGGAAGAGGCCACGGGGATTAGGTTTGGGAGGTTTATGCGCCAGCCTGCAGGTGGCAGTCATCGCTTTCTTTAAGGGTCCATGGGCCAGAACTGGTCCATGGCCACCCAGCAGGAGGCCGGAGGAAGAAGAGATTCGTGAGGGCCTGTGTCTCTGCCATGTCGGGGAAGCCCTTTCCCCTCCGACACCAGGTTCTGTGTCTGAAACATGGAGGCTTTGATCTCTGAGATCGGTGAGGCTTCTTCCTGCTCTAAGTGTTCCTGAGTCTCTTGTTGCATTATCGCCAAATGAAAGGAGTGGAGTTTTCAAAGCAGATTGGGTTTGCTTCTCATTCTTGGCCTGGCTCCCCGATGTCTTTCACGGTGGTAGGAAGTCCTTCGTGAGTTCGTTCAAATGGCTAATCAAACTATTAGTGCCCATCATCATCTCTCTCGAAACAATGTCGAGACCCATCTTTCCCCCTCCATGTCTTCTGAGAGACCAAATTTAAGCTCCTTGCATCAAGGCCAAATGTCAATCATAAAAGAAATCTATACGAAATTTTAATTGCAAGATGTTCGGTGTGAATTTAATGAGTGAAATAAGAGATCTGAGAATTCTCGCATTCTCGGTTCATGCATAATGTTGACTTAAATTGGCTCTCTGGAGGTGGAGGGAATTGCATTTTTAGAATTTACACACTCAGAGAGCACATGGAGTGGACCCTGAAGGTTAAGGTCATAAATCAGAATCATTTAACTGACTTTGAGTGATTACCGTAGACTTTAATGGCGCGAACAGCCACCAGCGATTACTCTGCCTCCGATTATTGAAATGCTGCTCAATATTCATAAATCAGTGGTCATTAATCCCCCAAATAGTACCTGTCGGCTTTCTAAATAAATTTCCAACTTGCTAATGGAGATTGAAAGAGGCTGATGGGTACTAGCTCAGAACTGGAACAAATGAGGGCGTCTTTCTGACAGACGTGGAAACATGTCTTTTCAGAATGTGAAGTCACTTGGGGTACAGATGGCCCAGCGGGAGCTGCTCTTTGCAAAATAGGGGCTATTCAGGCAGTTTTTTCCAACACTTGTAATTTCTGTAGACAATGGCCTTGATGTTTATGTCTCCATCTCTGAAATTTTGCTCAGGACCAAATCAAATGATTGAAAAGCTTCAATTCAATCGCGAGCTCATCCCTGTTTACCCAGAGTAATTGGAAAATAAGTGCACAGCGCAGCGAAAGGCCATGGCATTTATTGGATAACATGGGAGCAAGCGAGGGAAGGAAATTGTAATTGGAGCGTCAGTCACTGGGGTAACAAATTGGGGAAGAAATCGAGAAATGAAAATGAGCATGAACTCGGAGGGACATGAAACTGAAAAGCGATTTCATTACCACGGACACTTCAAGTCTCTGTTCATTTTCTCTTTGCCTTGTTTCTGGGTTGGATTCATAAATTATATATAATGGTGACCAGACGTCTGGGTAAGGGCACCATGTTGACTCGGATAATAGGCACCACTCTGTAACGGTTGCATTTTAAATTTGGCAGAAAATGCAATTTGTGTGTGGGTGTGTGGGAGACGTGCTGGATAGATTTGTCTCATGCCTGGTTTCACCTTGAAAAAACGGAGCCAAGGGAGGATGAAAATAAATGCTGTTTTCAAGTGCAATAGCTCAAAATAACAGCCCAGACTCTTTTAAGCCCAAATTTATTAGAGAGACTAGAAACACACATTTTACCTGCCCCCTCCACTCTCTCAGTTGAGGAAACTGAGGCCCAGTAAAGAAGGTGGACCGTCCTCATCCCTGTCCTCCCCCCCGCCTCATTGAAATCCAGGCCAGTTGTCCTGAAAAAGATCAACAGCTGGAAACCATATTCCATGGGGAGTGTGAATGGAAACACCCCACGCATGAAAACAACTGGACAATAAGTGTGATGAGTCTTCAAATGTCCATATTCTCTCACTCCTTTGGGATCAGTTTCATCCACCTCGTGCACAGATTCCCATTTCTATTACCAATTCCAAGGAAATAACTTAAGATATTAGGAGGTTCGGGGAAGCCTTGTTTTAGCACATTTGAAGCAAACATGAGTCCAAGGGCGGGGAATATTTAAGTAAGCCATAGAACATCTGCTCCTGGGTGATTGATTAGCACCTGAAGTCTGAGTGGGTGATGACACGGGGAAATGCTTAAGGTTGTGAAAAAAAACAGGCTCCAAACATGTACAGCGATGGGCTCACACGCACGCGGAGAGGCGTGGCTGAGCAACTGGAAGCAAGTGGGGAGGAAGCAATGAGTCCTCCGGGAAAGATGCTTTTTAATGTTCTGGTTGGGGGAAAATTTTTACTGGGAAGAATTCTTACCTGAGCTATACTATTCAATCACAGGAAAAGACAGCATCTGAAGTGAAAAATTTTGTTGACTGTTTATAAAACTCTTTCCTCCAAATATTTTAAATTATGAAACCAATTTTGCAACAGGGAAGCATATATAAAAAGGGGAGAGTAGACACAAAGGAGATGACTCTTAATCTCACCATCCTAAAGAAAAAAAATGCCCAAAGACAACTAACTGTTAAAAAATGATTCGGCTAAATAAGTGTTCTCTACCCGAGTCTGATTGAGGCCGTCCTAATGTTAACAGAAGTGATATTTTCCAAAATCTGTGCGGGCTCCTCATTTCCTGCAGAATGGAAATTATAGGTGCATACCTCCTTAATGCTGAAATGCTCCGTAACAGACCCAGTAATAATCAGAATTGTATTTGCAACACCTCCACTGCATTTACAGAGCCTCTGGCAGGATATCTGACCAATTATTGTCAGTATAGAAAGGGGCCACTTCTCAAACCAGTCATTTGAGATCCTCTACCCAATCATCATTTTGTCACTGTAAAATCTGTGTGGCATATAAAAACTATACTTGTCTCTGCAGACACATCCTGAGAAAGACTGTGCATCCGATGGGGGCTTGACTCCCATGAGTTCTCAACCACAGAAGCTTAGAGAGTCTTTCCGCGCACATGTGTGCGTGTGTATGCTCGTGCCACGGCAATCCACAGTAGGGGCACGGTGTCATTCAATATTTCCATCTCGAGGGCGCATAGGGTGGAGAGTGATCGAAACATTATCACGTCAGGATCTCTGGGGACAGAGCAGACAGCTGCAGAGCAAGGCAGCAAGAGCAGTCTCCACACCCAGAGGAAAGCCCCTCCTGCAGAACCAGGGAGTGGCAGGGCCATTCCACAGGCTGCCTTGGCAGAGCGGTCTCCCCAGTTATACTTGGGGTCCATTTTGAGCCTGTAGATAAGCCAAGGTGATGCTGCAAATCATCACAAATTCCTAGTACAAGAGAGGAGCTCAGGGCCGAAACCAGCTTGGAACACAGAGAACAGGGGGCACCTGGTGAAGGGGCCACAGAAGAGGGCAAGGCGATGCCAAGAGGCAGGGAGAAGAGACGGCTCTCCCATCCCCAGTTAGTTGGGGTGGTTATGTCTCCTCCACTAAGAAATGCACTGGAAATGAATGGCAGGAGGCCTGGCCCCTAGCGGAGATGGATTTGGATCTAGGCTCATCTGACTCTTGGCTCCTACCACTAAACCAGGCGCTTGAGAGCTGGAAAGGGGGGGCAAAGGGGAGGGTAAGCCTGGGACTTGTGCACCTGTCTTTAACTGGATTTAAATGCGATTCTGCCTTTAACTTGATATTCAGTGTTCCCATTCCACACATGGGTTCAATCTTTCTCAGCCAACCTTTCTCTCCTCTTTAAAAAGTCCTAAGTCATAGAAGCATGGAACAGAATGGGGAATCTCAGAGGGAAGGTGGGGAGGGTTGGTGGGTGGGAAATGATCAATCAAAGACCTTGTATGCATATATGCCATGGACACAGACAATAAGGTGATGAAAGCCTGGGGCAGGGGGGCGGGGGCGGGCTAGAAGGGGTCAAGGGGGAAAAAAGGGGGGCATATGTAATACTTTCAACAATAAAGATTAAGAAACAAACAAACAGACAAAAAACCCACAATCACATTTGACCCTAAAAAGAACCCTTTTACTGATGAGAACGGTGAAGCACAGAAGGACTGAATGAATTGCTCACATTTATGTGTCTGTTCAGGAGTCCATCTAAGACTCCAAATTTCACATTATTACGATTCCACCATTCTGTGGATGGTCTGAAATTAAAACTTCTTAATTTAAAATAACAAAAAAAAAGTCCTAAGTCGAAGGACCCTCCAGGGTTGTGAAGGGCACGTCTGGCCTTGGTGAAACAGCTCTGTTGTGGTGGAGATTATGGGCAGGAAGTGGACAAATCAGTAGATGGCCCCATTCTGCTCCCTTACAGTCTGCTAGGGGGCAGGTGCCTGAGGACATGGGCCCTGGGGCCAGAAGGCCTGGGTTGGGTTCTGCTTATCAATTAAGTAGCCTCAGGCACGTGGTTCTGCCTCAGTTTCATCAGCCCAGGAGTGGGGTCTTGGGATTTATAGGAGTCAGCTTACGTGACATGCTGGGCACAAGGTCAGCCCTCCTTAGATAGCAGGTCTCATTTGTACTATTTTTATTACAGCACCAACCCATTGGCCTTGAGGCTCAGACTCTCAGAGTGGCCAGTCTCCCACCCTCACAAACACCCATGGTCAGACATCCCTGAATACGATGGCTAATTACAAGGGGAGGAAGAGCATCCAAGCTCTCACAGGAAGACACGACTTGGAACATGAGCTCTGTATGGAGCTGTCCATGAATTTTGCAAATTACATTGTGATCAAAGGCAAAAGCAGGAGCCCCTGGTGTGCTGGTGTGTAATGATCCATTTCTACCTTTGTGTGGACTCTCACCTTGAGCTGCAAGAAGGGAGGCAGCATGGTGGGAAAAGACTCACGCCGCTGTTCTTGTTCAGCTGCCAATCCATGTATGACCTGAAACAGTCACCTAACCTTGCAGGGCCAGGTTCCCAATTTACGAAATGAGCTGATTGGACCAGGTGGCCGCCCAGGACCCTTCCTGCTATATGGTTCTGTTACTCTGTTTATTGGGGGAACACAACTCCAAACCTTCTTCTGTACGAGTGATGAGCTTTATTTCTTTATGGAAGATGGGAAGTGTGTGTCTGCGTCTCTTACTTAAAGACATATTGTGGTATCAAACAGCTAGTCTCCTTGGAAACAAAGAGAAGATGAAACTTTGGGTTTTTCATTTTTCACCACTTTGAGTTAATACATAAATGTGTGTAAACTCTTCTAAAATTTGACACTCTTTCCTAGCACTTACGGATTACACAAAGCAAAGATCTATGCCCGAAAGTCTTGAATCTGTAATATGAAAAATGCACACTCTATCTGCTCACAGAAGAAACATATTACTGCTTTTATGTGCACCTTTTATTGAAAAGATTGACCGGGATGTGGACTTTCTTAGAGTCTCTAACACACTTTAGTGGGAGTGGGGGAATTGAAGAATTGTTTCAGGCCCAGACTCACATTTTGGGGCATGACAAAGGCATGCTGTCTGAGCACCAGAGTGCTTTTAGCACACCTCACCTGGGAGTCTTAGACACCCTGTAAAGTCCCAGCCTCTTGGGAATCTGCCCAGCTTCTGACACACAATTCTCCCCTCTGCCTCTTCCTTGCTTCCTGCCTCTGCGTCTGACAGTGTCTCACACTCCGGCTGAGTGTTCTACTTAGTTGGTTGTCTCAGCTTTTCCCTGCACCTGGTCTCCACCTCCCTTGGCTCCAGAGTCTGCCAGTCCTGCCCTCTCCAGCCCTCACTCTCACTTCCCCCAAAGTCCACTTACCTGGGATTGCTGGGAGTACTCACTCAGCCATCTCCAATTTTTCTCTTTCTCCAACACCTGGACTTGGATAGGCAGTCCAGCCTAGCGTTCGCTGAGTTACACTGGCCTATGGTCAGTTCTGGACTGGAAGTTCAAGTACTGGGTGGGCACCTGTGGAGGGAGCATGGTGAGGGGGGAATAGCTCCAGCTGGACAGCACGCATAGCCCTCGGCAGACTGGGGAGCAGAGCTCTAGCCCCTGACTTGGCACTCAGGGAGCATCCTCCAGGATTAGAAGAAAAAGAGCTTCTAAGAGTTAGGTCACCTTTCCTCAAAAAGTTAGATATAGAATTACCACATGACTCAGCAATTTCCTTCCTACATATATACGCAAAATAATTGAAAACAGATGTTCAAACAAAAAGTTGTACGTAAGCAGCAGCACTATTCACAATAGTTAAAAGGTGAAAACAACCCAAATGCCCACCACTTGATGAATGATTAAACACAATGTGGTATGTCCATGCCAAGGAAGATTACTTAGCCATCAAAAGGAATGATGCACTGACACATACCAGAATATGAATAACCTTGAAAACATAATGCTAAGTGAAAAAAGCCAGTCACAAAAGACTACATATTATATGATTCCACTTGTATGAAATGTCTAGAACAGGTAAATCTGTAGAGACAAAAAGCAGACTAATGGTTGCCAACGAGAGGTAGTGGGTAGTGGTGGTGTCCAGGGACAAGGGAAGGGAGAAGTGAATAGTTAATGGTATGGAGGGTGTGTTTTTTTTGGAACTAGATAGAAATGACGGTTGTACAACACAGTGAATATACAAAATGACACTGAATTAATGGTTGATTTCATGTTATCAGAATTTTACCACAATTGGAAAAAGAAAAAGAAGTTAGGCCAGGCCCCAGTCTGCACTGAGAAGTGGGCAGATGCTCTGAGAAATTAGTCACTGAAATGAGAAGCCAGAAGGAGAATCATATTAGGAATGGGTTTGGCTACACAAAGAACAGGGATTGTTTTAACAATAGTTTAAATATATATAAGGGTATATTTCTCACTCAGAAGTCTGGGGGATGGCCCAGGAATACTATGCTGGCTCAACAATAACAGCAGGGACCCACACTCTCATTCTTCTGGTCCATTATTCTATAGCAGTGGTTCTCAACCTTGGCTGCACATTAGAATCACCTGGGAATCTTTTTAAAATCCTGACTTCTGGGCCTCATCCTCCGGAAATTCTGTTTCTTTGTTACTAATGTTGTGGCCCCACCCCATAACAAAGAAACAGAATTTCCGGAGGATGAGGTCCAGCAATCAGGATTTTAAAAAGATTCCCAGGTGATTCTAATGTGCAGCCAAGGTTGAGAACCACTGTTCTATAGTGTAGGCTTTTGTACTCATTCTTGTTGCCTAAAAGTCACAAGGTGGCTGCTACAGTCCCAGCTACCACATCCATGTTCCAGGAAGGAAGAAGCAGGAGAAGTTGCAAGAGTCAAAGGGGCATTCCAGCTGAGTCAGACTTTTCAAATAAACTTTCCTGGAGTCTCCCTCGTCAGCAGCAGGAGTGGGCAGATGATCACCCCTTGATCCATCAAAGAATTTGAATTGGGAAAATGCCAGAAGTACAGGGGTTGGTTCAGTCAACTAATAGCGTCTATACAAGGAAGGAAGAAGAAACCTCGAGATTGAACTATGTGGAGTGACCAGTAGTCCCTCAAGTGCAGGGGTGAACTTTGACCTCAGGGCAGGTCAGCACTGTTCAGAGCTGCAGCCTTCAGAGAAGGGGCACTGTTTTTCTCTGGGGAAGCCCCATAGGGAACCCAATTTATTTATTCTTTAATTTAAAAATTTTAACTTTTGGGATTGCAACTGTGTTTTTATTTGTTATGTTGATCCAGTTAACAATCAGGACACAAAACTAAAATCTTTTAGCACTCAGTGAAAAGTAGGGAGCTGGTTTAGTAGCAAATTAACTTGAGAGAGGAAGGATGGACTGCTCAGGTACCTCCTGCCTTATCCAAAGCCAAGGCAGAGCTGATCCTGAGCTGGGAGATGCTGGGAAGAGACACAGCCATGAGATGAGGTCAGTGAGTCAGATCCTTACACGTGTCACTGCACTGTGGCCTCAAAGCCAGGTATTGGGTCCTATTCACCTTCATGTCCCCAGGGCCTAACGGTACTCAGCACATTGCCTTCCACTCAAGTTTTAAGATGGGGTGAATCTCTTGAGTCTCCACAAAATTGCCTCATTTCAGGATCTGCAGTTCATTCTGTCTTCTGTTCATTTCATTTTTCTTGGCAAGAACAGCCGTGGTGACAACTAGAAGTAGCGGGGTGTTCTGTAAGAGCTGTTCTTTCCAAGTCCATCCTGGTGACAATCCCCTCTCTGAGCCCCTGATGGGTTATTGTGGAAAAACATAGGCTCTGTGGTCAGGACAAGTAGCTTCTGGAGACTGGATATGAAAGCCACCACAAACCCACGATGACGCAAGCAGGTGGGCCTGGCTCAAAGCCCAGTGAATAAAAGGAACAGAAAGTATAAAAGGTACAAGCAGGTCCAAATATATGTAACAATTTAGTATACAACAAAGTCAGGGTCATGATTTTAATCAAAGAATTAGTAACAGTTTGGAAATTAAACTTCAGGATACATTAAAGATTTTATTTAAAAATCCCTGGAACATTTGAATAACATATATATTGACTCTTATGTCCAGTCAAAGATGGAATGTTAAAGATTGATACGTTTGACAACCTAAAGATTTAATAAGTTTTAATTTGATAAATTACCACCATACACTAGAAAAAGTGCTTAACATGAGCTGGGACATCTATTTGCAACATATGTTACAGAAAAAAGTGTGACCATCTTCATATATCAAGAGTGTTTACAAATCAATAAAATGAAAGATGATTGCCCTGGCTAGATGGACAAAAGACAAAAATGGCAATTCACAAAAGAAGAAATGCCAGTGGCCAGGCACACACAAACAGCTCAGTATCACTACTAATTAAAGAAATAAAAATTCAAGCTAATGTCATTTTTATACAAAATTGACATTTTTGAAAAAGACGGTGACAGTGTTCGAGTTTGAGGAAGGGGCACCTGCATACACTGATTTAACTTGGTACAGCCTTTTTGGAGTGTGATTTTACAATACATACAAAAGCCTTGAAGTGTGCTGATTTTTTTTTTGACCTAGAAATTCTATTTGCAGAAATCTATCCTAAAGGGCAATCCAGCAAGATTTTTTTTTTTGCAAAAATATTCATCTCATCATGGTTTATAACAGAAAAAAAAGAGAAACAACATAATTATCCAATAGAGGAATGCTTAAGGATAACTTGATACAGCAATGCAATAAAGTAGCATGGGACAATGAAAAATAGCGTGGAAGAGAGGGAATCATGATTAGAACACAGAAAATAAAAAAGCAGATATATCATAGTTTGTACAATATAATTCACTTTAAAATGTATCTCTGACTGTGTGTGTGCACACATGGACATAGAAGTAAGTGTAGTTATCTTTGAGTAGTGTGGGTAACTTCTCAGTGAATTTCAGTGCTCTCATGTAAGTTATCACTCATGTAAGCAGTTTTAGAAACAAATATTTAATTTAAAAAATCTCTGAACTTAACTATTTACTAGCTGTATTATCTTAGGCAAATTACTTAACCTCTCTGAACTTCAGTTTCACACCTGCAAAATTTGCATAATAATATCAACCTCTTAGCATTGTGGCAGATGAAATGCGATAATACATAGGAAAGCTCCTCATTCATATTAAATCGCTCAATAAACGCAATGCCCTTTATTTTCTCTAGTATACTCTTTCTTCCTTATCGAAACGTGCACATAGGAGAGGTACTAATATTAAGCTGTTTTATTTTACAGTGAATTTAAATTAATGCCCCCCCCCATGGGTTTTATTCTAAATGTGTGGGGGGTTTTGTTGTAAAAATGAAAGGTTTGTTTCTGTAACTTTCTCTTTAAAGAATAATTGCAGCCGTTTTCCAATTTTTAGAAAAATGGAAGTCAGTGCCTGGGAATTTTCTTCGTTTTAATTTTTCCACTCCAAAATCACATCAGAAACTTGTTCTTAAACATTTGTCTCCTACTACCAAAACGATCATAGCAGAAACTTGCAGAACTAGGATATGAATTAGCAACGTCGCATTTGGTTGCTTGAATAGACCAGCGTGTCTGCAAAGCCGATGCTGATTCAGCGGGCAGAACGAGTATGGGAACCACTTCATCAGAAGGCGCTGTCCCAGAAGGTGTGACAGCTCCTGATTCCTCCCAAATTACAGCAGAATGCAGCAGGTGCCAAGCGGAGGGAGTGGCCATGAGCTGGTGTCACCCACCCGCCTGCCTGCCCAGGCTACCACCAACCGTGGGTGAGCATTCTGGGAATGCCATGTACCAATGATTGCGCCATGCGCCAGGCACCTTGGGTCGTGCGCTCTGGGACTATAACAATACCCAGAAAAATGGGCAGCCCTTTCTTTAAGCCGAACAACAATCCCTGGCAGAAATTAGACTACATTGACCATTCCCATTGATTATGCTTTTTAAAATATCAAACTGCACCCCAGAAAACAAGTCATTTCTCCCCCTTCCTCCCCCCACGATGTAAACCTGGCCTGTGGCCAGGTCTCTCCCGGGGATCCTTAATAACCTCATCCTGGTATTGGTCAGGCCTCCGTCTCGCAGGCCTGGCTCAGCCACGAACCTCATTAGAATCCCAGTCTGTGTTCCTGGCAAACAGCTGCCTCTTGCACTTGAAAACCCGATGGGGAGAAAAATGGTCCCTGCAGTTCCCATCAGCCTTAAACAGAAACATCTGCTCCTCGAGAGCCTTTTGCTGGCCTGGTTTGCAGAGAATGCCGGCCCCCAGGCAGGCGACAGGGCTGCCTCCCTGCGCGGTGACACCAGCCAGAGCGAGCTGCTGTGGGGGAGCGCGGGCCCTGGGAACAGTCTGCCTGCCAGGAAAACCAAGCCGGAGCCTCCCACTTTATAAAGCCTTAAAAGCACAAATCCTGGCTTACAAGGAGAAATATTGCCAGGTGGTGAAAAGTGCTCCTGAAGAGAAAAGAAAATAAATAAGAGAAAGCTGATTGAATCCAGGAGTCCCCAGTCTTTTGTTCTTCCTTCCCCGTCGGCCAAGGGACAGATGAAGATTTCTGGTGTGGAGGCATCTGCTGAGACCAGGGGTGCTCTTTCCTGCAGCTTTCTGTGGCCCTGAGCACGGCTCTGTTTTTAGCACAGGTTACAGGAGATGACAGGGGGAGGGGCCTCGCTAGATCCGGGTGCACAGTGCCCGCCTCTTCTTATCTTCTTGCAGCTCTTGGAGCCCTGGGCCCTCAAGTCTTCCTCTTTCTGCTTTTGGACCAGGACGCTGAGGCACCTGGAAATTAAGGGCTTGGTTCCAGTGCTCCTTTGGGGCTCTTACAGTGCTTTATTCACGCATCCATTGCAGCATTTAAGTCACACAAATCATGGGCTGTGATCATAAGACAACTCTATGCTTGCCTTCCTGTCCCCTGAAGTCTGCTCGGTGGGCTCGCCTGTTCCCTGCCCAGCTGGCGACTGCTGGGCCCGGTCCTAGGACTGCTGGGCCCGGTCCCAGGATTGCTCTGGTCCTGGTAGGGAGGAATAGTTATGCCAATTATGAAACAGAATCCTAGTCCCGTGTCATGATCAAGAGTTACCATACAGCCAGATTTTTTTTTTTTTGTTATATGTGGAATCTTTTTTTTCTTCTTTTAAAAAAATATTATAATAAGTATTACAAAGGGTATTACATATGTGTCCTTCCCCCACCCCCTGCCCTTGACAATCCCCTGCCCTCCCTTACCCCCCAGTGTCTTATGTCCATTAGTTATGCTTATATGCATGCATACAAGTCTTTCGGTTGATCTCTTACTCCCCTCCCTTCTGCCCCCCAACCCTCTCTGGTCTTCCCACTGCAGTTTGACAATCAGTTTGAGGCAGCTCTGCCTCTGAATCTATTATTGTTCAAAAGTTTGTAATGGTCTTTATTATCCATGAATGAGTGAGATCATGTGGTATTTTTCCTTCATTGACTGGCTTATTTCACTTAGCATAATGCTCTCCAGTTCCATCCATGCTGTTGCAAATGGTAAGAGTTCCTTCTTTTTTACAGCAGCATAGTATTCCATCGTGTAGATGTACCACAGTTTTCTAATCCATTCATCTGCTGATGGGCACTTAGGCTCATACAGCCAGATTTAAAGTTGATCAAACTGCAGGCTCCCAGTGCTGAGCCTGGTGCAGACAGGAAAGTCAGGGAGGTGGTTGTTGCTGCTTTCTCTCCTCCTCCTCCTCCTCCTCGCCCTCCTCCTCCTCCTCGCCCTCCTCCTCCTCCTCGCCCTCCTCCTCCTCCTCCTCATCTTCCCAGCACCAGCTGCTGACCCTACAGGGTTGGGGTCCGAGGAGGGAGGAGTGGTAAAGGGGAGGCCACATCCCGTGTGTCTGGTACTTGAGGGCTATGATGTCACATTTTCTGCCCCTGAAGGAGTTTAGGGGACTTTTTCTTTTAAAGGGCACTTTTGTGTTTTTCTTTCCTTTTGTTCTCTCTCTCTCTTTTTTCTTTTTCAATCCATTTCTGAGGACCTCTCACCTGTAGTTCCCTTGATGTGAGTGATGTATTTTCCTTGGACCTGTCTCTTCCTGGTTATCTGGCCTCTATACTTCCAGGGGTACCTCTAGCTTCTTTCTGAGGAGGGCCATGGCCCCTCTGAGTGGCCCTGTCAGAGAGGGTCCGATACCATACCCGGCCCCTGGGAGACACACGTATGCTTTGTCCTGACACATTTGGAGAGGAAGAGCCCAATGCCACCACCTCTGCTAGTGACCAGCTAACCCAGCTCTCACCCTTTAAGAAACAGACACCAGCCCTTTATGTCTTCCAAGTTAGGGGATTAGGTCGTGGGACTCTATTGAAGCCTGATAGTGTCCCCCAACCCCCAACTCAAGGTGAGGTCCAGGCACCGCACAGCCCTCGCCCTTGGTAGGAGATAAACAGTTAGCTCTAAAATCCTTTCCTACTCTCCTTTCCTTGAAGTCTTTGAGACCAGGCTTGGGTTAGGAGAAGGTGTCCCTGCCCCTGGGAGCTGGGGTTGTGGTTGGGACTGTGCCCCGCTTTCTCCAAAGAAGCAGTCTTCCCTAATCTCCATTCTTCACCCTCGATGTGGGTGGGACATTCAGGAGCTGTTCAGCTAAAATGCAGAGAGCCCTTGGTAAATATGTGTGTGCCTGGGATCTCCCCTGGGGTGTGAGATCCATCGTCTGTAGTGCCTTGGTCTCAGCAGCAGGCTGTTCTTGGATGTCCTGGCTTTTAGCTTCCCCACTTGCTCCTGGAAGGGAAATGCAGGCTTAGTTGATCTCTATCTTCAACAACCAGCACGGGCCTAGCACAGGGTAAGTGCTTGTTGAATTCTTTTTTTTTTTTTTAAATACATTTTATTGATTTTTTACAGAGAGGAAGGGAGAGATAGAGAGTTAGAAACATCGATGAGAGAGAAACATCGATCAGCTGCCTCCTGCACATCTCCCACTGGGGATATGCCCACAACCAAGGTACATGCCCTTGACCGGAATCGAACCTGGGACCTTTCAGTCCGCAGGCCGACGCTCTTTCCACTGAGCCAAACCGGTTTCGGCAGAATTCTTTTTTTTTTAAATTTATTTTATTGTTTAAAGTATTACAAATAGTAATACATACATACATACATGGACAATACATACATGGACATTTTTTCCCCCATTGACCTTTCCCCGGCCTCCCCTCCCCTCCCCCTCCGCACATGCTCTCACTCCACCCGCCCCCCCCCCCC
>NW_005871093.1:4382601-4480262 GCF_000147115.1 Myotis lucifugus | reverse complement strand
TCTCCTTCCCCCCCCCCCCCATTGACCTTTCCCCAGCCTCCCCTACCCCGCCCCCCCCCCCCCACACACACACATGCTCTCACTCCACCCCCCAGTGTCTTGCGTCCATTGGTTATGCTTATATGCATGCATACAAGTCCTTTGGTTGATCTCTTATCTCTTCCCCCCGACCCCTCCCCAGCCTTCCCACTGTAATCTGACAGTCTGTTCGATCTTGTTGAATTCTTGCTGAACCAATGAAGATATGCCACAAATCCTCTTTCACCCAAGAACCAGTAATGTATTGAGAAAAAGAAAATGATCTGCATCTATGATGGTGCAGAGGGAGGGGGTGGTTTAGGCAACAGGGTGTGTTTCCAGAGCGCTTCCACACGGTTGCGATGACTGTGCTACTGGATGTAAAAGCATCAGTGAGTGGTTGGTTCCAGCGCTGGGTTAGGGAAAGCACAAATGAGCCTGGAATGTCTGGTGCCAACAAGTAAGAAATTGCTTTAAAAAAATGACAGGGCCTTATTCAAAGGACACAGGACCAGCCTGAAGGAGTTCCCAGTGACCAAATAAATCGGAGACAAGTCGAACCACCAAATAAAGGATAGTAATGGATTGTAATACATAGAATAAAATCAATATCCAGGAGTCCACACTGGCATACGTGAGTAAATACTTACACACGCTGAAGAGAAGGGAAGGTGCTCTGTACAGTACAATTCTAATCGTTGAATGTAGAAGGAGGGATGGAAGTAAGGCAAACATCAGAGTAATAATTTTTAAAAAAATATATGTTTTATTGATTTTTTACAGAGAGGAAGGGAGAGAGATAGAAAGTTAGAAACATCGATGAGAGAGAAACATCGATCAGCTGCCTCCTGCACATCGCCTACTAGGGATGTGCCCGCAACCAAGGTACATGCCCTTGACCGGAATCAAACCTGGGACCTTTCAGTCCGCAGGCCAACGCTCTATCCACTGAGCCAAACTGGTTTCGGCTCAGAGTAATAATTTTTTCAGGCAAAAATCACCAAAGTGTGGTAAAACGAATAGGCAAAGGTATGATGAGAAACAGGATATTCACTTAATCTCAAAGTATCTCCTCCCAAGACATTAGTTAATTACAAAGAGAAAAATAGCGACTGGATAGTAGAGAAGCCAATAGGCCCCACTTTATCAAGTGACCAAAGTTCAGATCACTAATGACGAGATGCATGCTGACTTCAGGTCGGTCCTGACCTGCTGTACCGAGAGGGGCATCGGAATCACTTCTGTGGTTTTCTTGCCAAAAGATAGTGAATTTAGACGTGAGATACTGAATTTAGACACTTGGATTTTAGAAAAATCCAAATTTGGGAACATTCTGTAAAATAACTGGTCAACACTCTTTAGAAAAGGTCAAGGTCATGGAAAATAAAAACTGAGAATTGTCAGAGACTTGGAGGAGACTGGAGGAGTCCTAACAACTAAATGCAATATGGGATCCTGGACCAGAGAAAACACATCAGTAAGATGGTTGGAGACTTTTGAATAAGGCATGCAGATACTTCATAGTGTTGTGCCAATTGTGACTCCCTGATTCAGATCATTGAACTGTGGTTGCATAAGATATTAACATTTGGGGAAGACAGATAAGGGTATATAGGAATTATTTGTACTATTGGTGCAGCTTTAAAAAAATCTGAATTTATTTCAAATTTCAAAGTTCAAAGCTAAAATTTGAAAGTTAAACTTTACACGTGCAAGTAAGCACTCAGGTATTGTTTACCAAAGCGACTGTTTAAGAGACAACATGCCTCTTAGAGTGACAAACATGTCTTGTTTTCAAAAAAGTTAGTATCACTCTCTTGAAGCTTGTCTCAGTCTTGACTTTTTCAAGCATCATGGTCCAAAATGGAGTGGGTTTAATGCACTTCCACATTCAGCATCTGACCAGAGCCTGCTATTGCTTCTCGTGGCCACACAGTGTCGCTGTTGGCACTCTGTCTTGCATACTCTCCTAGGCTGAGTATATCAGATCTCTCAGAGACCCCAGAGAATTTCGGAGAATGAGCCACTCCCTAGTCCCCAGTTTGACTGACAGCTCTCCAGACACGGTCTCCGGAGGTTGTCATTCTTAGGGCACAGCCCTTTCAGTTCACATCCACAGCCTCCTTCCAGAACCTATCACCCTGGTTTGGGATGGGGACCAGCATCTCACAGCTCATGGACATTTTTTTCATGGACCCTCACCTCCAAAATCCTCCAGATAATGGAGGCCCTCACTCTGTCCTGCTTTGAGGGGAGACTTTCCTGGATGAAGCTTAATCTAAAGGATACTTCCCAAGTAATTCTGAGGTGTTGGCACCCACCATCCAGGGAGGGGATAGCAATTCCAATATTATTTTCTGGCCCTTCTCTCATTAGACAAGAAGAAAAATTTCAGCCCCATGACGCTTCATTTATTCACTTTTTCCAACACATATTTGTCCAGTGCCTGCTCTGTGCTGGGCTCTGTGCTAGATTCTAGGGATCATAAAAGAGAAAGACACGGTTCTTGATTGCAAATCTAGATGCAGAGGCCCTGGAGCAAATCAAGGGAGATGAGGGTTCTGAGTGTACAAGAGGAAGTGGCCACTGACAGCAGCCATGGACAACAGCACTCGAGCTGAGTCCTGGAGGACAGAGGTATGGGCTGGTATCTGAGGGGAGGAAGGGCATTTGTCTCAGAGGAAGCAGCGAGTTTGAAGACCCCACGCTTGAGTTCAAGCCCCATCAGGTGTTTCCACAACTGGCTCCCCGGCACCTCACTGTATATTTTTTCCATTTTGTTCGTCTGCATCTCCATGCTGGTCGGTGAGCTCCAACAGGGCAAAGGGCTGGTCTGCAATGTTGACTGTGTTTCCCGTGCCTGGGACGTGGTGGATTCTCAGTTTAAAAAAATGGTGCATGTTCTCCAACAAACAACATCAGAAGCTCAAAGAAGGGGGATCTGGGAGCTTGGAAAGGCCTGGCTTCCTTCTGAATGGGGGTAAGCCTGGCCCGGGGGCCTGGGCTGAGCAGGGCCAGGCGGTGGCCACCAGGGGCTGCCCCATCTCTGGGGTCGCAGACCGACCCTCCTCTGAGCGCTGTCAGTCAGTGTAACATTTCACACTTCCATCGATTTTTATGTCTTTCTACATTAATTAGACTTGTTATTATTAATCTTTGGTAATCACCACAAGGGGCTTGTGGAAAGTCTTTGAGATTTCAATCTAGATTAAAAATAAGAAACATGATCACCTCTGGGAAAATGCAAAGAAAGCACATGTTATTTTAATGTTTAAATCAATAAAGCTGTCCTGCTTCTGTTTTGTGCTGGTATTGATGAAATATATAAAAATCCCATTTGAATTTCCTTCTGTCCATCTCGTCCCCGCAGGGGCGCCCAATTGATTTCTCCGAGGGCAGCGGAAGTGGCTGCAGAGAAAAGGCTGTCCCAGGCCCTCGTGTGGGGCCCGGCTGCGGAGGTGGGGGAGGGGGCGGGCTTCGATAGGGGGCCCGCAGGACCGAGTTTCTGCTCCTTTACTTTGATTCCCATCAATTTCTCTTATTAAAGAAGCATTTGAACCCACAAGAAAGAGAGAAAACCCTTTCTTCCTTAATTAATCTCTCTTCCGATGGTTGGATTGCAAACTTTGATTGCAAGGCAACCTGCCTGTGTGGGAGGGAGGGAGAGAGGGAGGGAGGGGAGGAGAACATCTTAACCGGGAGGGCCCTGTCATCAGGGAACAGAGAAAAGAAATTACCTCCGAACTAAGAGAACGCGATCTCGCTTGGTCTCCCAAGCAATTGAAACTAATGTGTTGACACGGAAAGAGGAACGAGCCTCTTTGAATGTTCTGTAGAGACAGACTGTAATTTGTAATGCCTCTGATCAGAATCGAGGCGGCATATGGACCCGAAGTGAAATAAAGCGCAGTTAACTCTTTGCCAGGCATATTTGGGAGGGGGTGGGACCAAACCCATCTCCATATGACACTGCCTCGGCAATGTTTCTGGCACCAGCGACAGGGACAGCTTGTGCCCCCGGAAGGGTGCCACCGTGTACCGCAACTCGGGAGGCAGCCTGCGTTTCCATGCCTGCAGTGTGTGCCCAGACCTGTACTCCGCTGGTTGGGAGGCTGCATTTTGCAGCTCCACCTGCCTGCCCTGGGCAAGAGGGGGAGGGGGCGTAGAGGGAGGGGGGGAGGGAGCCCCTGCTCCAGGCTCAGCCATATTTGGGTGCCTGGTAGAGCAGAAGAGGCTCTGTGGCTATTGGTGTGAATCCAGCTTTATTCTTAGGGGAAGATCTCCTTGTTTCTGAACCCTTCAGGCCTGCCCAAGTGCCTCTGTTACTCTGCCCCATTGTTTCATGGATCTGTTTCCCCTACCAGACTGTGAGCGCCTTGAGGGCAGGGCTTACATGATAAAAACGATGGTGGAAATAATTGTGAGGATGATAATTATCATTATTCTATATTGAACACCTGCTATGTGCCAGCTCTGACTTAGGCACCTGACTTACCTTGTCAGCAGCTCATTCAATATCCCAATAAGGTGGGTGGCTTAGCCTACTCTGGCTGCTGAGACAAAATATCGTAGACAGGGTAGCTTAAACAACAGGCGTTTATTTCTCACACTTCTGGAGGCCTGAAGTCCAAGGTTAAGGGCTTGCAGATGTCCTCACATGCTGGAGAGGGAGAGAGAGAGAATGCTCTTAAGTGTCTTCTTATAAGGGCACTAATCCCATCATGTGGGCCCCACCCTTCATAGCATTAAGAATCATTATTGTCATCTATTAATAAAGAAACTGAAGTTTAGAGAGATCCAATGACTCTCCCAAGGCCATATAACTATTGGGTGGCAGAATTGGACCTGATCCCTAACTTTCCTCCTGAAAGCCAGCTCTTCTGCTTCCTGATCACACTGGCTCCTGAGCGGAGCCCAGGTCTGCTCCTGGCTGGTGCTCAGAGGTGGTGGCTGAAAGATGGAGTGTGTGATTTGCTTCTGTGACTTCTAACTGCTTGTGATTTTGACCTTCTTTTCTAAATTGCAGCTTCAGTGAAGTTTCCCTGATGGAAATATTCTAGGGATCTGCCAAACCTTTTCAAGGAACCCTAGTCTCACTCAGAGACTTCATTTCAGCCACCTCTGTTCACAAGGAAGGGTAGGCGTCATTCGTTAGATGTACATTTTCATCGTTATCACAACCCATTTTTACAAGTGAGGTTGCCTGAATCCCTCAGTGTCCCTGTCCTTCGGCTAACTGCAGATGTGGAAATGCAGCAACTTCAAATCCAAGTATGAAGATAGGTGTCTGGGTCCCTGCGGGTCCTCATGGTGCAGACTCTGCCTGTCCTTCCTGGGTGTTAGTGCGAGAGAAATGTACTTCTATCCTGTCGAAGCCCAGCAGTCAGGGCTCTTGTATAGCAACTCGCATGGTCTGCTCTCTTCACCCCTCCCCTGCCTTTGGCAATGGCTTCCAACCTTCTCTCAATCTCTGACCCCCACAGATGACAGCAAGGCATGAAGGCACTAGACACATACTCAGAAGATGGAAACATCCAGAAAATGAAATGATTTCCATCTCAGTGCACAGCAAGAAACCAAGATGTGTCGAACATTTACTAAATTCTGACACTGTAACAAGCTTTATGACTAATCATGTTACTTCCCCAAGTTAAACTCTTCCAGGATCTTTGGATGAAGTTGACACTTGGCTCCCTCAAGGCCTTTGTGAATAAGGCAAGATAGAGCTAAAGCATCGCATTGGTGAACCCTCCCCAGCTGGGCCTGTGCCCACCCCTCCCCCTCTGCTGCCCCTTCCTACTGGTCCTGCCCTTTCATCTTCTGACACATGCCTTTCCCCTTGCAGGTGCCTCTGCTTGGAATGCTAGTGGCATTTGGTCTACCAGAAGGCTCTAATGCATCCTCACAGGCAAGCTCAGCACCTTCCCTCCATGAACTCTCCCTGACCTTTTCTGCTCTCCATGGTTACAGAATCTGATATGTAGACTCTACTACACACGACAGACACACCACACTGTGGCTCTTCATTATCCATCCCATGCTGGAATTTGGGCCCTGCCAGGGCAAGAGCTTTGTATTACTTGTTGCTTTGTGTGGGTCCTACCACAGTCCCTGGCACCCCGGAAGGTCTCAGTGTATATTGAATGAACTTGTAATCCTGACAGCAATCACACGAAGTCCATATGATTATCCCCATTCCGACTTTCAAGAACAAAGATATTTAGTAATTGCCAGACTCGGGTTTTGAACATAGAGCTCTCTGATGCCAAAGTCCCTGCTTTTTATATCACCTTACAATGGCCCTTTGATATGCCTACCAAGTAGAGGGTGTTTTCTCTCAGAAAGAGGGGTTTTCTGGATTAAATGTGTCTAGACACCTCTGTTCTCTTAATGCAGATTTATTCAGAGTAAAGCAGAACCTCCCCGACTGGGGTAAAATGGGAGCTAAAAGCAGTGGCCACGAGTCTCCAAAACCCTCACTGGCACAGCTCCCTGAGCACATGGTCCTCACAGGCTCTAGAAATGGCCTGAAATTTATGCATCTGCCTTCCTCCTTCTCTTCCCCCTTCCCCCTCCCTATCCCCCTCCCCCTCCCTACCCGTTGAAAGCCAGAGCTGAGCTTCCCCTTCTGCAGTTCTGATCTGGGGCAGGTGGATTTATGTTGGGTCTTGCTGTGGCTTCCATTTTAGGGGTTTAGCAGGTGATGCTTGAGCTGCATCCACACACCAGCAGGGGGCACCTGCGGCTAGTTTAGCTGCCATCAGCCCTGTGTTGCGTGTCTGGAAATCAGGAATGGGTTTCTCTTCCAGCTCTGACTTTCCTTTTCCCGCCAGAGGTTGGTTTGAGTTTGCCTGAGGTCCATTCCAACCAGTGCCCCCTGGTGTTCTGGTATGTTCTCTTCCTAAGCCAGAGCTCTGCCTTGTTCTTTCTACCCTCCGTCCCATCACTTCAGCTTTGCCCCGCGGTCCCACTGGACTGGACTGTCAGACTGGACACCACTGAGGAGGTGTGAGGCGGGCCCTCCAAGTGGCTGAAGCAGCTCAGGGTCCCAGCAGACACTACCACACACACCTCCCTGTGGCCCTGTTTCACTGTTAGTTATCCACCCCGTGGCAGATTGCGAGCTCTCTGAAGGCAAGGACCTTGTCTTATCCATTGCTCTGTCTGGGTCCCAGCACAATTCCCGGTATCTGGGAGGGTACCAGTGAATATGGGATGACAATTGTAATCCCAACACCAGTCCTGTGAGGCCCATACGCCTAGCCCCACTTATATGCTGGTACTTGAGCAGTGGCCTTTCGGGAGGGAAGGAAGCTGGGACTCATTAAAAAAAAAAGGCATGACGATTTTGCATTTTGTTCTTGTATATAACTATGTAGATTATAGTATGAAAAAACATTTTAAATGCATTCTAGCACTTCCTATGTGCCAAAGGCTGTGCTTAATGGCTTAATGATAATTCTCTCTCTAAATTCTCACAACTCCGTGAGAAATTAATCTACTTATGCATTTTTTTTAAATCAAGAAACTAAGGTTTAGGGAGGTGAACAGTTCCCCAGCTGTGGTGGCCAAGCTGAGGTTTGAACCCAGCTCTGCCCGATGCCAGGACAGTGCCCCTTGCAACACTGATCCCCTGCAGGGCCAGCCCATCGGGCGCTCCCAGGGCCTTTGATGCCCTGATTCCCTTGGTTTGAGCCCTGAACTGAGCACTCCCATGAGAATGCGCATCCATGCATGGGAAGCAGAGGCTTTAAAAGAATGCACTGTTGTGAAATTTATTCTGGTGCCAAAAGGGGGTCTTGAGAGGAATTTAAAGAGCAATTGCATCAGCTCTTATGCTCCACTGATAAGCTTGTCTGAACTGTAACATGTGCAGCCCGTAATGAATAAGAGAGAGATTTATTAGAGTATGTCAGATCCAGTTAAGTACTTTATATGTAAGACGAGTATTTCACTTGTACATATTACATTTCAATGGGTTCTCAACCATTTTCAATCCATTATTTTTAACTCCTTGCATTATATTGATGGTAAATTAATTACAACAATTACAAGTCAAAAGCCCATATTGTCCAATTATAATTTAATTCATTTTAGCTCCTCTCTTTGAGTTTGGATAAAAAGCACTTTAGAAAATGCTGCAATTTCTCTAAAATCCTGTCATTGTGTTCAGTGTCTCGGTGCTGCTTGGAAGGTGGGATGGAGGTTGGCTGGTTCCCCAGGCAGCACCCCACAGGGAAGCCAGCCAGCCTGGGCTCAAATCTGGATTCAACAAGTAACCTTGGACAGGTTACTGAATAGCTCTGTGTCTCTGTTTCCTCATCTGGAAAATGGGGTTAGTGGCAGAGTCTCTCTTTCATTGGGGCTATTCTGGGGATTAAATGAGTTAGTGTAGCAAACACCCCTGGGACATAAAGTGAGCCACGAGTAACTGTTGGCTGTAATTATCATCAGGATGCTCTAGGGCAGTGGTTCTCAAACCTTCCTAATGCCGCGACCCTTTAATACAGTTCCTCATGTGGTGGTGACCCCCAACCATAAAGTTATTTTCGTTGTTATTTCATAACTGTAATTTTGCTACTGTTATGAATCGTAATGTAAATATCTGATATGCAGGATGTATTTTCATTATTGAACATAATTAAAGCATAGTGATTAATCACAAAAACAATATGTAATTATATATGTGTTTTCCGATGGTCTTAAGCGACCCCTGTGAAAGGGTCATTAGACCCCCAAAGGGGTCGCGACCCACAGGTTGAGAACTGCTGCTCTAGGGGAACAATGGCATGTGGGTTTATCTCATGAGCTAATTCTCATCCATGAGTGGTGCTCTTCTGGAGCACTGGGTGAAGACAAACCCAAAAGCCCAGCTGAATTCATCATAGAGAATGCTGGGATCGATTAGAGATGTCTGCCCTGGGCACAGCAGTTGGGAGAACCTAAGGTAAGACTCAAGCTTTGTTAGGACTGGGATTGTACCTATTTTAATCCCTCCTCTATCCCCAGCAGCCAGCTCAGTGCTAGGCCCCTGCTGGGCCGGGTGGTGATAACAGCACTGAGTCCTGCCTGAGGCCAGCCCTGCCCTGGACTCCTTAGTCATGAACCAACAAATCCCCTTTCCCTGCTTCAGTCATTTTGAGCTGGGTTTTCTGTCACAGGAAGCAAAAAGCCCTTTAACAGTTTTTAATTTTTTTTGCAGTTTTCATGCATATTTTATTTAGTTCAACTTATTTTAATTTCAAAAGTTCCATGATTATGGCATAAACATTCTTACAAATATTATTCAGCCTTAAAAAAGAAGGAAATTCTTTAATAAGTGACAACATGGATGAACCCTGAGGACATCAGGCTAAGTGAAATAAGCTATTCACAGAAAGACAAATACTCTATAATCCCACTTATATGAAATGCCCAGAGTAGTCAAATTCATAAAGACAGAAAGTGGGATGGGGGTTGCCAAGGTCTGGGAAGGTGGGGGGGAGGGGTCAAGGAGAATGAAGAGTTATTGCTATTTTTTTAAAAAAATATTTCTATTGATTTCAGAGAGGAAGGGAGTGACAGATAGAAACATCCATGATGAGAGAGAATCATTGATCAGCTGCCTCCTGCACGCCCCCAACTGGGAATTGAGCCCACAACCTGGCATGTGCCCTTGACTGGAATTGAACCCAAGACCCATCAGTCCACAGGCCAGTGCTCTATCCACTGAGCCAAACCAGCTAGGACAGGAGTTATTGTTTAATGGATATGGGGTTTTTGTTTGGGAAGATGACAAGAATTTTGGAGGTAGATGGTGGTGATGGTTGCACAGCAGTGTGAATGTACTTAATACCACTGAACTGTGCACACTTAAAAATGGTTAAGATGGCAAATTTTATGTTTTGTGTATTTTATCACAAAACTATTCATGGTCACGGAGAATTAATTAAACACCTATGGGATGAGGTGTAAGGACACAGGTCTGGCTCAGTTCTCTTCCTGGCCAATCCATTTCAGGCTCCCCCCGGGCCAGCTGATACTCTCGGATCCACCCCCTTGCTTTTCCCCAACATGCCATGTAGTATCCATGCCTCCGGCTTTCTCATGCTGTTCCTTCTGCTGGAACCCTCCTCTCCTTCCTCGCCTGCTTCACTCCTCTGCACCTCGGGCCTCGCTCTGTTGAGGCACAGTGTGTTCTGCCCCCACGGTGCATCCTCATGGAGGCTCAGTCTGCTTCCTGTCAGCTTCCAGACCTGGAGCTTCCTTAAGGCCCAGAGAGTGTCTTGTTTGTCTCTACAGCTCTCAGGCCCAGGACAGCACAGATGCCAATGCATCTCTGGAGACCACCTGGCCACCAGCAGAGAGCTTTGGCGGAGCCCAGCCAGGTGCTCTCAACTGCAGGGAGCAGTCATTTCCTGAACGGAGCCGCCTCCCCTTCTCTCAACCATGGGGTTTGTTGAGATTCCTGGTGGCAAACATGTGTGGACTCGGTTGTTTCCCTGCTGTTTGACACTAATGAGAGCCACCAGACTGCCTGAGCAGCTCTGCTCCTGACTGGGCTCGTCATCTCCCCATTATACCAGGCTCAGCCCAGCGAGGACACAGGAGGCCCTGGCCCTGGGCCAAGAGGACTGTCAACTGCAAGACCAACCCTGGAATGGAATTAAATCCCATGCTTATTTTTTCTTCTTTTCTTCCCCTGATGCCACCAGCAGGTGGACAATGCTGTTATTGTTTCCCTTTTCCTTTTTTGGCAGGAGTCTGCTTTCCCAGTAGACCCCCAACGAAGGTGAAAAACAGAACAGAAAAGCAGACAAATAAGAATGGGAAACAGAGGAAATGAGCAAGAGAAAGAACTCGAGGGCAGGGCAAAATGGATTGTAGAGATTCTAGGGCAGGTTTAGAAAAGGATGCTTATTTCTGGGGGAAACACTTGTATTAAGGGCCAGTTGGATCACAACATAAGTTGACTTTAGAGAAACATCCTGCATCAACTTATCCTGGGATGAGAGGGAAAGGGAAGGATCTATTGTTGCAACCATGGGACCTATCTTCCAATTGCACGCATCCCTTGTGGTGTCTACTAACCACAGCGTTTCATTTATTCAACCTGCTGCAATGTGATTTTCCTCTATACTTTGCCTTAATTGGTGGAGTGTGGAGGAACAAAGCAAATATTTGTGCAGCTTGAATGCTGCTCTTGTGATTAGAAGGTAACATCTTTCAGTGTCTGTGTCTGAATTGCAATACACAGGCCGGGGAGTCAATTTGCTTTGGGATCAATAGATGTGGTGTCAATTGACAGAGAACTGGAGGCTTCCTTTTGAAAACAGGAGGGTGTGGGACAGCTCAATCTCTCCGTGCCTGGCTCAATTTAACATGGCAGCGAGGCAGTGGTTTTGTTTCCAGATTGATTGCTATTCAGCTCAGGAATAATAAAAACCTTCCCGATGTCAACCAGCTCGGTGTTAATCTTGCAGAAACACAAGAGTAAAAATGGCCCCCTCTGCCTGGAATACTTCTGCTGGTCAGCTTCCAGGCATCCCGTGAAGTCCAGGAGAATGGCCAGCTCAATGGGAAGCCTCCTTCCACTGTCATGTAGCAGGGGGTCCCTTGTCCACTGTTCATCCTTGGTGCTCACACTCTGTCTGCCAAGTCTTGGAGGTGGCACTTGTAATGTTGAACCACAGTGGTCATTGCGTTTTTGTTATTCTTTGGCTGTTGCATTTTTTAGGTCTCTGGTTTGCGAATAGTAAGAACCCACTTCAGCTAGATTACGACCTAAAGGAAAATTTATTACAGGGACATGTAGGTGCTCTCAGAATTTAGGAAAGGAATTCAGTCAGCCCTTAAGAAGAGACCAAACAGAGAATCAAATAGCGATCAAACTTGGCTTTCTTTATGTTTTGCTTTTTCTGTGTTTCCATTTTCTTCTTGCTCTCTTTGCTGATTGAATTATTTTGCTTCCCCATCCCCATGACAAGTGGGATGTGAATCCCTACTGCTCCAGAGTCCAGGCAGCTCTGGTCAAGGGTCAAGACCACAATCTGTATTCGTTCTAGGGCTGCCATTGCAAAGTACCAAAAATTGGGTGACTTGAAACAACAGAAATGAGAGGAGTTCTGGGGGCTAGAAGTCCAAAATCAAGATGTTGGAAGGCCATGCGCTCTCTCTGAAGGCTCTAGGGGAGTCTTGCCTCTCCTGGCTTCTGGTGCTTGCCATAAGCCTAAGTGTTCTGTGGCTTGTAGATGCATCTCTCCAGTCACATGGTTGCCTTCTCTCTGTGTCTTCACATTGTCTGCCCTCTGTGTGTGTCTGTCTCTGTGTCCAAATTTATCCTTTTGATAAGGACACAGTCATATTGGATTAGGATCCATTCTAATGACCTCATTTTAAGTGGATTAGCTTTGGAAAGACCCTAAATCCATAAAAGATGACATTCTGAAGTGATGGTGGTTAAGACTTCAACATGCTTTTTTGGGAGGGGGACACAATTCCACCCATAACATAATCCTGTTAGGAGCAGCCCACTGGCCGGGCAGACTTGATGTCTATTATGTGGCCTCTATGCTGGGGCAGCTGCTGCACCACAGCAGCGTCTCCACCAGCCCCTGATGGGGTCAAGGATGATTGCTGGTGGTCTTAATTCAGCATCTAGAAGGGTTCAGGAATCCGGAGAAGGCGCTGTGTGTAAATTAATCAAGAGTCCAGAGATGAAACATAATTTTGAAAGGCATTTTGGGGAGTCAGAGAAGACTTAGCTAAAGGAACTAAGTTCTCCTTGTCTCAGGACCCCTTGCTTTTTATTAACACAAATTGTCCTAAAGCAAGGTAGATATACATATCAAAGGGTAAGGTTTGGTATACAGAATCCATTGTCAGATTGGAGAAACTGCCTTCGGCTGTTCAGGTGTTTGGCCAGCAGGAGGCAATAACATGTAGATTGAAATGCCCTCAGCTGTCTGGCAGCAAGCAATCATTTATGCATCCTTTTCAGGTTTGGGGAAATGCCGCAGCCATTTCCAGATGCTTCAGCCCTGCTGACAGGCTGGACTTGGCTTCCGGCAGATGATGCCTGTCGCAGCTTCGCCTAGAAAACAGAAAGCACTTCCTAATAGCTCGCATGTATGAAACTCTTAGTGAGCCCTCTTTATTCTTACCCAGTTATACTACTAAGTCACTTAATTCAGGTCAGCTCTGAGATAGATACTACTTTTATCCCCAGTTTATAGAGGGGAAAACAGGCTCAAGAGGAAGTGGCCTTGCTGGGATTTTTAAGCCAGCCAGCGAGGTGACAAACTAGAATGAGTTGGTTCTGAGTGGTGAGTAGAGGCAGGACAGGTGGGTGTGAGAGGACATTGGTATCTAGATGTGGATAGGCAGGGAGGACATCAGCATTCAAGGGTTTCGCTTGTAGGAACGGGGAGCTGGCTCAGAATTTTTTGAGTGGAGATGTTTTGCTTCTACTTTGTGGTCCAACATCAGACCCAGGATGCTTCACCGGCAAGCCTGGAGCTCTTTACCTCTTGTGCACAGAGGGTTTTGGTAACACGAGTAACAAGTGTCCTGTTTTCCCCTGCTTTGTTTGTCTCTGGGGTCTGAGCCCTCACTTATGATGATGTGCTGCTCAAGAGGCTCCTCTCAGAAAATCTAAGGGTGTCAGTGCCTCCCTCCCCACCTTCCCCAGGCACTCTCTTCCCGAGGCTGTCACAAAAACTTAAAGCTCCTTGGCTCCTGAGACAAGCTTCATCGAGGAAAGCAGTTCTCTAATGGCCACAACCTGCTCCCGGTGTGGTTTGGAAGCAGCTACGGTGTTCAGCTGCTTCCTCTTCCTGAAGTCCAGCTCCTGTGCCTCATGTTAGAGTTCCTAATGCAGATGGTGGCCCTGCTTGGTGGGACTATGATAGCTTATATATCCCCTTTCCAGGGAAGGAGATGAGAGGAAGGATGTATCTTGTTACCTGGACGTTGATGGGGTCTAGACGTCACCACTGGATGGGACGCTCTGGGATCAGGGTCTCAGTGCCCCAGCTGAAGCTTGTCATGGATTTGGGCAACATGTTCGGAGCCTTGGGGGCTCCTTGGGGGCCAGATCCTGGGCTAGACAAGCTTTGCCACTTCTGATTCAACCCTCAGAGCTTACCACTGACTTCATACCTACCTGACTGCCGGTCCTGCTACTTCCTAAGCCTGTGGCCATTGGACATGATTTAATCTCTTTACTAGTTGGAGTTCAGTCTGGGAAGCAGAACTAGGTATCTTTGGAATAAGGGATATATTGTATGTAGAAATTAGGTCCAGGAGAGGAGTTGCAGGGTCTGAGACGTCACTAACTGGTTTTCTGAAGCCCTGGTAATGAGGAAGCCAGGCAGATCCAGCTGCTGAAATGGGAGCTCATACAGATGTTTATTGGAAGACACTACCTCTGTGGTTCTTCGGCCAAGCAGCTGGTGGTGGCAGGGTCACTCTTGGTCAGCAGAGTCAGCATTTTGGAAGAAAATATGGACGTGGAATGGAGGAAAGAAAGAATAAGCTAGAACTTGCTGGGCATCTCTGTTTCTGTCTGTCACCATATGTGACCTTGAAATCCTCCAGAAAGCAGCAGCCCCTCCTTCACTTCACTTCTGTCTCCTCCAATCTTGTACAGCTTCCTCTGTGGCCATCTCTAACTCAGAGCCCTGTAAGGAAGGGGGTTATGAAAGTCAACACAATTGACAGCGGAAAAATCCAGCAAATTCTGAGTATATTTTTCTCAGCTGTGAAATAGGGATGGTAATGCAGAGTTAGTTTTTGGATTAAGTGAGATAATATATGTAAAGCCCACCATAACAGCAATAACACAAGTATTTATTCGTTTGGGGTATGATTTCTCCACCCACCATCTGTCTGGATTGCCCCTATCCAAGGATACGTTAGTTAGCAAAGGAGAAAAACCTTTATAGGACAACTCATGTAACTGAGGTGGTTTTTTTTTTTTTTAAGATATTTAACCTGGAGGTCTAACCAGAAGAGACCTCTCCTCTCAGGTTCTTCTTTTCCTCCCTCCTCCATTCTCTCTACCAGTCAGAGCAGAAATGATGACATCCATGGAAGATGAAGAAATGGGAAATCTGGAGGGAGAAAAAAGAAGGGAAAAGCATGGGGGCTGTGGGGCATGGAGGGTCCTTTCTGCTGGTTAAGGTACGGACATTTGAAGCACCTGGTGATTCTCGGCATGTGGGCCCACGTGAGTGTAGGACGGGGCCTGGGAACAAGTTAACTAGAGTGGAGATTCCCACCCCCACCCCCTCACTGAACCTGTACTTTGTGGGAATTGGATTTCATTGCTTGAACCAACAGTGGACAATGGCTGAACCTGATGAATCTTTCTTCCAAATGCACACATATTTATTTGCCTCGCTGAGGGAGGCTACCTCCCCTCCACATCCCCAACCCTGCTCTCCAGCCCATATTGTGAACAGATGCTGGACACTGGACACCTGATTCCTACAGTGTGGACGATAAGTGTGGGCAGAGCCATCAAAGAGCCAGCAGCCAGCTGACAGTGATGCTGGGTTCTGCTGCCATCAGAGACACACCAAGAGAGTCATGCCTGGTCCTTAGGTGACATTTACTGTGTTACCACTGTCTTAGGTTCTTTGTACATGTGGTACAGTGCATGACAAAGAATAGATGTTTGATAAATGGGGCCCTTCCTACTGGCCCTTTTGCTGAGGTTATGAAAAGGCAATATCTGACAGGTACAGGATGGGGTGTTGTTGCAAGCCCTGGGCCTGCAGAGAAAATATATTTGGGATACCATGGCAGAAGCTGCTGGTATATTTTCATTGTCACATCCTAATACCAGTAATTGGAAGCTTTCCTAGCTCCAAAGGCAATGTGGAATGCCACTTCTTGGAAAGTCAAAAGGCTTTTAAGAGGTAGATAGTATTGCACTCAACACAGGTAATAGCTTTCAGCCTGAAGTATTTCAAGGGTTTGGGGTCATCTTAGCAAAGACCTTGAAGATGTGTTCTTATAAAAGGAAATGTTTTATAAAACCTTGCAGATCCTGAGGACATTGGGTGGGATTCGAGAGGCTGAGAAATGGATGTTGTGAGTGTGTGTGTGTGTGTGTGTGTGTGTGTGTGTGTGTGTGTGTGAGAGAGAGAGAGAGAGAGAGAGAGAGAGAGAGAGAGAGAGAGAGTGTGTGTGTGTGTGAGTGTGTGTGTGTGTGTGTGTGTGTGTGTGTGTGTGAGAGAGAGAGAGAGAGAGAGAGAGAGAGAGAAAGAGAGAGAATGAGCATATATCATCCTGGCTGAAATTATGGGTGTTGTGACTGAGGCAATTTAAAACAAAAACCAAAAAAGAAAAGAATCTAGAGAACTCTTTCTCCTTTTTCTGAGAAACTCAGATCCAAATGATAACCGTGTAGCAGTCTGTAGCAAAGAGCCTTTAAATACTATAGGTTTTGAACACACTGTAGATATAGACAAAGGGTTTAATGTATAATTTCAAAGAAAAATGAAAAATAAAATTTGAAGGAAAGAGTATTACTGGGTAATTTCTGCAGAAGCAAGAAGTGTTGAATTCACTCATCCATTTATTCATCCCATAGTCAGCTATTGAATCATTCTTGCGTATTAGCATCTATCAGTCTCTAATAACTTGAGAATGTTTAAAAATCAAGGACTGTCCTCAAGGAGAATAGAGTCCAGTGGGAGGACAAATAAATAAATGCCATGTTTCCTTGAGGCTAATATTCAGCTTCTCTTTTGGTAGCCAAATGGGTCAGAAGACAAGCATTTATAGGATATCTTCTGTAGGAGGCACAGAGAGGGACTCACATATTAATAAAACTAAGGAGTTAGATGGAGGACTTAGCAGCCACATGTGCAGAGTCCGTATAAAGGAACCATATGAGAAAGGACACCAGAAAGACACAGGAGCAAAACCTTCCCGTGAACACCATGCCTGGCACATACGTACAAGTCACTCTAAACTGGTTTGTGGAAGGGGGACTTAAAACCCCACATGGGAGGAAATATATGATTTTGTTTTCCTTGTAAAAGCAACATTCATGTGGTTAAAAGAAGTGGTTCGGAGGATATAAAAGAGGGTGCACAGGAACAAAAAGTAAGTCTTTCCCACCTCCACCTTTGGGCCACACTGCAGACTCAACTGACTTCCAGTGTTCAGTTCTTCTACTGGCTCCTGTCACAACCCTGAACAAAATACTCCACACCTTATATGTGATCTATAAATTTAGATGCCTCATGCTGCTGCTCTTGCCTTCCTCTCCCCTGCATCAGTTTTGTATTTGTGGATTTAAAATACTTCCATCCTCTTCTGAAACCATAGAAAAGTCTTCTCAGCTTTCACGATGGGTTGGTGAAAAAAACCGGAGAACTCACAGATGGCATTTACAATAATAGGGTTATGTCAGGATTAGAAGAACTGAGCAGCATGATTAGACCCAAGGGAAACACATGTAACTCTATCGCTAGAGTTGGCAGTTGCTGTGATAAAAAGCCACAATGAACATGGAACAGCCCTGGCCGGATAGCTCAGTTAGTTGGAGAGCTGTCCATACACAAAAGGTTTCGGGTTCGATTCCAGGTCAGGGCACATATCTAGGTTGTGGTTCGACCCTCAGTTGGGGCATGTATGGGAGACACTGATTGATGTTTCTCTTTCTTACCCCCTTTTCTCTCTCTTTCAAATGAAGAAAAACATATCCTCCTGAGGTGAGAATTAAAAATAACTAAAAGAAACATGGAACAGGAACCGAGGAATGTCTCATCTGAACCCAAGGTCATAGGAGTTGCGTAGTGCCCAGTAGGTACACACATACCACTAGTGAATCATTGTGCTTATTAAAGAATGATACAAAAATATTAATTTTTCTTTCAGTTTATATGTATTGTTAATGTTGAATGGATAATTAGTTGTTTGGATATAAATACCATTTGACCCTAACCAAATAGGACTGTTAGGTATTTATTTTGGACTAGGGGTGCTATTAAAAAAATGATGGAGATACTAAGAGTGACAAACTGAGGAAGTTTGGGAATCTTTGCTAAAACCTCAGTTCTAGAAAATTCCCTCTGGATGCTATATGGAGAACAACTAGAAAGGGAGTAAGAGTGGAAGCAGGGAGACGAGTCAGGAGACTGTTAAAGTGGATCCAGTGAGACAGCGGGGACATGAACTAAGAAATGCAAAGAAATGCAAAGAAATGGACTTAAGACACTTTGTCCAGAGAGAGATGATAGGATTCGCTGCTGTGAGAGGGGAGCATGAAAACCTGGGGAGGGGTTGATGCCATTAGCTGTGATCATCCAAAGGCTTAACTGGGGTGAAGGATCTGCTTCTAAACATACTCACCTGGCTGTTACCGAGAGAACTCAGCTCCTTGCTGTCTGTTGGTCAGAGGCCTTGATTCCTAACCACACGCATCTCTCCATAGGGCTGCATGAGTGTCCTCATGACATGGTAGCTGGCTTATTCCAGGGTGACTGGTCCAAGAGAGAGCAAGGCCAAGGCCACAATGCCTTGTAGGACCTGGCCTGGGAAACTGTCTGCCTTGTGATATTGGTCACACAGACCAACCCTGTGGGGGGAACACCAGGAGTTGGGGATCATTGGAGGCCATCTGCATTGCTAGTTATGCCACTGGGGCAGGGGCAAGTTGTGGTTTCTTGGGAGGTGAGTGGTTGGGGAACAGCAGGAAGGAAAGACTCACTGTGTTAGGCAGGAGTTTCCAGGGAAACAGAACCAATAGGATGTATATATGTATATATAGAAAGAGATTTATTATAAGAAGTTGGCTTAAGTGATTATGGAAGCTGATAAGTCCCAAGATCTTATGGGTGAGTAGGCAAGGGGGAGACCCAGGGGAGCCGATGGTGTAGTTCCAGTCTGAAGACTGGCAGGTCCAGACCCAAGAAGAGCTGATGTTTTAGTTCAAGTCCCAAAGCAGGAACACCGATGTCTCAGCTCAAAGGCAGCCATGCAGGGGAGATCCTCTTTTACTGGTGAGGATCAGACTTTTGTTCTATGTAGGCCTTTAACTGATTGGATGAGGCCCACCCACAGGAGGGGAGACAGTCTGTTTAGTCTATAGATTCCAAAATTAATCTCATCCAAAATACCTTCACTGAAACACCCAGAATAATGTTTGATCCAATACCTTTGTACCCTGTGGCCTGGTCAAGTTGATGTAAAAAATTAACCATCACACTCATCCAAGTGAGTTTTGCTCTCAGTACAAGGAATATTTATCTTTCATGTTGCAGTTTTCTTGCAGGGTGGATTCCCCCAGCATCCTAGGGGTGTCAGTGAACTATGGGGAGAAGCTGCTGGTCCACCTTGCTCTTCAGGGCCCTGAGGGCTGGAACTGGAAAGCTCATGTCCTTAAGGAATTTTTTGACCACCTGGCTGGTGCTCACAGATGCTTCAGGAACCATCCAGAACAGTGGTTCTCTGCCTTGGGTGCACATCGGAATCTCCTGGGAGCTGTCCCATTCCCATGGATCCTGAACTGACTGGGCTGGGAGGGGTTTGGTATGGGGAATTTGAAAAGCTCCCCAAAGCCTGAGGATCACCGAACTGAGAGAGAACCACTCAGAGCCCCTTGCTCTGTGGGCAAGAGCCATGAAGAAGAGCGTTTCCCATCTCCCAGGTACACGAGTCTGCCAAGGGCTGCGCCTCCCGAGCCCCTGGCTCATGTCACAGGCTCCCTTTTAGCTCTTCAATTGCACTTTGGAAAGTCGGCCAGTGAGCACAAAACATAAATCCGACTCTGCTCCCCCTTGTCCTAAAGTTTTATTTTTTTTCTTAGCTTGAAAGAAATTGGTTCTACATTGCTTTTAGACAATCCTGACTCAGTTAAATGCAATCTCGACGAAAGCGAAATTGCTTAATTAGACAATAATATCAGAGAAATTGACCGTTATATCTGGTTATTGACTTTTCGGATGGCCTATATTACCATTTATATCCTTTCCAGTTGGGTTTTTAAGCATGAAAATAATTTATTGAGAGATTGCTCTCAGAAGCTATTTTTAATAGCCTAATGGCTTTTTAATTTTCAAAGCATTTATATTCATCAGCTGGAGCCAAGAAAGGACTCAGATTGACTCTCAGTGCGTGGCTGTTCCTTCCTCTTCTGTCATTAACTGGTTATATTTGTATATAAAGCCATGGGATGCAGGACCCCCACCCCCATTTATGATATCAGAAGGTTATATCATGAAGGAAATGAACTAGAGGTGAGAAGCCATAAGATAATATTTAAAAAGTTGCTGTTTATTGATTGACTACCTGTGCCAGCCAATTTATTAGATTGTCTCCAGTCCTCTCAACAATCCTAGAACACATATCATCACTATTCTTTAGTAGCCTGGAAATGGGGGCTCAGGTATGGAGAATGTCATCGTCATGATCATGGTGAATGCATTTGGGCTATATCCTATCTAATACTGTGTCTCTACATAATTCTAATAGTGTTCCTTTTTGCTCTCAGAATTACCCCAATTAGGCCAATAAATTGTCACTGTGCTTATGGGACACACTCACTTGGTGCCAGGCCCTGTGTTGAGCACTTCACAGGCACTGATGCATGCAAACCTCACAGCAACCAATGGCTTCTTTTGTTGTCCTTTCTTTGCTGAGGAAACTGAGGCCTAGAGGTCAAGGTCAAACACTTATAAAGGTCACAGAGCTGATAAACAAACAGCCAGGCTTTGAGTCCAGTCAGCTTCACTCATGTCCGTTTCTCTTTCTGTTACACAAAGCTGAATGAATATCAATCAATATCACAATTTCAAAAATCCAGGCCAAAGAGAAAATTCCATAAGACTGGTTATTGGGTGAAAATAGCGACAACACTATTATAACCACAGGAACATTGGATTGTTTTGTTGTGGTAGAACTCTGTTATGATGAATAAGCTGCAGGAAATCACATTTTCTGTTGTTAGGATCTGTAGAGGAAGTATAGACTCTTTAGATTGAATTAGCAAGAAGAACTCATGCTTTGAAAGCCAGGGGGCAGCTGTACAAATGTGCATACATTTCTTACTTCCTACCAGCTTAATTAGACAAACTCGGTGAACGCCACCAGCCACAATTACTCCTGGGACCTCAGACTTCCCGAATGGAAGTGTAGCATCTAAAACAAGGGGGCCTGAGGCTCCTGGATCCTGTGCATGGCCACCCACAACTAGAGTGCTGTAGAGGAACCATGGATGAAGCAGAGTGTGCTTGCATGAGAGTGACCAGCTGGCGAGGCGGAACAGAAGGCATGGCCTCCAAGAAAAGCTTAGGGGATTTGTGGCTGTTAGGTCAGGAGGTGAGAAGACTCAGGGCAGGGGCAGAGTGTGTGTACTCAGGATATCATATCAGACTTCAGTTTGGCCTCAGGGCTATAACTGATGGAGAGATGGCAGCTGCAAGGGACAGCACTGTCTCCGTCTATGCAGATGCACATGCTGGCATCTGGATGGTTTCTGGAGAAGCCTCTAGAGCAGCGGTTCTCAACTTGTGGGTCGTGACCCCTTTGGGGGTCGAACGACCCTTTCACAGGGGTTGCCTAAGACCATCGGAAAACGCATATATAATTACATATTGTTTTTGTGATGAATCACTATGCTTTAATTATGTTCAATTTGTAACAATGAAATTGGGGGTCACCACAACATGAGGAACTGTATTAAAGGGTCGCGGCATTAGGAAGGTTGAGAACCACTGCTCTAGAGGGAGCTCTGGCTAGATTGGGTGGCATGTCATTTAGCTTTCTATCCTTGTAACCCGATTGTGGCATTCCTCACCACCAAGCAGTGTGAACGTTCACGGAAGACTTGGACATCTCCAGTCCCTTGAGACCTAGGGAAGAGACCCAGACTCCCATGTGCTCCCTGTGACTGTACGGTTTGTGGAGATTTCTAGAGGGCTTGCATTGTTATGTTCCCCTTTGGCTTGTGCTCCTCTCTCTTCATACCTGTTGGCCATCTTGCTGCTTCCGTTCTGTATAGAATTAGCTGGAATTCATGTCACTTGCTACTTGCAGAGTTGGTTTAAGTGTGTGCATTGGTCAAGGAAGGGCCGAGAATGTGTTAGTAGACTTCAGAAATCTTTCTTGTCTCTGCAGAACAACCTGTGATTGAATGCTAGGTATCTCATTCTTAAAATATCTTTGACAACTCATTACCAGGGAACTTTTAAACCTTTGATCATAGGTCACTCCTGATTTTGCTCTCTCTTTCTTTCTTTCTTCTCCATTCTTTTTGAGAGCAAATTTCTTATATAAGACACTTTGCTAACTTTCTCATTGCCTGTTCCCTGCTGATCACAGTGGTTTTTAAATATTTTTGGCCATGACCCATGGTAAAAACACTCACTATGCCATGACTCAACACTCATGTAATAAATACTCTTACTAGCTCTGATGTACTGGGTCTGATATTGTCGATTGCATGCAATTCTCTGCTGTGTTATCTTGTCCTATCACATCCCATTCCATCCCATTTTATTTCAAAATTTTAGACATGATTCACCAAATTTATTTTACAACCCACTGATGTATCCGGACTTGGAACATTTTCAATCACTGCCCCTACCTGCTTTTAACTCAAGTGATTTGCCAAGTACCTTTCTGTCCCTGTTTTGCTTATGTGAGTCCTAGAATACAAATCTTTCAAAGCAAGGTATTGCTTTTTGTGGGGAGCCGGCACGGCCATGGCATACTCATGCCAGCTCAGCTTGGTTCAGTGACCCTGAGTGGGGGCGATGAAAGGCTTAGAAAAGACAGACAAGAGAATGAAAGCTGGGTCTCGATGGAACGCTGCTTCTCTGATGGACAGCGCCCGCGCCCACAAGCCGTGTCTTTATTTTATAGCAGCTGCCTGGAGGCAAAGTAAGGGCGTGATCAAGATGTTTGCATCATTCTCGTGGGTTTCAATCCTACTCAACTACATGCACCTGAACTCTATCACTCAGGCACGTGGGGCCACGTGTTCAGACCATAGGTTCAAGCTTACAGCTATAGCTGTTGGCTATAATTGTGCTGGGAAGGCTCTGCCCTCCAAGTTGGGACTTGCACATGGCCATGAGAGGACTGTGCCCTCTCATTAGTCCAAGGCTTGAACCTATCCAAAACACTGTAGCCGCGCCCCACACTTTTGAATTCCCCACACTAATTAGTTCAGTTATACTAGTAAACATATAGGAGGTAAAGTGGATATAGCATTTGCTGATCAGAAATGATTTGGATCCTCTAACCTTGACCAAAATCTGAAAGTGACTGTCTCAGGACTGGAAATACTAGGATAGGTGCCACCTGTAGACCCGTTAGAAGTCCTTTGTAAGTTACAATGTACTCCCCAAATCCTAGGTTATTCAAAGTACTTGTTGAGTTGTATTTGTACTGGATCTTGAGTCAGGCTTTCCTGCTGAAACTGGAAGCATGAGACATACTTCTGTCCTTGAGAAACTAAAAATGCATTTATAACAGTGTGATTACGAAAAATGAATGTATAACACAGTGTGATTGGAATTGTGCCAGCAGCATGAATGGTGTGTAGTGGGATCCAGAGGTGGGCAGCTCAGGGATGCTGTTTGGATTTAATCTTGTAGGTTGATGCCTATTGGTCAAAGGGAAGGTAATTTGAGGCAGAAGGAACAGCATGTACAAAGGCCATGAGACCTAAGAATGGTGTGTTTGGGGAATGGAGGTTAATTCTATGACTGGAGTAAAGGAGGGGATGCAGAGGGTGGTGGGAGATGAGGACACATACCCCACTATCCTGAACGTGTGTAGCCCATAGACAAGTGCCGTAGACCAATTCCAGCATGTCATAATTTCAAGAGTTTCATCAAAAGGTTGATGAGACTTGGGGATTCAACAGGGTTGAGTCACTCATGTAGTCACCTTCTGGGAATGGCTGAAGGCATTTCCCCAAACCTGAATAGGAAACTGATTGTGGCTGCCAGACAGCTTAAAGGGCAACTTAATCTACATGTTATTGCCTCCTACTGGCCAAACACCTGAACAGCCGTAGGCTATTCTCCAAACTGACAATGCTTATCTATACCCTTTGAAATCTTACCCTTTGAAGTGTATTATCTCCACCTTGCCTTAGGACAAATTGTGTTAATAAAAGCAAGGGTCCTAGACCTAGACAAGGAGGGAGTCTTCAGCTCCTTTAGCTAAGCTCCTCTGACCCCCAATGCCTTTCAAAATTATATCTCGTCTCTGGACTCTTTATTAGTCCCCGGATTGTTATTTAATCTACGCACAGCCTTTTCCAGATTCCTGAACCCTTCTTGATGCTGGGACAAGAACCCCGGCAGATAAGGATTTGAACTTTGATTACTGACTTCGAGTGACTTGCTATGATAGTCATATGTTCACCTACGTAATTGCTGATTAACACTTGTAGCCCTGAGGTTGTTATGAGATAAACACCTGGACTGCTGTGGGTACCAACAAGCTATAAAAATGGATCCTCGAAGAGACCTCTTCGATCATTGCTTGATTGCTGGATGCCTTGCTGTCGCTGATCGCATTTGATCCCTGCCACGCTGGTGGCTCGATTGCTGGAAGCTTGCCTTCGCTGATCGCTCCCAGTCTGGGTATGGTCCCCCACTCTGCTCCGCGTCGCACCAGAAGGCAGATGAACTGCTGAGCCTCGGATGGATTCGTGCTAGGCCACTGAGGGGCGCAAGGATCTCTGACGGTGACGCCGCCCCCTACACCTGAAACTCCTTTCCTGACCTGACTTGCCAGCCAGAGACGGCGCCGCTGCTGCCCCAGAGGAGAGCCACGTCTTGGGTTCCTGTTAAGCCTGTACCCACGGCACCAGGAATTTGTGTGAGTAATAAAGTGCTGTGTGAATTGCAACTGCATGTATTTGTGTGGCATAATCCCTCCGGCAGTCTTAGTTATGTTAATATAAGGTCAGATGATGATGCCTGCCCTCGGCCTGCTTGCTTAGAGGAGTCTCTTTGCTGGCAACTACTTGAAGTGTCTGAACACCTGCACGGTTAAGTTTATCCGGGGGGACGCCTCGGATAACACCCCTCCTTTCTCGGACACCACGCCCATGCCAGGATCTGTTTGCAGGTAGCCATGGCTCTAGGGAATTTCGCAGAGAACCCAGACCACTCTGGCTGACAGATTATTGGTAGGTTTAACTAATCTGGAAAGCCAGGCCAAGCATCATGAAAGGTAAGACATGAGCAAGGCTGCAAAGTGAAATGTCTGAACAGAGAACTGTGTCTTCAACAAGCAATTGCTCTCCACTTTCTGCCCTTGCAACACTCTGACAACTCACATCCTACATCAGGTGATGGTTGTTATGCGAAAGAGAGGAGGAATTAGCCGGCCACCGAGACAGCTGCTTTGAACTCAGCCATGTCTGTCTTGGAAAAGCTCTTTTTCTCTTTTGCTTGAGAGTCGTTGGATTATGAGACACTCGGCTTGACAGTTGCGTATTTGTGTCTTCCCCCACGCCTAGCAGCTGTAAGTGGCAAATACCTAGAAGGATGGGGCTCTTACAGATTAACTTAGGGAGATGGCTTTGTTGAAGAAGAATGGCAGTAGGGCCACATGACTTGGCCAGGAGAGGGTGATCTTTCCTGATTCCTAATGAAGTCAGTGGGCGTGTGGTTATTGGCATTTTGATGATAACATCCCTTCCCTAGGACAGAGGCAAAGGCCAGTGGGCATCTGGGACAAAGAGCGTCAGAATGACAGACAGCTGAGCCTACTCAGAATACCCCCTCCTCTTCTGAGCGGATCATTGCCCAGGAGTCAGATTTTGCACTTCTTCATTCATCTGACCTTCATAGGACCCGCCCACCAATCCACAAATCAGGTGTCTAGGGGCTGCGGCTTAGCTGGGACCTTTCTTTCACATGTTGGAGGCAATTTTAAATTCTTCCTCTCCACAAGCTATCTCTTCTGCCTCAATGACTAAGGAAAAACAGGCTGAGACGACAGGCCATAGTGAGAGGTGCGGACAACATCAGAACTGGGGACATGCTGCTGGACATTGGAACTGTTTGTGTAGCTTTGAGATAGTGTCTATTAATAGCTTTGGCCAGTACCCTGAGGCCTGGGGGATACAATGCTTCTCCCCTAGCAGTCGCTGACCTGCTTTAAATTGGTTCCAGGGGTGGGCAAACTTTTTGACTCGAGGGCCACAATGGGCTCTTAAACTGGACCGGAGGGCCGGAACAAAAGCATGGATGGAGTGTTTGTGTGAACTAATATAAATTCAAAGTAAACATCATTACATAAAAGGGTACGGTCTTTTTTTTTTTTTTTTTTTTTAGTTTTATTCATTTCAAGGCCCACGGGCCGTAGTTTGCCCACGGCTGGGTTATACTCAGCACTCGCTATGGAAATGGAGACTGGCCTCCTCCTCCTCCTCCTCTAAGGATGAGAGCTGGGCCTCCGTGAGCAGCCTTTCTCCCCTCCACTGTTCCCATCCTTCTCCATCACCCCTGCCAACTCCCGAAAGACGCTTTCTTTTGGCCGTGTCTGTACAAGGTTGCATTTATTCATTCTGTGAATATTTTTTGAGCTGAGTTTTTAAAATTTATTTTTAAATATTGCAACACTCTTAAACTTACAGAAAAGTTGAAAGTGCAATGGAAACGAATTCTTTCCTCCAGGAAGGAGAGGAAGCTGTTGACCTGTTATCTGCCATGTCATCTCACTCTTATGTAAGATTCTGAGGGTTTGAAAATGCCTCGAGAGCTCACTGTTGGCTAGGACCAGGGATAGACAAAGAGAAATATTCCTCATTATTGAATCTTCAAAAATACCCATTTTTTGTTCAGTTCCAACATTGAAAGGGTTTTTCCTCTTTTGACCTATGCTAATGGACCACATCCACCCTCTTGGGCACATGAGGGTGGAGGGGCGGGTTGGAGAAGGCAGGGTTGGGGGTTAAAGCTGGTGAGAAGTCCAGGCTCTCCTAGGGCACACTTCACCTCCCACAAGTGATCTGGGTGCATCCTTACCTCTGTGCAGACTTGTAAGTGGAAATCTATATCTTGCCTATTCTGCTCCATGCAACCCTTGTTTTCCTACATTGTGAATATTGATTGCATTAAAGCAGGCTTTTTGCCCCAGGCCCGGTCAAGGCAACGATTAGATGCTGGCTCTAATTCCGCTTGCATGAGGCTGTTTATGATTGTGTATATGAGATAGGTTCCAACATGCAGCCTTTTTTTGGAAAGGAGAAATGCTTTATCCTGAATAATTTATTGGAAACCCCTTTCCAACACAAAAATAAGAGTCGAGTGAGCTCACTGAGATATAACAGCAATTCATCAGGGTATCTTCATTTGTCATCCCTGGGTCCCATTCTCACTCCTCTCACAGGCCCAGTTTTTGCTCAATGAAATAGATCGCTCTTTTGCCAGGGAGAAAAGATAATAAAGTTTTTGATTATAACATCCCTTCCCTAGGACAGAGGTAAGAGCCAGTGGGCATCTGGGTCAAAGAGCATCAGAATGACAGACAGCTGAGCCTACTCAGAATACCCCCTCCTCTTCTGAGTGGATCATTGCCCAGGAGTCAGATTTTGCACTTCTCCATTCATCTGACCTTCATAGGACCCGCCCCACCGATCCTCCACAAATCAGGTGTCTAAGGGCTGTGGCTTAGCTGGGTGCATCCTTACCTCTGTGCTTTTTTTTTTTTTTTTTCATACAATGTTCTGAATTCCCAACAAGAAAGGTTGAGCCACATGATTTATTTGGATAAATAAACGGCTGAACAGGGAATCTGATGAGTGTAGAAGGACTTCACTTACTTGGCATTTTTGTACTTATTCTATGTTTGTGGAACTTTACAAAATCTTTAAAAATACATTTAAAAGTAGCCACATGTAATTTTAAAAGTTTCCTTCTGGATATTTTTTAAATTTAGAAAGAATAAAGGTTAAGGCAAGATAGAGTACAATTTAACCAATAACAATGCATCTACTACTCATAGTAAACATGTACAGGCTTTATCATAATTGTTTTAGGTGTTTAAAACAAAAGAAAAGGTAAATTAGAAGCCCATCTGTATGCCTCCCTAATATAATTTGCCTCTTTCCCCAGAGGCAAACATTATCATAACTTGGAGAGTGTAATCCCACTTCATGTTTATCCATAAACTGTAAATAGATTGAGTCATATGTTTTAAAATTTACATAAATGTTATGAAAATGTACACACATATATCTTTCTGCAACTTGTTTCTACTCATGATTTGGTTTTTGGTAGCGATTCCTCTTAATTTATTCATCACTTGGGTAGTTATCCATACTGACATATATCGATTTAGTGAATTCATTTTTAACAGTTTTAGTAGTAACATGTAATTTATGGATATACCTAAATTTATCTTTTTGATGAGCATTCAGATTTTTTCTAATTTATTGCTCTTATTTCCAAGGTTGCTAACAAAATTCTTGAGTGCCCATGAGGAAATTTCTCTAGTATAAGCCTAGACATAAATGACTAAGTTTACATTTCACTGGACATTGCCCAGTTGTTCTCCTAAGGGCCTGCGTTACCATGCAGCTCCTCCAGCGAGGTTACTAGTTTCCACTTACCACTTCACCACATTCGCACCAAAGTTCAATATTGTGCAATTTTCTGTCTTTGTTTTAATTTGCATTTCCCTGGTCACTAGTGAGGATGAGGATGAGTACTGCATTTGTTCATTATCTACCAGAACTCAGGGTCATTCCTCCATGTGAGGTGCACTTTTTTACACTTTGCCCTGTTTTGTATTTGCTTTGTTTATTTTTTTCTTAATAATTTGTAAAAAACCTGAATATTAATTATTGCTGCTTATGTAGACTGCAAACATTTCCTTTCAACCCTTTGCTTTCATTTTTGCTCAAAGTATCTTCTATCATTCAAGAAACTTAAATTTTGATCTATCTATTTAACCTATGAATTTTTATGTTTTTTTAAAAAAGGTTCGAGAAATATTTCTTTATGGTAGGTCATAGAATTATTTTCCAATAGTTTCTGATAATGGTATTAAAGTTTACTTCTCGTGTGTATGTCTTTACTTTGTTTACTCTTGGCATGGTGTGAGCTGGTATTCTAGCTCTGGAGAGCTTTTTCCCCAGACATCTAGCTGTGGGTGAAAAATGACCCCTTTGTTTAAATCACTGCTACTTGGGCTTTCTGTTACTAGTAGCCTAACCCATTCTAACTGCTACATTTATTGTCTCTACTCACTCTTAAAATCTCTTTTGTGTGCATTTTGAAGCCTGTATTCCCCCCTCCTCCCCATTCTTCTTTTCTATTTTTCTTTTTCTTTGATTAATTTTGGAAGATTGCTTCAGTTCTATCTTCCATTTCATGCAGTCTCTCTTTGGCTAGCTCTGATATTGTGTTTAACCTATCTTTTGAGTATTGTCCTCCCAATCACTGTATTTTTTATGTCTATAATTTTTATGTTCCTTTTCAAATTTTCTTTTTTGTTTCCATTATGTCCTTTTCATGCCTGCTAGACTCTATTTCTTTCTTATATGTACATTTTAAGTAACCTTATTTTAAAGTTCATATTGATCTACCAGTATTATTTGTGATTCCTTGGGTATGATTATTTATTGTGCTTGCTGATGGTCTCTTAGAGCATCAGACTTCTTCAAGAGCTGGCTGGACCACATCTTCAGCATGAAGTATTTTTAACCTGGTCGTACACGATCTGCGTGCAGAGGCTTTCCTATAGGAATTTTCATATTTGTTTCTCTAGGACCACATTTACATCTTGGCTCAAGGTTTTCCATCATGTAGACAGCTTAAGAATGCTCACTCATCTACTCTCAGGCAGTGCTGTTTGGGGAATTCTCTTTCTTAAGGGCCATGGACTTGGGCCAGTGAATGAAGTTTTTCTAATTCCATTTCGAAGGACAGGAAAGACGCTTACTGGTTCCTGGCTCCTGTTCAGGGGCTCAGATCTAGTTTCTGATCCAAACGTGGAGACGTGGCCTCAATTCCAACCTCTGCAGAGGATTTAAAACCTTAACCTGCAAGACACGTACATGGTTTAGTTTCTCCTGTGGCCACAGAGGTTCAACTCATACTCACTGAAGTGTTTCTGGCGCCTGGAGTTCCTAATTTTTGCTTTTGAGCTTATATTTTGAATTTTTAAAATCCACATGCTTATGTAGAATTTCTGTGTGTTCTGAGAGGGAGAGAGTCTTCATGCATGAGCACAGTCTCCCATCGTGACCTGGAATCTCTTCCATTTCTTTATCAGCAGCTTCCCAGTTACATATGGGTTGTGCTCCAAATATTCATTTGTAAATTAGTAATTTTGAAGTCAGAATATATTGTTCCATAAAAAGAAACTGGTGTGATGAGTAGATAAATGATGAGCACAAGCCTCACTGCCTAGGACAGGTGAGCTACAAGTTTTGATGAAATCCAGGTAGCTAACTCAGAGTACAGTCTTTATCACCCAAAATCCAGTTTTCAGTCTTGCAGGTTCAGAAATGTAACTTATTTGTATAGCAATTGCGGACCCATCTCTTATGAAAGGACTCATTCAGATAGCAGAGTCTAATATGTAAAATCAGAATGCAAATTTTATAATTTATCATGAGAACTATAACTGTTGAGGGATCGGATATTTAAGACCTCCCGCATCACATTCTCTCCCTGGAGGCAAGCTCTGTGGGAAGCCACATAATAATTGGGAGGTCTCCTATTGAGCATAGAATCTAAGCACAGAGATTTTTAATTATGTGATCTTGAAAGTTTAATGGTCTCCAGGCTTGACAGCTGGCTGAAGCCACGTCTGTAATAGGGGGCTCTCTTGGCAGTGAGACCATTGTATTTAAAGCCATTTAACAAGGTGTCTGTCCTCTGGACAGAGCTTGGGTAGTCACTGCCAACATTTGTTTTCCCAGATTCTCTTTTTTCTTTTTCCTTTTTAATATATTTTATTGATTTTTTACAGAGAGGAAGGTAGAGGGATAGAGAGTTAGAAACATCGATGAGAAAGAAACATCGATCAGCTGCCTCCTGCACATCCCTCACTGGGGATGTGCCCGCAACCAAGGTACATGCCCTTGACCGGAATTGAACCTGGGACCCTTGAGTCCGCAGGCTGACGCTCTATCCACTGAGCCAAACCGGTTAGGGCCGATTCTCTTTTTTCTATGCTTCCATAGATGAGCCTATTGTTTCTTTAGACTTGTTAATATCTTTAGTCCAGTCTTACTTGGGCCTGCAGGCCACTCTTTTTTAATGTGATTTTGCTAAGCTCTTCTTCGATTCACTCTGGATGATTTCATAGCTTAACTCTCAGTATGTAATCTTATTTCTAGCTTCTTGGTAGGAAAGAAGAAGTCCAACTCACAGAGGACCCCCTTCCTCCTGTAGCAATGATTATAACCATTGTTTTTTTTTCAAACTCTGTATTTGAAAAACGTCAAATTTACTCTAAAGTTAGAATAGTTCAGTAACCACTTATATGCTACTTCCTTCATCTAAATTCAACAACTGATATTTTGTTGTGTTTGCTTTATGTATGTGAACACTTCCTTGTGTTTGTTTTGCTGGACCATGAAGTATTAAATTGTAGACATCATGCAGCTTAACCCATTAATAAATCAGCATACATTTCCTACGAGTAACTACATTCTCTTACAAACCACAGTACTTTCATCAGAGCCAAGAAAAAAATCTTAATTCATATTTCATACTTGAATTTCTCCAATTATTCCAACAATGTCTTTCCTACAAGCACTATTATTAATCATATTTTGGGGAGAAAATGCATGCAGAGTTTGAGGTGTTGAGAGCACCTTAGCCTGCCCTCAATGTAACAACATATGTATGAATTTTCTTCTTTGCTCCTCCCACTTCCAACTCTTGGCCTTTGAGAAGGATGATCAGGCAAAACAAAATCATATCAAGACCAAGACAGGAGAGCCAATTTATAGGTAAACGATGGAGTTATGATTTATGATCTTATTGACTCTAACAAACTATGTATATTCATGCATATGTTTTCCAAATACATTCAGGGTTAAGCTTTATATTCAGGCATTACCATTTAATAGCTGGGGCCAGAGGCAAGCAAGGGACATTGAATGGAAATCCCAAAACTCCACCTGAATTATTGTGAGGCATTACTGTTTACAAGAGTTTTATTGCCCAGTATCAGCATGCTGAGGATATTGTAGGGTGATCAGGGTAACACTTGTCTTCAGGATGCCAGTCCTGAAAATCACCATTGAGGTAATGCATCTCCTTTTTATCTAACTCTTATAAATAATAAATATTCTCATTGACTTCATAGGAATCTCCCATTCTTCTCCTTAAGATACGCTTCTGCATATCTTTAGGCTTGGTTCATTTAAAGTTTGGTAATATATAGGTGCTCTCAACTAGTTTTGTGTTCTCAGGACACATGGAGGCCCCTAATCACCACTGAGGCAGGGCTGGACTCTGGTTCAGTGTTGAGGATGAGACTATCTGCATGCACAGAGCTCAACTATTTGGACTGAGAACTGAGACCACCTATGTATCAATACGACTTTGCTATTAAATTGTGTCAGGGAAGTCTTGCCCAGAAAGATGAGATTGTAAACCAATAAATAACTTCACTGCTTAGATCAGAAAATTTCTAAAGACCAGTTTATTCAGGCAATAGTTTGTTCATCTGGGCAAACAGCTCAATGGTTAAACAACTGTATATGTATCCAGACTTGCTTTAAGACCCTGACCTTGCTGTGTCCATCAATCCTAAACTCTTACAACATAAACTTTGCCTAGTGCCAGTCAGATTTCTACATTGAAAAACCCACATAAAGTCACTTGAATCCAGACCCACAAATATCTGCTTCTACTTTGCCTTCCAGTTGTCTCTTGGTGATCTGGTATCTTTAGACTTGCAGGCAACCATTGCGTGGGATGCTGGAGATGCTGTGTTTGCTAACTGTCCTCTCCCTCTGGTTACTTTGAACCATCTTTGTTGACTCACATTTTCCTTGAGCACAGTATTTTTGGTTGATTTTTAATCTTCATTTTTCTGGTCATCTTTTTCATTAAGGCTACACATTAAACACCTGTAGATTATAAGCATATCTATGACTTATAGCTGTGACAGGGCAAGGTAAAAATTATGGGTGGGGTCAGAGCTTCTGACTCATTGAAATGATGAGGATCTGGACTAGAGCATATTGGGCAACTGGAGGGTGTGTCTTAAAATTGGGATAAGGTGGAAAACAGTGAGAAAGACTGGAGCAACCCAAAGAGTTTTTGAACCCTTAATGAAGATATGGCAGTAGCCTTGGGAAGCCTACCTCTGGACTTTGTGTTGTATGAGATGAAGCCAATGTTATTTTGTTCAGCCAGTGTAGGTTGGGTTTCTGTTATGATATTCCTAACTGAAAAATTGGCTAACTAAAAATACAGTTTTCCCTGAAGAAGGTTCTATACGAGCTCTTTTCCACTTTCCCAATCCCCAATTCTGACACAGTAAAGGAGAATGGGGAACCTGAGGAACTACAAAAGACAACAGGATTTTTTGGCTTGAACAGTCAAACCAGAAGGGCTTTGAAAGTTGAGCATGAAGCCAGTTATCAGAAAATGGATTACTTATCCTGGCCAAAAGCTGCTAATGCAAAGTAGGCGTGGGGTCAGGAAGCAGAGGGACAAAGAGAACAGGAGCGGGAATGCAAAAGGATGGGCTGTGGGCAACACCTGGAACAGGTGTACTATTGATCAAGGTAATGGTGAATGCGGCCCTAGCCGACTAAAAGGCAGGGGTGGGCTAGATTCCTCTCTCTGGTTTGTGCAGTTGGAGCCTCCCTACTCCCATTGGAGAGTTACTGGTCTGTGGATGCTGTGCTCAATTGCCCCGGGACTGTTACTAAGAAAACACTGAGAGTGAAATAGCTCGTCCTAGCTCAGTGTCAGCCTGAATTCTGGAATGCATGCTTCCCAAACACCTGAGCTTCTGGGCTTTGCCTGCTGCTCCCCTCCCTCCCCGCCTCCTCTGTGCCAGGTCCCTCCCTCAGCATTTGGCATCCTGAAATATAGTCTCATTTCACTGCCATGCCTCTGTGATTTACTGTGTGTGAGCATTACTGCGGAGCAAGGAAGGCATTCTTCATTTTCATACCTGACACATAAGGAGCCATAAAAGCAAGTCTCTGAAGTCAGACTCAAGGGCCTCTTGATTAAGAGTTAAATTGCAGATATGATTTTCTCAATTTGAGCTTGAGGAAACAAGGGATATTGAAGGTAATGTGATTGGCAAACTCACATTTCTACCTCCTCAGTGCACAGATACCGAGGTAACGAATGTGGAGGTGTGGGAAGTCTGAGCTTGGGCGTGGATCGGGGAGGAGCCGATGTGAAGGATTGGCTCACCTGTGTCTGTTTCAGGAACATGTGAGTTGGAAAACTCTTCTAATGTCATTCTTAATTAAGTAAAGTCAGCAGAAAAAGGGGTGCAATCAAAGATGTGTTGGGGGGCATCCTCAAAGGAACAAGTTCATAGATAAGAATTCTGTTCTTGTCTTTGCCACTGATGAGCTGTGGGAATCTTACACAAGAGCATATGAATGGGTCTTAATTTCTTTACCTAAAACAAAAAGGGGGTGGAATAGGACTAAATTACATGAAGATCATTTTGACTGACTTATGAGGAAATGAGAGATAAGGAAGGAAATCCAATAAGTTTAGAAATATGTCTGATACATTTCATCATGAAGGGTATTAACAATAGGCCAAGAGTTAGAGGGCGATGTAGAGTCAGGATAAGGCATCTTTAAAATGGAAGACAACAGAATACTTTATACTAGTAGAAATATAGGGGATATTTGAAGTCATAAAGTGGGTGAAGGGGAGAGAGAATGTAGAGTTCAGGTGACTTTGATAGGATCAAGGACGATTCCTCCCCTGTAACTGGATGGGAGGCAGAATAATGGGCATGGGTGCCAGGAGACAGCTAGATTTCATAATGGGAGAGAAAAGCAGCTCTCATCTGATATTTCCTGTTTTCTTAAAGAAACATAAAATGATGCTGTGGTTGAGATGTGTTTTGGAGGTTTGATGAGGAAGAAGCTATGATAGAATCTCAGAAAGTGAGAAAGTGAAATTACTAGGGTAATAGGGCAGGGCTATTGGCCAGTGTTGAGCATTGATTTGAGCTACCTGGTCACAAATTTAAAGTGAGACCAGTTAGCATGATTGTGGGATTTCTTCTCCAGTGATGTTCAGCTTCCTGAGTGCAGGCCCAGAGGAGGTGGGTGATTGGCTTCAAAGAGGACCTGCCAGTTGAGGATCTTGCAGAGGGAGATGGGCAGACGAGGTGTTTGTAAAGAGGCTGCCATAGCGAGGGACACATGGAACCTAAACTGTGTAAAGAGGGAAGTGAGGACTTAGAAAGGTGATAGATAAGGAAAAAGTGGTAGAATTAATGGGCTAGCAGGTGGTGGTCAGGAAAGCAGACATTTGTATAGGAATTTGAATTCCTTTCTTCTGAGTTTGTTTTGCAGGTTGAAGATGGGTGCAGGTCCGGTCCTGTCAAGGAATAGCCAGTCATGCCCTTTCCATCTCCTGTTTTATAATATTTACATACTTTTGGTGAATAAGTGAACAAAGGGATGGATCATTGTATCTCATTCTTACTATTGCAAAATGAAGTCAAATCACACGTCTTACTCAACAAATCTAGCAATAGTACATTCTACCACATACATGTGTTTTTAGAAGTTTTATTTTTGTTGAGTTAAATGGAGAATCAATGGTTTTCTTCACGCTCTCCTTATGAGTTCCCGGTTCCTATCACTGATTGGTGAAGGGAGGGCCTTAGCTGTTGATGATTCAAGGTAGAGATGGACTTATCTAAAATATGATAAGTCTTGCCTTGGCTGGTGTGCTCAGTTGGTTGAGCATCGTCCCATGAACTGAAAAGTGGCAGGTTTGATTCCCAGTCAGGGCACATACTGAGGTTGCAAGTTTGATCCCCGGTTGGGATGCATGCAGGAGGTAGCCAATCGATGTTTCTCCCTCACATAGATGTTTCTCTCTCTCTCTCTCTCTCTCTCTCTCTCTCTCTCTCTCTCTCTCTCTCCATCTCTATCTTTTTCTCCCTCCCTCCCCAGGTGAGGATTAAAAAAAAATTAAACTATGATAAGTCTTGGCACCTCATTAACGTAGGAAGATCTTAAGGTCTAAACAGCAACCCTGATAGAAAGGTTGGTAGGGTACATAGGTTGTTTCCATTACACACATAAGGTCACAGTCCTGGAGAGTTTAATGCCTGCCCCTCCTGCTGTCTTTCTCATCTTAGAAAAACACCACTGTTTATTTAGTTACCCATGCCTAAAATCTTGAAGTCACCCTTGGTTTCCTCTTCTCTTTGACCTTCCTCAACTGTCTTGAATAAATTTAAATAAGAGAGTGAATGAATGTGTTATACAACTTCAGTTTAGTTCAACAGACCTTGTTGAGCATCTATTTGGGGCTCCTTGGGTAGGAAAAACACTATTGTCTCACTCCTACCCATTCTCACTTTCAAAGGAGAAAATGATTCACTTTAATAACTATAGAAATAGCTAAATAAATATTTCAGGATGAGCTTACACATTTATTTTATAAAATGCCTATAAACTTGAAAGTACTTTAATTATACTTGATAATATACTGCAAGTTATTAAAACAGCATGAATTCATGGCCAGCACATAATTCATTGTCTGAATACATTTTGGGTGATTATTCATACATCTATTGATGCTTCATACTTGAAACACCATGTACACATCTTAATTTCCAATTATTATAAAACTACATACCAAAACATTATTGATATAAATATGCATAATTAATGTAAGTGAAATAGCCTACAGCAAACTAAATTGATAATTATGGGCTAATTAGAAAATCATAATTTAAAAGAAAAAAGAAAAGATAGCAGCAACTGAAAACCATGATTAACTCGAGTATAGTATTGAGGACGCGCGCTCGCGCGCGCGCGCGCACACACACACACACACACACACACACACAGAGATGTTTTTTCAGAAAATTATTGAAATGGAAGGGATGGTACAGATCACCACTCTGTATGTCTGTGCATGCTATATTGTCCAACAATGGACACTGCAATATTTCTGGTCCCTAGCACTTTGTGACGGCCTTGACCAATTATATGGGACTTCAAACACTATGTCATAAAAGGCGATGTGGGCCTTGGCTGGGTCTCTCAGGATTCTTGCCATTGGAACCCGGCCACCATGTTATAAGGAAGCCCAGGCAACACAGAGAAGCCATGTGTAGATGTTTCAGCCAAAAGGCCCAGCTGGAGTCTGAGCCAACGGTTTGCATCAACCACCAGACATGTAAGCGAATGAGACTTCAGATGATTTCAGCCCCCTGCCTTCAAGCCAACCCTGCTGATGCTGAGTGGAGCAGAGAAAAGCTATTCCTACTTAGTCCTTCCTAAATTACAGAGCTGTGGACAAAATAACTATTATCGTTGCTTTAAGCCATGAAGTTTTGGAATAATTTGGAACACATACGTATTACAAGCTTTGCAGTGTTGACCTGGTGGCAAACAAATTTTCTAATAGAGTACCAAATTAGAATCCTTGGAAAACATCAGTAATGCACTCATTTTAGTTTATGACTTACTTGTGTCAATCATAAAAATTCTTTCGGAGATTTGTATGTAGAAAATAGGCTTCCTGTATACATAAATATGAATGTCTGTGAAATTGAAAGCTATTTCCCAGTGAAACCACAGGGAGGACTTATAATGTTTGAATCTGCTCCTAGGTCCTTGGGAGAATCCTTTGGGCTTCCCCTAGGCAGTGGACAATTCATTGTGAAACGACAATCAGTATTAACTCTCAAATCAAGACCTCTATCTTTGGCCTCTATTAAGATCTCCATTCATGAATCTCTACAATCACTCTCTTCCCCATACTTTCCATCATGCTTACTTGTTTTTTTCATAAAATAATCTGAAAGACACAGGAAAGTGCCGGGAATAAGATTAGAAGCTCCCATGTAGCTATTGCCAAAATTGTACTGATTAGCATTTAACCATTTAATTTATTGAATATCTCAGGACTGTCAGGAGCTAACGTTGTGGAGACACTTCTAGCCTTCTTTGGACTCTTCTGTCCTCATTTCCCTCTCTCTCCACCAGAGGCATGAACTGTTCTGAAACTGGTGTGTTGCGTTCTCATTCATGTTCTTATGTTACTTTCATGAGAAAGGTTAGTATTTTTTTTATAAGTTTTATGTTAATGTTATTATATATACTATTCTTCAGCAATTTGTATTTTTTTCATTCAATGTTATGCTTTTGAGATTTTCCCACATTCATCTGTATAGTTCTAGCTTATGTTTTCACTGCTGTGTATTTCATTCTAGAATAGTTGATTTCTGTATTGATGAGCATTTAGGTTATTTCTAATATCTCACTTTTATGTAAGTTGACATAACATACTTCAATTTCTTTATGCATGGGTCTGAGAGTTCCTCTTAGGAGTGCTGTTGTGTTGTATGGATTGCAAATCTACTTTAATGGATATTGCCAATGTGGTTGTAGCAGTTAACATTCCCAGTAGTGGTTAATGCGGTTCCTTTTTCTCCATTGTGATACTTTAAGTTTTGTCAGATTGCTGGGTGTGAACCTATCTTGTTATTGTTTTCATTTTCCTGATTACTAGCAGGTCTAAGCATTTTAATCTTTTTCATATTAGTGGGCCATATTGTTTTTCCCTTTTGCAAATTATCCATGTAAATTTTTGCCACTTTTTTCTATTGAGTTATATACATTTTCCTATTGAATTTTGGAAACATTTCCATAATCTCGAGGAAAATATTTTGCATATAGATTGCTAAGATCTTCTGCTTTGCTGGTTAACTTTCGACTTTGTTTACGGTGGCTTGGAAGGAAGTTTGAAACATTAAAGAGGTCAAATTTATCAAAGATTTCTGTTGTGATTTTTTGCTTTTTAGGACTAATTAAGAAATCTTTTCCACCTAAAGACATAGAGCTTGTTTATTTATTTTTAAATGTTACTTTCCTATGGATAACCAATTGTCCAGGCATCAATTATTGGGATGGGGTTTTTCCTTTGTTGTTTTATAGTACAAATTGTGTCATTTATTAAGCTCCCATTCATCCTGAGGTGTGTTTACGGCTCTCTGTTTGCATGCTTCTGCATTGATATTTTATGTTCTAATAAGTACTTTTTTTTAACATTTCAATGTTTTGACCAGTGCCTCTACAGTATCAAATCTAGTGTCCAGTTCCTATCATGCCCTTGCTTGACCTATGAGAAACGTGGACACAGCACTGTCCTGATTTCCTGCATCTCGCTGGCTTTTCCTCCTCAGTCTCCACTGCAGGACAGGGCTCCTTTGTCCCACCTCCTCCTGTGGCAGAGCCCCCGGGCTCTCTCTTCAGATCTCTTCTTTTTCCTATGGACACTTACACCCTGCCTGATCACATCCTGTGTAATGGCTTAGAAATTGCCTCCACATTTAATTTCTTGGGTCTGACCTCAGTTTCATAGGCACCTATAAATGTCAAGCAGGCACTTCTTTCCCCACTATTGCTATGGATATTGAACTTTTAAAAAATCTGTAAGTAATTACTCCAAAATTTTTTAACATCTGTATCTGACAAAAGTGAATAATTACAGTTCTATTTCTAAAAAGTACAAGTTATTTTTTTAAGTACAAGTTATTTAGAATGCATAAACTCTAGTCTCCCTCATTCTTGTATTTAATTGGTATTAAATGTTTTAGTTCCACCTTGCATTACCCCATTCCACTTTTTAAATTTTATCGTAATTTTTTACTATAAATGCTTATTAGACATCCATTTTTTGGGGAGGGAAGGGGCTCCTTATTGATTCTTGCACCCCATACCATCCCTCTAGGGTCAATTTCATTTTTACTAAAGTTCACTTTTAGTAGTTCTTTCAAGAAGGTGTGCAAATGAAGATATTTTGCTGACTTTACTTGCAAATGTTTCTCTGTTCCCCTGGCTCTTAAAAATCGTTCATTGGATGTAGATTTCCAGGCCAGCAGTTATTTCCCTCAGCACTTTAAAGCCACTAATTCGTAGCTTTCTGGTATCTGCTTTTGTTGATGAGAAGACTGTACTATTTATGATTCAACTTCAGATACTTAACCTTTTTTTCTGATTACTTGTGAGGATTTTTCTTTTTTTTAAAAAATTATCTGGATGTTGGAACTTGTGATTCTTCAATCTTATGTCAATTCTAGAAAATTTTCAATTGCAAATTCTTAGATTATTGCTTCCCCCTCCCTGATTTTTGCCTTCTGGAGCTCCAGATATACTTGTTTCTGTTCATTCCTGTATGCCATCCTCCATGGCTCTTCATCTGTCTTTCATATTTCCCATCTCCCTTTGGGTTGGTGCATTCTGGTGACTTCTCCAAATCTACCTTCTAGTTTACGAATTATCACTACAGTTATTTTTTTTTCTTTCTGATCTTATGTTTAACCCATTGAGTTTTAAATGTTTATGATTTTCCCATTTCATTTCTAGAAGCTCTATTAGATCCTTTCCAAATCTGCCTCTTCCTTTTTCAGACTGGTCTGTTCTTCATTATATTTTCTTTTGTAAACAGTTAACTATTTAGTCATTTCAAACCAACCTACTTCACATTGTCTCCTGACTCCATTGTACACAGTTCTTTGGAGCCAAATCTCTCTAAAGAGAGATCTGCTCACTCTCCCTCAATGTGGTTTATTTTTCTCACATTTTGGCAACTCTGTGCTGTGAATTTGTAGCCGTCAGGGATGACTTATTTCTGTGGGAAGTCTCCGTGCTCTGGGCTGTACACTTTTCCCTGGAGCAGTTACATATTTTTTTCTGTTGATGCCATTTAGGGAGTCCACAGATCTGTGTAGATTTTTTTGTGTTAAATATTTGACTTACAGTTCCTCTATTTCTTAAATAATGTAATTTAACTTTGTGCTTTTGTGTGGAACTTGCCTGAAGTTTGGATATTTTATAGCTAGCTTTCTTTCCAAAAGTTTTGATAGACCATCAACTTCCTTTAGCCTCCTTGGGGAGGTAGATGAAATTCATCTATTTCCACGTTAAGGATGAGGCTTTTTAAAAAATCTCTGGACATCATGCATGTAGTTTAGATTCAACTCCCCATTTTTCTTTATATGAACATACATTCCTGTCTCCATATAGGAAGTAGAACCCAAGCCACGACCCTAAATCTGGGGAAGAAACTAAGTGGTTCCCCATGGAGTCAGCTTGGCTTCCGCTGTATTTTTAATTTTTCTCATTGTATCTGGCAGTTGAGGATTTCACCTTCTTAGTTTTAAACCCACCTCTGCGTTACATTTTTGGTCATTGTTTGCAACATTTTCATAGTTTTAGCAAGGGTGGGTCTGGCCTGTATTAAGGTAGCCTGCATATTACCAAAACCATTTCGGCCATGTTTATACTGCCATTTCATATTGGCAATACAGCATTAATCACTAGCGAATGGGAAAGAAAGCCCGAAGCTTTCACAAAAGTTAACAGAATTCCAACCAACCAAACAAGCAAAAAATGTTTAAGCCAGTGTATTGGTTAAAATAATGAAGTTGGTATATTTGAGCATCCTGAGTAATATATGATGCCATTGTTTTTGCATCAGACATTCCTGAATCCAGACCTTGGCTTGGCTACTTGCTGGTGGTGTAATCTTGGGAGCATTCCTTCTCTGAAACTCACCTTTCTAAATCTCTGGAACAGAGATAATACCTCCCTCCCGTGTTTTTGGTGTAAGTTAAGTTTGTATGGCCAAAAGCACCCAAAAGAATACATACTTTCATATTTATATTAAATTTATATTTCTTTAGAAAATATTCCATTCATTTAATTTTATTGACTAGACTCTTTATCTCTATCTCCATGTCCATCTCTATCTCCATGCCTCTATCTCTATCATCTCCATTTCTTTCCCAGTCCATAAGGTAGTGGGTCCTCTTCTGCAGTCAGTGCCTATGTAGCACTGGCTCGGCAAGTTACACTAGTAAACATTGAAAAGACACATGGAAGACCCACTCCTTGCAAATGCCCGGTGCCGAGGACACACATGTCTTATGCTCTTCTTTGCATCCTCTCAGTCTGCATTTTAGTCTTGCTGTTGCTGTGGTAACCAGCTGCCTGCAGGTGTGACTTGGCAGCACCTCTCCTCGGCTGTATCAGGCATCTCTGGCCTTCTCCACCGAAGCCTCTTTCTCTTGGGATGCTTGCAGGAGCCATGCAGTCATTCTAATACATGCACCTGGACAACCATGGAAGTGTGAGGGAACCAACACCCATGGGCGATGCTTGACCATTGGAGGATAGGAGCCGGCATTGAAATACTACCTTTGCTTGTCCTGGGAAACAATTCTTAGGTGCGTTCTATGTGGCTGTGGGAGGGCTTGTCTCCCCTGTTTCCCTCCCTCTACATTATGCTCCTATTTCTTGGGATTACTTCCTGAAGTAAAATACCTGCACATAAGCACTCTGCCTTTGGGAGAACACAGGCTAAGACACCTGGCAAAGGTCATCAAGAGACTCCATTTTCTGTGTGAGTAGGTGAGAACTTCACTATATCAAGATTTAAGGGCTAAGACTTAAGTGCTAGTGTTAATGTGAGGACATTTGTATTGACCAGCTTGTGAAACCAAGGCCACTCAGGTTGCAAAATTTTTAAATTTATACCATACCACTTCCCCAAGCGATGATATGAAGTGCTTCCATAGATAATGAGAACTATAAAACTTTAAATTTCAAAAGCTTATAACCAATGCCACTGCCCACAAAGCCAGGAACTTGCTATGTTGACTGCAGTGGGTGACAGAGCTACCAGGGAACACTTAAAGCAAAACAAAACAAAAACAAGCCTTAAAGGGGCAATTGTGGGGCATGACAAAAATAAAGAAAATGATACAAAAGTTATGAATATGTTTTCCTCTAAATCACTCCTGTCCTTGGGATGATTGACATGATTTCAACTTCCCGGAATGACTCTAATTCCCACGATTTGGAGGTTAATCTAAAATTCAGCCCGAGCTGACTTTTTCACTCATTTCCTGCCCGCAGGTAATAGGAAGAGCAATTGTATCACTTGCTTAGATGGCCAATGAGTAAATGGCCAGGGCCTTCCCAATCCTGGTCCTGTTATGCCCAGATTTCAAGATCCCCAAAGACCACCAGGGAGCCGAGTCCAATGCAAAAGCAAAGAGCCTTTATTCAAGCTCGAGCTCGGTCTCTCCGCCTCTACCGATGCAGCGGCAGGATGCAAAGAGCCCCCAGTCCCAGAAGTACAGCAAGTTTATAGGGCTTGGGGTCGGGTGGTGGTGTGATGCTCGGACCACTGAGTTGGCTGATTTCGATTGGTTGGGTGAGGGCTAGGGTCCAGTTACACAAAGACAGGATGCGGTTAGCATACCTTTGGCTTCAGGTTATTCCCCTTGCATTCCCATTGGCTGATTTAAGGGTGGGCTGGCTAACTGACACATTCTGTGGGTTTTTTCAGAAAGGGGTCATGTCGGGGACATAGTTACACAAGATGGAGGACGCAGTACAAAATGGAGTCAGTCCTGCTCTGCCCTTTCAGTCCCCCCAAAGAAGCTGGTTGTGATGCCAGCAGCAGAAATAGGGCATCTGGATGATATTTTCCAGCAGAGAACCAGCTTCCGACTCTTCTCCTGGCTGTGCTTTGGAGGTCAGATGCCAGATGTACATTGAATATGCAAGAGAGCTAGGGCACGGCTGTTCCAGATCTCCGGCAGTCTGCGCTACCGCTGATTCATGCATTTCTCTTGTTGTAACAGTTGTACTTGGGGTCCAAAGGAACACCTCTCCCCTGTGTCAGTACCGGGGGATGGGGGGGGGGTGAAATTCATCTTAGATGAAAGTACACAAAGCAAAAATCAATCTACATGAGCTGGAGGGGAGCAAATGGGTTAAAACCTGACCTATTTGAATAAACACCCCATTTACAGGCCACTGAATGGATGTAAACTTGAGCAGGCTGCTCAGGAAAGGACAAAGTGATCAGGAATGAGAGCTCAGAGAGGCAGGACAGCTCTGGGGGACACGCAATGGAGCCCCAGTGTTCTGCAAACCACGTCACTGAAAGAGAAATAAGAGCACAGGGACTAGGAGTGGCATTCAAAGAAATAACAGAATAAAAAGTTCTGAGCTGGAGGAAGACCTGCATCTGCAGATTACGTGTACTCCCAGGCCCCAGGCAAAAAAAAATGAGAGCAGCTCAGCACCTAGAAAACTGGCTGGTGAAATTCTTGAACTCCAAGGACGAAGAAATAACCACCCACACTTACTCCAGAAAGAGCAAGCTAATGACAAAAGCATAAAAGTCAGGCTTACCCTTTGTGGTGTTAAATAAAAGACACGTGGACAGATGACAGAGTTCTGAAAGAAAAAGGAGTCGTAATATAAGATCATGTTCACATGTGAGGCCCAGAGAAAGCATCCTCAGACAGGCAACAGCTCAGGGACACCCCCACCCACCACCCTGTGCTCAGAAACTAACAGAGATGCGTGTGCAGCCACCCAAAGCAGGTGCATGACCAAGGACCCACAAATCACCGAATTGGGCACAGCAAACGTGACAGCCAGCACCGCAGTCATTGAAACAGATTTAAGTGTAAATAACGATTGTAAATATGTTTGGAGAGCTCAATGCAAATGTCATCATGAGTTCAGGAAAGAGACGAAGTTAAAAATAAGCTAGGGCCGTGGTCGGCAAACTGCAGCTTGCGAGCCACATGTGGCTCTTTGGCCCCTTGAGTGTGGCTCTTCCTAAGCCTTAGGAGTACCCTAATTAAGTTAATAACAATGTACCTTCCTATATAGTTTAAGTTTAAAAAAATTTGGCTCTCAAAAGAAATTTCAATCATTGTACTGTTGATATTTGGCTCTGTTGACTAATGAGTTTGCCGACCGCTGAGCTAGGGCAAAAGTTTCAAATTGTGCCTCTGCAAATCATGAAGTAGAAATGCAGGGCGAATCTCCCGTTTACAACAATATCATCTGGACCTTCACAGAGCAAAATGTCTGTAACAGTGACGGGGTTCCCAGGGCTCCTGCTGATGGGGGCATTTCCACTGCTTCCATTTGGGTCCACCTTGGCCAGTGGCCAGCGGTCTCCCTTTTGCCCCCATCTCCACACAGGGATTCTAAGTGCCTTCCCCTCTGCTGGGCGGGAGTGTGCCGGGCCTTCCTACCGAGCCCTGGATTGCGGCGGGCAGGGTGGTTTCTGTGCGTGGTGTTTGTAGTGTGGGTTGTGTGTGTAGTGAAGCCACTCTTCAAGGGCAGTCTGGATCCCTCTGCTCTGCACCTTGAACCTCTCCATCTCCCCTGCCATCTCCTTCCCCTCCCCAACCTCCGTGTCATCTAGTTTCTGGAAGGGGAGAAACTGGTTTGATCTCTCTCCTGCCTCTGGCACTTCCAATTTTCCTTCTTGTTTTATGAGAGGCTGCGGAGGGTGCCCCTCGGGTTAAAAGTAAGAGAAGTTAGGAGAGGGGATACAACCTTGTCACACTGGTTTCTATTACCTTTTGTACTATGCACCATAACACATACAGCACAATGCACAAAGACACACAACTTAATGGTGTCTGTCAGGGCAGACACCTGTGTGTCCACCGTGGGGGCCAAGAGGTAGAACTTTGCCAGGTGCCCCGAAGTCCTCTGCCTCACCCCACTCCGGATAAGCACCACGCCCTCCTCCCTAACAGAACTGCCACCTGACTTTTATTAGGAATCACTTGATTTTCATCATGATTTCACTACCTAAACACACATCCCCAAGCACTCTAGTTTGGTCTTCTCTCCCTTTTTGAAGTTTATATGACCCAAGTCATAGCATATGTGTTTATGTGTGGGTCCGTACTGTTGCCCGTAGCTGGGGTCCGTCTGCCTGCGTGGCTGCAGAGCTCCATGGTCAGAGTGCACCATAATTTAGCTATCCACTCGACTTGATGGACGTTCGGGCTGTGTCCATGTTTGGCTATTACACACAGTGTGGCTCTGAGCATGGCTGTCTCGTCCTGTGGTGCACACATGCCCGTATTTCTGCCGAGTGTCCCCTAAATCAACAGGCTGGCACGCCAGGCTGCTTTATTACCTCTAACTTCCGCCCTGAGTTATTGATCTGGGAATGTGTATTTTAGCCCCTGCACTTGTATCCTGACTTATGAATGCTTGAGTGACATTGTTATAGGACATAAAAAGGTATTTTAAATGACAGCACTAGTAAATGTTGAAATAATAGTGCGAGAGCCATCAGACTCCCGGGAGAAGCTCTCATGTACACACAGGAAGTCCCAGGCCCTGGACTGGAGGGCGCTGCTGATCTCCAGCTGATGTCCTCACTCTCCAAGCAATAGCGCACACACAGTCACACCCTTCCTGTCCCATGGCATTGCACTTAGGCAGTTCTTCTTGAAACATTTTTTCAGCTTAGTGGTCTGGTATTATTTATAGTAGTAAAGCAGAATTCATATGCCTTATAGCTTAACCCCCTTGACTGGTTAAGCTATTCTAGGGGTTCACAGAAGTGCTTCAGGGAACCCATAAATCTCTTAGAAAGAAAATTTTAAGTTTGTGTACTTATATGCATGTGGAGGGAGGGGGGGATTTGGTCCATGGATTTTTCCAGTTTTCAAACAGGTCAAAATAGATGCAACAATGCTACACTAGATACTGGACATGAAGACGATAAAATTGCTGCTTATTTATGAAAACAGCCTGACTGTTCTCAACCCGAGGGCAGCCATTTCACTTCTTAGGAGTAGTGGCGGGCCACACAAATATTTATTTTCCCTCTTAAGGAGTTTGTGTCTGCCATAGGACCCGCACCAGTGTATCACTGACGTCTGAGAGTCTCTGGAACGGTTTTGACCTGGAACATTTCAGAGCAGGTGTTTTGGTCACCTGAGTCACCAAGGAACATGACTTCTGTCAAACGTGTGGCTCTGCACAAGCTGGTCTTCTGGTTGGGGCCCCGGAAGGGGTGAGTTGCACATTGTACTCTCTGATAACCAAGGGAATTGGCTTGTGGGATGGAGCTATTTAGGCCAAGCCATTTTGCTTTGCAGAATTGCCATTCACTGTCCTTTGGATTTAGTTTTTATTTTCCGATTTTAGTTGTTTCTGGATTGGTCTTGTGTCTGCGGTGATAATGTCATACCTTCATGTGCAGAAAGAAGTGTCTCCTGGTTACCTAATGCTGAGTCAAGGACTTAAAACTAAGTCTGAAGAGAGCCCAGCAGTGACCCTCATTTACTGTGAGGGCTCCATTTTGTTCCCCTGGAGTCCAGGGCTGATGCTCTGGTCACTTCTAGCAGGGAAGCAGCAATATTGGATCTTAGTAGTGTCAGCAGAGTTTGAGCCATCAAACTCCTGCCTCAGGATCCCATTTTGAGATTCTCAGGCAATTCCAATGCAATGCAATGCAATGTGTACTTATTGAACATCTACTATATCTCAATGCTAGGTACTAAGGATAACGATTGCCCAATGTCCAAATTTTAGGAGGAGGAAAGACCCAGACATTCCTCAAGTATATGTACTTACTATCTCTACCTTTCTGTCCTCTCAAAGAATCATATGTTGAAGTGCTGACCCCCAGTACCTCAGAATGTAACCATATTTGGTAGGATCTTTAATGAGGTAATTAAATTAAAATGAGGTTATTAGGGTGAGCTTTACTTCAGAATAATTGGTTTCTTTATTAGAAGAGGAAATTTGGACATAGACACATATGGAGGGAAAATATGTGAAGACACAGGGAGAAGATGGCCATAGACAAGCCAAGGCGAGAGGTCTGCAACAGATCCCTTCCTCTGAGCCTTCAGAAGGAACCAACCCTGCTGATGCTTTGATTTTGGACTTCTAGCCTTCAGAACTGTGAGTCAATAGATTTCTGTTGTTTAAGCCATCCAGTTTGTGGTACTTTGTTACCGCAGCCCTATGAGACTCATACACATACCTTATTCACTTCCCAGTACTGAGAACAAAGCCAGGAAGACACTTGGAACCTGATGAATATTTTTTTTAGTAAATGGAAGAATGAGTCAGCAACCTAGAAGAGCCAGGGTTCATTGGTCCAGTTTATACAATTGAATTCAATCAAGTACTGATAAAATGCCATAGACATTCAGAGAAATTAGATGTCATTTATGGGGTCCTTATGGAGAAAACTTGACCTCAGAATCCAGAATAAAACACCATTTATTGTTCCTATTGTCAGTAGTTTATGGGCAGATGTGGACGGGGATGTACAATGTAAGGACAATAAAAGTTAAAATTTAAGGAGAGACATCTAAACAAAATGTGGTTGGGCACAAAGGAGGAAGAGTTGCATTCAGAATGAGACAGCTGAGGAAAAGACTCAGGTCTTGGAAGGTTGATTGTGTTTCAGCAAACAGAAGTAGTGGAAAAAGAGAAATCCAAGACACAGCATAAGTGAAGGTAGAGAAGAAGGAAAGCAGGAACAGAACACAGTCTGGTTTGGTTGGATCCTAGAGTTCATATCAGGAGTGAAGGGGTAGAAGGCCATAAAAGGACAATATTTGGGAGGCCAGTCTGGAACATATCTGGATCTATATCTCTGCCCTTATCTGTCATAAAGCTTGGAAATAGGACTTTAGATCTTCCTCCACTCCCCTACCTTCCCTTGAAGACAAATCTTTTGGTTTAATTATTCATTGCAAAAACTGTCTTTTTCCCTTCTACATTTTTTGGCTGTAATTTTCAATAGGAAATTTATGCACGGTCAATTAGCCCTCCAAGAACACACTCAGCTTTGATGGATGGGCCAAGTGTTTGTTCAGACACCACTCAGTATGTGTGTATATATTTGTGTGTCAGTGCAGAGACTGGCAATTAGTCCAGAAAGCTAATCACCTCCTTCAAACAAAGGCAGCCAGAAAGTCTCTTGTGCACATTCAAATTCGGTAATTCACTTGACAATCGCAGGGCTTTCTGTGGCAGGAATTTCAAACAAATCTCTCTCCTCTTCTGCGGTGGCCCCTGGGGTCATCCTTTTCATATGCTGTGATCCCATGCAGGTCTGTGTAGCTTGTCACCACACCTCAAGCACAGCTCTTGGACTTGGAAGCACCAACCAATCTCTTTGCAAGCTCTTGACCTTGTTCCAAGGCAGGTTGTTGCAAGCTGTCAGCCCCTCAGTAGGTGCAGCGTGTTGGAAACCTAAGAGGAGGAGAGGTTGGGAAGGAGGTGGGGTATAAAGAAATTGAGAACTTGTCAGGTTTTAAAGGGGAAGGGACAGGCACTACTTGCTTTAAGTTTTTATCTAGTATTTATTTACACCCCATAGTGATGCCAAAATCATGTGAAGCAACCAAGGCTTGTTGATGCAAATGAGGTCTCTCATTACATAAGCTCTCCAGGTTCCCAGTTTTATTAACAACCAGAGCAAGTGCTCATGTAGGAAATGGCCAGTGAGGAAGCTATAAGGTTTGTGAAAATCCCTACCATAAGGTTTGTGAAAATCCCTACCAGGACCCTCTGTTATGCTTCTGGGCTGGGCATGCCCTCCATGCATGTCAGAGTCAAATCTGCATCCTTGCCCAGGGCTCTGCTGCTCACAGAGTGCTTGGCATTTACCCACAGGTACTTGCTTTGAGCCCTTCACATCAGAGTTGACCCCTGGAGAAAGATAAAGCAGAAAATGCCTTGGCTTTGGGGTACCCATCCAGATCATGCCCCCAAGAGCTCCAAAATCTGGGTTTAAATCCTAATGCTGCCAGTACTAGAGTTTGACTTGAACCTTTCTAGAGTCAGTCTTTCATCTGAAAGGAAAGGAGTTAGTGGGGTTCAGAGGTATTGGTGTCCTCTCAGGCTCCAACATTCTATGAGAAGGGCTTCATCTAAGAAATCGCTGAAGCTTACAAATCAACATCCAAGGAAAGAGGTTCTGCCCTGCCTCCTCCCTTCCCACCACACAGTTGCATGTCCACTTCTGGGCTTTCTTTTCCCTTCAAAGATGTTTTGAATATTCATTACCCCTCTCTCACCGGAGTCACTTGCCCTGGGGTGGAGAGGGAGCATGTAGTTTACATCTGCCCAGGCCCCACCTTTTCCTTCTCCAGGAATCCCAGGGCTGCCATCCTGGCAAGCACGGCCCGGCCCCATCTTCCTCTGTGGATGGCTCCAGAGGACTTGGCCTTGGCCTGGATGAAGAGCCCAACCACATGTCCCAGGGCTGAGCACCTGGAGCCATTTCAACTGTGGAGGGGCTTTGGCAAGGCGCTTGTCTCCAGCCCCATTATTTTTTCATCTTTATGCTCCAGTGAGTTTAAAGGGAAATGAGAACCAGATGTTTCCGATACCTTTACACCTAACTCATCAGAGAGCTGTCTAAGGAAAGGTGTTTGAGAGCCAGCAACCCTTTTTTTAAAGACCATTTGTTTGGGAAGTACAAATTGCAATGTCTTTCAGAAATCCAACTTTCACACCACATCCTTTATTCACCATTGCACCATCTCCCCCTGCGCCTCCAAATTGGAATCCTCGGTTTAGCTGGAACATCTGTATCTGAAATCATCATTATAATTCCTCACATTTGTGTCACTCTCCACTGTTTCCAATGAGATCATTGATAGGAAACCTGGTGAAGGCATCAGGGCAGGGGCTGTTATGTTTGCCAATGGGAGTATCAAAGCAGGTTAAGTGGTCAAATCATCTTGTAATTGGAATGGCTTGGACCAGACCCCAGGCTCCTAATTCCAAGACCTGTGGTTCTCAAACTTGAGCCTGAAGCAGAATCACCTGGCTGGCCCTCTCTTCCCCACCACACATCCTGGAGGTTTGGAGTGGGTCCTGAGAATTTGCATTTCTAAGAAATTCCCAGATGGTGCTGATGCTGCTGGCCCTGAGAAAACATTTTGAGGCCCACTGTCTTAAATGTACTTCCAGGGGACCCCATTGGATCCTCCATGAGTGTGTGGGGCTGTTTTCCTGTACCCAAACCAAACAGGACAGAAAAGGAATGAATCATCTTTCACCAAGCAGAATGCCACATATTTGCAAAGACCAGTCAACAACAAGAGGTCATTTTTGCTGGGACTTGACCCCTAACTGCCAGCAAAACCTCTGTATCTCAGGTTCTCACTGTTTTCTTTGCAGCTTCCCCCACCAGGGCTTTCTTACCCTCAGTTTGTTTTGTCTCCTAACATCTTATGACATTTTCCTGCTATTACATCTGACACCTCAGAGGTAATGGGACTGAATATCACTCATAATTCATAGTTTCCTCTCAATGACTATTGCGCTCCTTAATGTTATCTCCATATGCGGAATCCCCATTGGGGCAATATTGCCTTTTTGGCGTCGTCAGTTAATTTGTTCATTTCCATGTACGTTATTGAAAGCACTCTGAGTCTTAATTAGTCCTCTTTAGCTGCTTTTCCCTGCAGCCCTGTGTCACAGAAGCAAAGCACGGAAGCACAGTGAGAAATAGGCCTAATTAAGAGGCCTGATTGAAACTTTGAAAAGATGGAATCTGCAAAAGACAGAGATAATTCACATATAAAACAGGGGGAGCTGATACAGTGACAAGGGAGGTGAGCAGAGAGAGGTAGGAAGAGCTGTTCGGATTTGTCAAAGTTATTTGTTGTTTAGGGCTGTTGGGCATTCCCTTTCCCTCTAGAAACTTCCCTGCCCCCAATTACAAATGGCTCCGGAGGTGCTTTCAACTGCAGGGCAGTGATATCATCCCCCAGTGAGGGCTGGGCCCCTGACCAGGTCTGGCTAGTTGAAGGGCTCTATCCCCCTGGCCCTGGTGATTGTTCAGGTAGGAACACAGGACTCTAGTTGGGACAGTCTGAGTTCCTTCCCAGGACTTTTCTGATGGGTATAGTGGGAGGACTATCTTTCGCCCTTGGGATCCTTTGGTAAGAAGAATGTGACTCTTCAGTATTCAGAAGCCATCTCCCGCCCTCCCTCACAGCATGGAAGAAGCTAATCTGCAGCAAAAGAACGAGGCCAGATTACAGAGAGAAGGAGAGTCGGGAGGTAGAGGGAGATCGGAAGACCCTGAGGACAGTTTTTGAGCCATTCTCCTGCAGAGGGAGATCTGAGCAAGGAATGGGGCAGAGACACTGCTGGGGAAGTCTGGTTAAATGCTACAATGCGGTCAAGCTGGCTTTCCTCAGTGGTAACGTGAGAATCAGCATCTGGAGAAATGGCCCAGGTGAATGAGAAGGCCCCAAGACCACCCAGTCCTCAGTGGTTATCAACCAGGTGCTCACACCGGTAGCAGGCAAAGAACCCACCCCAGAGAGCTTCATAGAGTCTTCCTGACGATTTCTAAACATTTCCTTATCCTCAGCGGTCCTTACCTCCACATCGATGACAATTTCTTTATAACTTGTGCGTTTTACAGTAATTGCCATAATAGTAACATTTATGCTCACCGGCTTTGTCACAATCACCGATTACTAATGAAATTGCTGCTTTGTTCGCTTGCATTGTAAAGCGTCAACAAAAGTGCTGTGCTGTTGGAGTCCTTGGCTCTATAAATGACAGCTATCACAGAATATTTGTAAACACATTCATTTCCTCCTCTGAAAAGTGTGGGTTTTCGGTTTCACTTGATTTGAGACCCAGGATCTTTGATGGAGTAGTAGGTGATATTTAGTATGTAAGATGTTGAAAACCAGTCACTCAGGAATTTCAAACTGCTCACTCGCCACCTGAGAAGGCTGAGGACTGCAGGGCTGTGACTAGATCCTTGCACAGTGAGTGCCTGGCTCAGGGTGCACAGTTAAAGGTGCTTAAACTGCAGGACTAAGCCCCTGGCTCCTGACTTCCCATCCAGAGTGATGTCTTATCAAATCAATCGCAGAGCATAAACGGCAGCTGTCTCTGAGAGGCTGCCTACGTAAGGTTTGGGTGGATATGGACGGGCACAAAGCACCCAGCTCCCTGAGCCCCCACGGGCTCTCTCTCCTCAGGCATCAGGCCTGTTCACACTGCTATAATGAAAATGTTATATACTAGATGGTTTAAAGAACAGAAATTTATTTTTCACAGCTCTGGAGACTGGGAAGTCCAAGATCACGGTGCTGGGAGATTGGGTGTCTGGTGAGAGCCCGCTTTCTGATTCATAGCTGGCTGTCTTCCCGCTGTGTCCACACAGGGTGGAGGGGGTCAGAGAGCTCTCTGGGGCCTCTTGTAGATGGGCACTAGTCCCATTCATGAGGCCTCCGTTCTCATGACCTAATCATCTCCCCAAAACCCCACTGTTGGGGGTTAGCTTTCGACATATAAGTTTGGGGGAGACATAGACATTTCAGCCTAGAGCAGACTTTACTCTTTCCAGCTCTTCTTTTCCAGCCATCCCCCTTTGCACATCAGGACAAGGTTCAGCCTACCCTTGTGCTGGTCCATCCTGGGGATCTACTAGTATTTGAGTTTGGGGTCATATGAATGATGCAGGTGACTCAGGAGGCCTTTCTTTTTTTTCTTGAATTTATTGGGGTGACATTGGTTAATGAAATTATATAGGTTTCAGGTGTACAATTCTATAACTTCATCTATATATTGTACAGTGTGCTCACCACCCCAGTCAAGTCTCCCTCCATCACCATCTGGAGGCTTTTTGACCTGGATAGTAGGTCGCAGGCACCTGCACAGTGATGGGGAAGAGTGAAAGGTAGACATGGCCGAGCAGAAACCAAGTGCAACTGCTAAAAGTTATTTTCCAAAATTACTTCCTTCCTTTAAAAAAATGTAACCTGTTTGAAAGGCATTAACCTGGAAATTCTTGGGCGCCCCTTTGCTTGCTTCATGGCCCACTTGGAGAGATGGATTATTGCCATGGCCAAAGGCATGCTCTTCACCAACCTGTACAGAACCTGGGTTTTATCAGTCACGAGAGCTGATCTCTTCCCAACTCTACATTCAGGGATTGTAGATACTCATGTTCAGAGTATTGACACCACAGACATCTGCAGACACCACAAATAGCCCCCACCCAGCGCCAGTTGTTAAACATCTACCAGCACACCATGCTCCTAACTGACCTCCATTTACCCGTCTTGCTGTGCAAACCAGTGGTCTTGTCCCGTGTAAAACCCACTGACCAATGCCCGGCCCTCCAAGGCTCACAGCTGTTCCAATCAGGGAAACCACATGCTTGCCAAGACTTGATTATGCTTGTCCCAAACCTATTCATGCAAAATATATTTGTTATAGCAATTACCAAATTAGGTAAATATTGCAGTACTGATGGAATGTGAGTGTGAAAGTAATAGAGCTGTCATTTCCATGGAAATTAAGTTGAATGCTTGGGAAAGACTTAATAAAGGCAAATTGCTTAAAAACTGCTGTCAAATTGAGTGCAGGCAAAGCCTTTCAACTGTAAAATTTTGAGAAAGATTATATAAGTCGGGAAGGATTCTGAGTTCTTGTTGCTTTGAAGTGTCTTTACGTTCTTGTTCCACTTCATTATATAAAATAGGAGATTCAAAAATCAGGGAGAACTCCAAGTAGTGAGCCTGCACCCAAAGGAGAGAATGTGTATTAGTACATCTTTAAGTTAAAATATGACATTGCAGGTGTGCTTGATCATTTTTATGATTTCATGCTCTAACTCGTCTTCAGTAATGCTGTGCCATCAGTTCCAATCTTGCTGGTTGACAGGTTTCTACTGTGACTGGTGCTGGCCAATCATTTCAGCCACACGATGGCTTTATTTTAGGCAAAGATGTAGCCATATGATCTTAGCTCTGCCATCTTGAGGGCTCCTGGTTGTCAAGCACGTGGTTCCATCTTGTTAGCCTTCCTGTTCATGCTTCTCTACTTGCAGCCTGTTCACTTTCCCTACCGCCTTGATGCCCCCTTTCCCCTGCCTCTGCTCCCAGGCTTCCTTCTTCTTCTTCTTTTATTTAATATATTGATTTTTTACAGAGAGGAAGGGAGAGGGATAGAGAGTTAGAAACATCGATGAGAGAGAAACATCGATCAGCTGCCTCCTGCAAACCCCCTACTGGGGATGTGCCCGCAACCAAGGTACACGCCCTTGACTGGAATCGAACTTGGGACCCTTTAGTCCGCAGGCTGATGCTCTATCCACTGAGCCAAACTGGTTAGGGCCCAGGCTTCCTTCTGCATAGCCCTTCCCCCTCCTCACTGCAGGTTGACAGCCTTCCTACCCTTTTCTTCCAAACCCAGCTCTAGCATCGCTTTCTTCAGGAAACCTGTCCTGATTCCTGGGCCAGGAGTAATCTCGCCATCCTTGGTTTTCTCATGTAATTTTATCGGTCTCACTAATGATATGGATTATTTCTTATAAAAAAGTTACTGATACCATAAAATTGGGGATTTGAATATGACTCCAGAGATCCTGGTATCTACCACCCTAATTTTTATTTGAGAGAACAGGACCAGAGTCCTGACATGACTAGCTGAAGGTAGTAATAACAAGTTAGTAATAACAGAAGTGATGTACGAATGACACCTCCTACCTGGAGGGTGTTCTGTACTGGCCTCCATTCACCGTGCTTTGCACATAATAGGTGTTTTCACACATTTTTTCTTTAAGATCAGATTTACTTAATGAAAACCTAGAGGTTTCCTTTATTAAATATGTGCAGATTGGAAAGAACTACATATTCATTACAGAGACTGAAAAATACAAACTGCTAGAAAGAAGAAAACCATCATTTGTTTTGCTTTTCAGAGATAAGGATTTTTAACAGTTAGGACCATTTCCTTCAGATTGGGTTGAAAGAAAAAGAAATCAAACAACCCAGCATTATGCGCAACAAAAATGCTTGAAGGTGGAAGTGCTTTTTGATTGAGCAAAAGAAGTGAAGCACTCCAAATTGTGTCTCTGGTTCCTATCCAGCCGCCCATCTACTCAAGAAATGTGAATCTTGAGTGGGGAAGACTCTGTGCTCAACCCGGAGGGGCTCAGAGATGAATTACATATTGCATGTGCCTTCCCTTGAATGTTTCAGAATCTAGTGGAGGAACCAGGCCTATAAACAGATAATCACAGTGCAGGCTGACAATGGAGAGATGAACAATTGAAGGCGGTCTGTAATTACACGCAACATTACATGACATGGATTTTACGGTCTGTAACAATGGGCTGCGGTGGTTTATAATTTCAGTGATCAAACCAAAAGCCACATCACAATGACCAGGGAGACTTTCTTTAAAGGTGATTATTCATAAAGAGGAAATAATTAGAATTTCACAAACCAGTAATTACAAAAGCAGGAAAGGTTACTATGGTGTATTTTACAACTGCAATAAAAGAAATCACAGACAGACTTTAAAAATGTCCTATTAATTAACTCCATTAAAGGTTACTGTCTGAGATAGATGAGAGATAGATCGACTAAAAAATCACGCAATGAGAAGCTTAAGGGATTTGAACTTGGCGAGTCAGGCATACTGTGAAATCAAGCGCTTCTTCTCTTTATTGGTATTTCTAGCCTATGATACAATAATGATAGCTGGGTTGGGCATTATTGTAACAATCAGGTGCTATGTCCTCTTGTTCTCAACAATGACATTTCACATTATTGAACGACTTTAAAACATTCACAGGACTTTGGCAACCGTTTCATTAGTCTTGTTTTTATTTTAATTTATCAGGTTGGTTTTTCCCGAGCTTGATGCCTCTCACTGTGTGGAATAGCCGGAGCACAGTCAGGGAGGCCGTCAACATGACTGAAGTGAGTGGGGCCAAGAATCGTGAGAGAAACCAGTGTACCGGGAGCGTGGTCTCCCAGGAGAGCTCGAAGTGTCAAATGCCGCTGGCTTCTGGGAATGCTAAGAGAATAATTGTCCTCCATGCGTATCCCTAGACGCCAGGGTGTGTTTCAGTTTCAGCAGCAGTGGCCTGGAGTAGCTCCTGCTCCATTCTTGAAGGTCCCTGTTTTGGGAGAACAGCAGTGGCTTGTTCCTGGAGGAAAGGCAATTCTGCCCAGCAGGTGGCCAGCCAGTGAGCTGTGTTGCCCGGGCCTGATGTAAGCAAGTCACTCCCCATGCTGGGCCTCAGTTCCTTCTTCTGTAAAATGAAAGAATAGATAGAGTGACATTTCTGGCTCTTTCCAGCTCTAAAGCCCTGCGAAGCCACTTTGGGTTGCACATGTCTTGGAAGGGGTGCTCTGGGGCAGAGTGGGAACCCCTGTCCCGCCTCCCAGTCACTAGGAGTGACCTCCATTCACTGTCTCACCCTGTTGCCCACCCAAATCCATTCTCCAGACCTTCCTTCCAGGCCCCAGAGCTGCTTTTCCATAATACTCCACGGCTCACACCAGGAGTGGCCGTTCTGCAGAGACTTGGCTGTTTTCTCCAAACCCTGATTCGTTTTCCTCTTCCCCAACATGCAGGCACAGAACACTCTCCTGCCTTCCTGGAGGGCAGTGTGAGGTCATGTGACTGAGTTCTGGCCAAACAGGATCCTGGCTGCCAGGCCCGACTGGCAAAGGCCTGTGCAGCCCCTGGCCCTCTCTGCCCTTGCTGTGGAGAACCTGGAGCCTCATACTAGTGGCAGGATCTGGCACTTCCTATCCACAGGAAGGAAGATTGGGAGAAATCCAGGACATTCTCCAATAAATCGGGCAAGTCTTACTTTTCCCCAAGTTCCAGGTGCTGTCCTTACACCTATGCTCTCTGGGATGGATTGGGAAAGACATTACTTAAAATTTATTCCCAGAACAGTTTGGTGTGTCCTCAATAAGTTAAATATTAAATTACCACATGACCCAGCAATTTTGCTTATAGGTATATACCTAAAAGAATTGAAAATAGGCGTTCAAACTAAAACCTGGACATGAATGTTCCTAGTGGCACTATTCATAATAGCCAAAAGATGGAGATAACCCAACTACCCATCAACGAATGAATGGATAAACCAAATGTGGTGTGCCCATACACTGGAATATTATTCAGCCATAAAAAGAAATGACATGTAGCATGAATGAACATTGGAAACATTGTGGTAAGTGAAAGAAGCCAGTTGCCAAGGACAACATATTATAAGATTCCATTAATATGAAATATTAAGCCATAGAGACAGAAAGTAGATTAGTGGTTGCCATGGGCTGGGGGTGAGGGTAATAGGAAGTGACTGCTTAATGGACACAAGGTTTCCCTTTGGGGTGATGAAAAATTTCTGGAACTAGATAAATAGTAATGATGGTTACATAACACTGCAGAAGTACCCAGTGCCACTGAATTGTACACCTTAAAATGATCAAAATGGTAAAATTTATGTTATATATATTTTAGCATAACAAAAGCTATCCACACTTTTTAAGTCAATGAGGAGAGAGAGAGAGAGAGAGAGAGAGAGAGAGAACAGAAAGAACAAAATTGTGGCTGGAAGGCAAGTCAAGGTAAAAAGAATGCATGTGGCTTAAAGGTGAAAGTGGAAAGAGCAGTAGAAAAACAGTGAGAAAAGGAGAAAGGTTGAGGCAGGAAGCAGGTTGGAAAGGGGGGTGCGCACTGGGCCTGAAATGATCTCTTTAGTGGGGAGGTGGGAGAGCAGCTTGTTCTTCCCAGGTGTGTGTGTGAGGGGGTGTGGGGTGGTGGGGGAGACTCTGAAAATAGTAAAGTGCTTTGACCACTATGCATTTGAGCTCATGGCTTCTGAATCTACCAGGGACAGAGAGTTAGCAACATTTGTTGCCTTGATAATCTCTCTAGAATAGTTGAAAAGGTTCTGTGGCAGAGCCTCTGCCTGCACCGTGCCCTGTTTCATCCCCTTCTGCCTAGCCTGGCACAGCTCTCCATCACTGTCCTGCCTCCTGCATCCCCCATCACCTGCCCTTCTGTAAATGAACCTGTTCTGGCCAATACCTTCTTAGCTAAACTCGGTCTTTCTGGGACATGCCACAGGCTCTTGGTTAATATGTTTGTTTTTCTGGATCCTGGTCTTTGGGAGGAACAGCACTGGCACCACAGGGCCCTCTCAAGAGGCCGAGGAGAGGAGGGCTGGAGCAGACATTCTGAACAGGAGCAGGAACAGACTCCCTCCAGGTATCCTGGGTCACGTCCCGGGTCTCTCAAAAACACTCTGAGTGCACACACATGCGGGGCCCCTTAGGCCTGCATGGGCCGGTAGGATTCCACATCATTACTTGTTGGCCATTAATGGAAATGTGACCTCAATTTGCATTCAGATTCTGGAGATCTAAACACATTCATGGATATGGAAGAGATCACCCAGGGCAGGACACATTCCATGTTACACAAAAACTTGGCTGTCAAATACACAAAGATAAGAAACCGAACTTATAGCTCAGGATTCTCCCTGTGTTGCCCCTCCCCCCACCCACAGGCTCATATTATAAGGTTGTTGCAAAACAACTAGCAATGCAACAGGTCAGAGAGAATCATCTGCTCCTGATTATTCAAAGGGAATGTAGGCGAGGGAGCAGGGCATCCCTCAGATGGTAGTGAGACACTTCCCCGGGTCCTTTTCTCCCTCCCTCCAGTGGGATCAACAGGTCTTCAACTGCATCATAAAAGCCGAGATGTTGGCTCAGAGGCCTTCTTAATTTGAGCACATAATTACCAGGAGAGAAGGGTCGGCGCTTTATGGTCATCCGCCTCATGGGCATCCTTTCAATTACCGTGTAGTGCTGGGTCATAATGGAAAACGGGCACGATGCCATGCGTCTGAGAGATCTTTAAAGATGAGGCTTTCTGGGCTGGTTTCCTGATTGATTTTTTTCTTTCTTTTTCTTTTTTTTAAAGCAATGTTGTCACATTATCTTTTGAGGCCCTCACATTCCTCTTGATTTACCCCCTTGGAGATTAAATGAACTTCAGAGGACACCTGCTTCTGATTTATGGCTCAGTGCAGGCCTTTGCTTTGGCTCTGCCTTCATCCAAACCAAGGGCTTTCAGGGTGCTAGGGGCTGTGGGGCTCAGAGACCTCAGTGCCATCCTCTACCCTGGGGGGTTGGCGGGCTTCCCTCCCTTGGCTGGATCTACAGGCTCCCAGCTTTCTGCGTGTGGCCCCTGCTGCTGCCAGGGAAGAGGGAGGAAGAGGACTGTGCTCTGGGATGAGAGCGGTTTGCTCTTCGGTCCTGGGGCCTCCAGGACTGCAGGCCCTGTGAGGTTCCAAACCTGCTCAGAAGACCCTTAGTAGGGGCATTTGGCAGTCACCGTGTCTGCGGAGAAGAGGCAAGCGGGCTATGTTCTCACCATTTAGCCAATCCCCGTTGTGGCTGCGTGCACGACTTGGGGGTATGGTTGTTTTGCTTTTAACCCACTTGGATACTCCAGTCAAGAACTACTGACTGGGTCCAGGCAGGAAGTTGGTGCTCTAGGTTATGAAAGAAGGAGACTGTTGCCGCTGTTGCTTTGGTTCTGAATTCATTCGCTCTTTCATAGACCATGGCAACAGCCCCCTGACTTCTCCCTGCTTCAGTCTTGTCCCCTCCAGGCCACACTTGTCATTGCTGTTTTCAGAGCTGCTGTGCTCCCAGGCTCTAGGGGCCCTGTTCACACTATATACAGTGGGGTTTTGGGGGGCACCACTGACCTAGGATAGGATATGGAAGTTGTTCTCTGGAGTCATTCAATGCAGTGGGCCCTGGCTGACAGACTAATTTTTAAGTTCTTAGAGGGCTCCCCAATGACAGCAGGACTCAACCCAAGATCCTTAGCTTGTTACACGAAGCCTCTCCATCTCCCTGCTCCCAGCTCCCTCAAGCTCTATCCTTCCACCATCCCCAATTCTTTGCAACTTCCAGATACCAACAGCTCGGGGTGTCCTCTCCTGCCCTGTGCATTTGCCACCTTCCCTTCATCCCTCAAGACCCAGTATCATCTCCCCCTCCATTCCTTAGTGTCCCCCACTCTCCACCCTGAGCCCTGTGCCCAGTACCATCCCCTAAAACCTATCTATATCCAGAGCTTCACTGCAAGCACATCCTGATTTTGATTGGACTGTATCTTGTTTATCATTGTATCCTCTGGGCCTGGAACAATATGTTACCCAGAGTCAGCACACAATGACTGAGGAGAAAGTTCATGAAGTATACAACAGCCAGAGGCCTCAGAAGCTCCGAGTTCACCTGGGGAGACGACACACACCTGGGGAGGCACCACACACCTGGGGAGGCACCACACACCTGGGGAGGCATCACACACCTGGGGAGGCATCACACACCTGGAGACATTGTCATGCTGTGAGCTGCAGGCCCTAAGGTTACTCAGAGGGGAGGGTGTAGACAGAAGTATTTGGGGATTATTTCCTGTGATTCTAGAGCTTAAAAGAACCCTAGGGATCACTTTTCTCTAGTGTCCCATTCATGGATAAAGAACCAGAGGTCACTTTGAGAGTTGGCTGCAAAGCAAGAAATAACATTTTAGGCCCCTTGATTCCCAGTCCAGGGTTTACAAAGAAAAACTCATTGAGCTGAAACTAGCAGACAGTTTGATGTTTTCTTGTAAATAATTTAGGGGGAGGGGCATAAAAATAAAACAGAATTCTGTCTCTACATATTGATGCCGTGGCTGCTACTTAGAGAAGATTGCATGTGATGTTTTCAATTAGATTCTCTTTATCTGCCTTTAGAAGCTGGTGTTTTTTAAAGGACAGAATTGTAGTGCGTTATTAACACTGACAGCTTTGGTACTCACGTTGTGCTTCTGAAAGCACCAGGGGGAGATACTGATCTATCAACATAATCCTTACCCCGCGTGCTGTGCTGATTTCAGATGAGAGCAGCAGGAATTGCTGTCTTGGCGTTCCAGCAGAAACCTCCTCATGAGCCGCCAAAGTGGGTGTTCAATCCACTGGCGCTTCCTGGGCGCGCATGCCGTGGTCACATGGCAGGATGGGTTGGAGGATGGAGGGTGGAGAGCTGAGCTGATGTGGGGAGAGGGTGGACTTCAGCTGGAGGGGCCAGCAAAGGCTATCTCTGGAAAGGAATTCCAGCAATTGGGACATCCGGGGACTCAAAGTCTGCCAAGAAAAGCCACATCTAATACATGGAATGCTAGCTATGCGATGGGCACTACGCTCAGGGCTCAGCAGGCCTTATCTTAATTCTCACAACAATCGTGCGAGAGAAGTGTTATTCTCATTCCCTGGTGAAGGCGGAGTTCTAAGATGGTCCCTGAGATCCATCTTCCTGTGGACATACCCTGCATTACCCCACGACTGTTCATCTCATGGATTTCATCCCCATGATTAGATATTTCATCTGGCACAGCTGACTTTAAGAAACGGAGGTTATCAGGGTGGGTCTGATCTAATCACACAAAAAAACATTACCCCCTCTCCCCCAAATATCTGGATCTGGAGATCAGAGACACAGCTGAGAGGGAGCCAGTGTGAGGAAACTTCGCCTGTGGCTTTGAAGATGGAGCAGGCACACAGCAAGAATCTGAGCACATCTTAAGTTGCCGAGAGTGACCCCTGGTTGGGAGCTGGGAGAAGGATGGGGGCCCTCAGTCCTAGAGTGGCAAGGAACTGACTTTGCCAACAATATGAGTGAGCTTGGGAGTGGACCCTGAGCCCTGGGTGAGAACGCAGCTGCCGGCACGTTGATTCTGGCTTTGTGAGACCCTGAGCAGAGAGAGAGGCAGCCGCGCTGCGCCTGGACATCAGACCTGCAGAGCTGTGAGCCAATAAGTGGGTGTTGTCTTGAGGTGCTAAGTGTGTGGAGATAGCAGCAGTAGATGAAGAACTGAGGTTGGAAAGGTTCGGCTGCCCAGGCTTACAAAGCCGGGAAGTGACAGAGCTGGGATTTGAACCCGGGACATCTGACTTCTAAGTAAATGTCCTTTAACACTACCAGTGATTCTCAACCTAGCCCGTGGGGAGGTGGTTCAAATGAGATTGGGGTACACCCTGTGGAACTATACCACTGGCTTTCCTGGGCCTCCAGCTGGCAGATGGCAGATGGTGGGACTTCCCAGCTTCCATAATCGCATGAGCCAATCTTTTATAATACATCTCTTTCAATATAATTCCATATGTCCTGCTGGTTCTGGTTCTCCAGAGAACCCTGACTAATGCATTAAATTAGGGATAGAGTCCATCCCACTGCACTGCCCTGCAGCATGCCAATAGAGGAGTGGTGGGTGCTGGTGGGATGAAGATCCAGCTGCAGCCAATCTTGGGTGGGGCAGGAGCTTTGAGGCTGCTGGCCATAGTGTCTGACAAATGGACTGAAGGAAGGAAGGACAGGAAAGGGATAGGAGGGCGAAGAGATGGCTGAGGAGGAGGCTGACTCAAAGATGGTATTATCTGCCACTTTTTATATTAAATTCCTTTTTTGCCTTCATTTCTTATATGAAGTGTTACTGGATGACACTAATGCTTTGTGTACAATGAAACTTCATTAACCAATTGCTCAGGGGAATGGGAGTATTATGGTTAATTGAATTATCTGATTAACTGAGAGTTAATTAACCAGAAACCCTTTGTAGTTCTAAGTCATGCTGCGAATATTTCAATATATCTTAGTTCTCTTTCCTACCAGGGTTAGGAAGGGGAAGGAATCAGGGAGAGGGGGAATGAAACCAGTGTTCATGGAGGGTCTAAGGTGTGTTTATCCAAATACTATTATCTGCTTCCATCCTTGTAACTATTTTTTAAAATTTATTGATTTAAGAGAGAGAGAGAGAGAGAGAGAGAGAGAGAGATGAATTTGTTGTTCCACTTATTTATGCATCCATTGGTTGATTCTTGTATGAGCCCTGACTGGGGATCAAACCCCCATATTAGGACGATGCTCTAACCCACTGAGCTACCCTGCCAGGGCCCATCCTTGTAATTATTATATGAAGCCAACATTACTATACCACTTGACATAAAAAATAGAAAGGTGACCATTACTGAACATTGCTTTGCTGATTGAGAACATGGGTGAGTTGCAGAGGCGTCTCTGGGATATCAATGCTGGAGGCCGGTTGTGTGAGGGGGATTTGGAGTATGTCAGCCCCACTTATAAACCCTGGTTCTGATCCCAATTAGCTGTGTGACCTTCACTAAGCAAAGGGGTAGCATATCAAGGTAATTACATGCAAGTACTCTAATTCAAACTGGGTTCAGATTCTTACTCCACCTTTTTCTGGGCTGTGTAATCTTCAGCCAACAACTTTCTCTCTTTGCATCTCAGCTTCTTCATCTGCAAAATGTACCGCTACCTGCCTGCAGGGTTGCTGGGCGCCAGCAGTGGGTCTTGCATTAACTGTAGCTGTGATTACTACCATCAACATAGCCCAAGGTCATGGTCATGTTAGGGGAGAAGAGATGGACTATGCTAAAGATGCAATAAAGAGACCTCCATCTTAGGATGAGCCCCATGTTCCCTTTGTATGAAGTCTCTGACACTAATCTTATTTTTTTGTTCTTTCTTTCCCCTCAAAGTGTGATGTGAGAAAGCTGTTCCAGAGGGTGCATATTGGTTAATTTTAGTTTTACTACACACACACTTTCAACAGAAGAGAAGAAAACACAGTGGGACCCACAGGCATTGTTACCACTAAATCAAGCATTAGTTTGGCTAAGTCGCCAGTCTCTGCTGCCATCGTAATTTTGGGGAATGAAAAGAACAGTTCTTTTTGCTCAGATTGCTAGATTTATATTGCTTTCACTTAGCAAGTGAATAATTGATAAGTTGGGGCATATTAACATTGAACAAAAGAGCCCAGTGGTGTAAGGGTCCTGGGAAGGCTGCCTAAATCAATATGCATTCATGAATTCTGAGTGCAAAAGGTTGAGCGGAGAAAGAACACAGATTTAGACCCCCATGAATATTTGAAACACATTCTGCACACGCGAGGCTTGCTACAGCCCAAATGTTAACTGAAGGGGCTTCGGAGAAATGGCTTCTAAACAAATTTGAAAGCAAGAGATTTTCCCCTCCAAAGATTTCTCGAGAAAAATCAATCATCGTTGCTGTTTCTGCGGTCAGAAGGCATCTATTAAAAATCTAATTAGAGTATTTTTACCAATTAAACGTACCGGTGCAACACTTGTCTGACTCAACGCTTGTAACTGCTGGCAAAGCAAATGCATCTTTCCTGCGATCCGCGCAGACGTGGCAGCATGTTCCAGCCACTCCTACAAGCTCTGTCCTCCCCATGCAGGAGCCAGCCTTAAAATTTGATTAATCTAAACATTTTGTAAGGTGTCAAAAGAGGTTTCTTGCCTGATGCCTCATGGTCACCCAAAGTCCCAGCCCTACGGAGGCCAAAATAACATCATCAGTCACAATTTGCTTTTGAAATGCCTCCTGCTAGCCCCTAATTTGAGCTATCAAAGCTGGAAATTTTAAACCAAGTGGGAAAATGCTTTCAATTTTAATGATTCATTGAATTCGGCGTCCTGCTGGCAAGTCATCTAGAGTGTCTGATACCAGCACGCTGCTTGGCCATTGAAGATGGTGAAAGACTGCATGCCCGCTGATATTCTAATGACATAGTGGGGGAAACCATTCTCTGTGCGTAAAGGGCTCACCTTTTAGAGGTCATGAAACAGAATCTCACACCTGGAAGGGGCCTGAGTGGTCATTTCATTTAGCCTCCAGGCTCTCAGGGAAAATGCAATTCCTCCAGCCAGACTTAGGCTCAGCTTGCATACCCCAGGTGCTGGTGGGCTCACCACCTTGCAAGGCAGTTCATTCCATTCCAAGTCATCTTTGACATTTGGAAGCAGGCTTCTTATGTTCAGCTATATAGAACTTGCCTCCCTATAACTTAGGCCCAACTAGAGTACCCCTAAGCCTTATGGATGCAGTTATACTGCTCGTCTCCCATGAAGCAATTAATTTGGAGAATAATTCAGAGCATTGGCTCATTATTGGGTCTGAGAGGCTAAAAGAAAAAAATTGGCCCTATATTGTGCAGATGGTATTTGTGCCTTTCCCTGGAATTCTCATGCTGGATATCTTAATTCATGAATTAATGTAAAATTTCAGTTGTGTGATCCTAAGGGGCATGTTATTTTTGAAAATTCTCCTTTTGCCTATACACATGGTCTCTCTGTTTTTCTTCCAGTGCCATAATTAACAAAAAAAGAGGAGGTCAAAGCTACAGCCCTTAGACGTGTTGGAAAGAACTGAGATTCTTGATGGGAAGTCACATTTAAAGATAAAAACATCTGCCCCCCAAATTCTGAAAGGCTATTTAACGAGGGCCAGGAGCATTAGCTAGAGTATGATTGGTCCCATCATGAGAGGCGTGGGCCTCTCCAATTCCCCTTGTGAATAACCTTTCTGCTATTCTTACCTGTGGGAAAGAGAGAAGTTGCTGTGGTTAAAAGGACTCACAGCCTATTGAGTCAAGCAGATTGGAGGTTTATTCGTGGCCCTACCAATTTCTCGCTGTGACAACCTGGAGAAGTTGCTAAAGCCTTTTGAAGCCAGTTTTTCATCCTGTACAAATGGGATAAGAATTCCAAGTTCATAGGGCTGTTGTTATTATTGTAATAAAGTGAGATAATGTAATCAATGGACAGCATAGTGTATTTGGTTAGTATCTCTTACTATGTACCAAAATTCCTCCAAACTCAGGAGCTAGAAAAAAATAAGCATTTGTTATTGCTCACAAGTCTACGCATAAGCTGACAATTCTGATGGTTTGGGCCAGGCATGGCTGATCTTGGCTGGGCTGGCTCATGTGTCTGTGTTGGACTGATGGATGGGCGGAGGGTTGGCTCTCCAGGATGGGCTCATTGCATGCCTGGCAGTTGGGTAGTGGGCAGCTGGAGTTATTGGCTGTCTCTCAGCCACCAGCAGGCTAGCTTGGGCTTATTCACAGGGCAGTGGCCCAGAAGCGTGCACACCTTTTAAAACTGGCACCATGTCACTTCTACCACATTCTGCTGGCCAAGCAAGTCATTCAAAGGGTGGAGAAATAGATTATGCCTCTTGGTAGGAGGAGCTGAAAGTCTCATTGTAAAGAGCAGCCACTTTTGCCATCAACCTGCCCCACGCAGTTCCTGATGGAAGTGCTCTGTGAGTGGCAGCTGTAAAGACAGATTTCACAGACTGCAAATGGCGAGGATGGATCTGGTCTGTAGCCATTAAGTGAAGACATTTAAAAACTATCCATTAGGAACTTGTCTCTTAATCATCTTATTGTTAACATTAACAATATCTCGTAGTTATTATACTTGTCCTAGAATCCATGAAGGGGGGGGGGGGGAGGATCTGGATCAAGCCACTCATGGCAGAAGCTGGACAAGTTTCTAGGTCGCCCTGAGTGCAAAACAGAGAGAGCTGCTGGTCAGACTTGTGTCAGCCCTTGCAAGGCAGAGATCTGGGGGTTCAGAACCCTGCTGTTCTTGACCAGGGAAGAGCCCACCTTGATGGCCATTCCCATATTCACCCCAGTAAGGTGACGGGCATGCGAGACGGGGCATCACTGTGCTCTAGGTCTGGCGTTAGGCTCCTTGCATTGAATTCTTACCTTGGTCCCGTGATTTGTCCCCATTTTACCATCGCTGAAGCTGAGGCTCGCAAAGTCAGGGTGATTTATAAATGGCAGAGCTGGAGTTGAACTCAAGGAAATGTAGCTTGAAAGCCTGGCCTTGTTGCTTCACATCTCGCCACCCCTGAGGTCATTGCCAGCAAGAACATGCTAAAGAAGGAAGGGAAGTAATTTTTGTGAATGCCCGCCATGTGCTGGGCACTGGTCTAAGCATTTTACTTCATTGTCACTTTCATCAGGACTGCCTTACTCCTTATAGCCCCATTTTACAGAGGGAGAAACAGGCTCAGAGAGGTTATGTAGCCTGCCCAAGGTTGCACAGCCAGGAAGTGGTGGAGCTGAGATGAAAGGATCTGTCTTATTCCCCATTGCTACCATACTGCAGAAAAAGGGGAGGCTCTTTCTCTATGAGCCCCTCATCCCTTTGAATACCTGATAATCCCCCTAACATCCCTCCTAATAGTTTAATAGTCCCCGGAAATGGCAGGTACTCCGCGGTGTGGGAACTGGTTAATCAACAGGGTGCTGCTGTCAGTGGGGGCTTGGGACCACCAGGGCTGATTCTATTTGCCCCAGGATAGGGCAGACTTGGTAAAACAAGTTACCCTGTCTTTAATCTAGGAGGACTCAGAGTGGAAGCACTAGGGACAAATTAAACCATCTTGCAAAATTATCTGCGGCTCTGTAGCATCCTCTGATGTGCTTGGCATTAAGGTGGTTGTCATTTCTCTCAGGCAGAGGCTGAGGGTGGGTGGGGGCAGGCACACCAGGGGCTCAGCAGGAGCTGTCTGAGGACAAATGGATTATTCTGGGGATTCAGCCATGTGGAGAGGGTGGCAGTGACAGCAAAAACAAGCCTGGCTGCCTCAAGCCCTACCAGCTAATTACAGACCCCAGCTCCTCCACAAGCCCCTGCTACTCCCCCCAGGATCTCAGGGGCTCACCAGGCCCAGTTCATACCACTGCTTCTTCCCTCTTCGCCCACCCTGCCCCCTCTGTTGTGGCCACTGGGGCTCTTAGCAACTCTTCCCAGAGCCTTGGGCACTGCTGTACCTGCACTTCCTTCCTCTTCAGGTGGCTGATGCTACCCTGGGTACCAGAAACCAGAGCATGTGCCCAGTGAGGTGGGCCTGCTGCTTGGGGCTGGGCTGCTGGAGGCTGAGCCTGGGCCTCTGGCTGGGAACTAGTGAGGCCATCAAAGTGCTGGGTGCCAGATTCATCAATTTCACCTGCTTTTGGCGGCTTCCTCACACCCCTCCCGAGGGCCCCTGAGCACCTCAGAGCTTCAGCCCTGTGTTTGGCTCCATATTCAGTCGTCTGTCTCTCCCGCCACCCATACACCCTCAGTACACGGACCAAGGCCAGGTTGCTCAGTGTGCTCTGTTATCAGCCTGATGTCCAGACCCCTGAAAATGGAATGGAATAGCACCCCCTTCCCCAAAGACTCCCCTGCCCAGCCCCGGCCCCAGTCAGCATTTAGTTTCCCTCCTCAAGCCCCCAATTCATACTCTCTTATCACCTTTGCTATAGTTTCTAAAATGGCATTGCAAGAGATTTGGGAAGAAAGATGCCATGGGGCCCCTTAGTGAGTGGTTAGTGTGGAGCATTCAGGAATGATTTCTTGGAGAAGGGAACTCGGGGCAACTCAGGTGGGGCAGGGGCTTTGCAGGAAGGATGAGAGAAGGGCCCTGGGTGGGCAAAGGCCTGGAGGGAGGGGGTGAACCTGCCTGGAATGGAGGAGCTGTCTGTGTGTGCATGCAAGTGTGCACATATATGTGGGTGCATGTGTGTGTGTTTACATGTGTATGTGCCTGTATATGTATGCGCACACATGTGTGTGGCAGGATCAGTGTTGAAAGCCAGGTTGCGAGGCAGCCGGCTGCCAGGTCTCGGGTGCCAGTTTGAACTGCCTTGAGTGGCACCAAGGGGCCTTGGGAGAAACTAAGTCAGCAGTTTCCTCCCTCCTAGTTTCGGCCCCAGCATGGCGCTGCCACACTGCACCCCAGCATGGCTTCCTCAGAGTGCGGGGCTGGGGCATAAACCCCGAGGTCAGCTCTTCTGTCCTCCCCTGACTCCAGTGTGGCTACCAAGGCCTGATAACTCGGCTCTGACAGGCTTCCTGGCCCGTGACCTCCTCTCCACCCTGACCTGGCCAGGGGTCTCCTTGCCTGGAGCCACTCCCATCCCAATCCGCTGTCCAAGCCGCTCTCTGCTGTCAGGTTGGCTGCTCGCAATGTGACTCCTTGTGACCTTTAAAGGCTGAGGAATATATGTTGCATTTGCCACCTCCCTCGGGCCTTCTGAGCTCTCTCCCCTCTAATCTCCCAGGCACCGCCAGCCCTAGCACCTCCCTTCCCTGAATGCCTATGTCCATGTCTTTGTAACTTTCTTCCTTCTTTCTTTCTGTTTGAAATGCTCTTTATCACCTTGTGAAATGCTATTATCAGCTCGAAAAACACTCCTCTGTAGCCTCTAGGATCCTGGCAGGAAGAACCAGCTTCCGGGGGCACCCCAGGCCTCTGCTCTGTGGGTCAGCACCCACCCTGCTCCCTGCCATGGCTGGTCTACCTGGCCTGCCTTCTCCGGGTGGACTGTTGGCTCCCTGGGGGCAGGGGCCTACCCAGTGCATTCACAGTGCCTGCGCAGGGCAATGCATAGCAGGTGCCCCCTTGGCGTTGGCAAGGAGGAGGGACCCACTGGCCAGACAGGGCCTCCTGTGGTGCACTGTCCTCCCAGTGACTCACAGACGTGCGGGGCCAGCTCTTGCTCTTGGCTGGGCTTCCCCTTCTGGGTCTTACTTCTGAGGCTGGGTTTGGCTCACTCCAGTTATTTGTCGAAGTCCTGAAGGGCTGCCAGGGATTTGGAATCGGCTCCCTGATTCCGTGCCAACCACAAGCAATTTCTCTAGGGAGTGTTTCCCTCCCTGTCTAAAGTTTCTCTCTGAAGCCTATTGAATTTCAAGACCACTCTGTCCCTCCAGCTGCTGTCGCTGGAACACAGTCTTCCGCTGGTGTCAGCGTGGAGGAAGCCATACACTGGGATGGCCCAAATGAAAAGGCGATATGGGAACCAAGACCTAGGCAGTGTGGGGTGGTGGGTAAGCCTCAAGAGGACACATTACTGTGGGAACCTGGCAGGTGCCCATTTCCTAATTCCGAAATGGTGTAAACACAGTGCCCACCACTATGGGTTGTAGAAGACGAAGAAGGTTATGGGTGTAAGGCGCTCAGTGTTTGAAACAGAGTAAGCTCTCAGCTATTGTTATTAGCCGTTGTTATTATAGGAGTTGTCACTATTGCTTTTCATGTGCCATCGATTCAGAGCATCTCAGAGCTGGATCTAGTTCAAATCCCCACGTCTGTAATCGAGGAAACGGACATTCACACAAGGCAAGGGTTTTTCAAAATCACAAAGGCAGCGTGGGAGACCTGGAACAGACCCAGATGTGTGGGGTCCCGGCCAGAGTTCTTTCTTTTCACACAGCGCTGGCGTTTGGATGTGGGTGCTCAGAGACTGAAGCAGGTGTGGCTGCACGGCCATAGAGAGGCGAGTGTCAGCCGTGTGTCTCCCTGACTTCAGCCCCTGGGATGCAGAGCCACTGCGGCCTGCCCACACAAAATCCCCTTGGTCAGTGGTCGGCAAACTGCGGCTCGCGAGCCACATGCGGCTCTTTGGCCCCTTGAGTGTGGCCACGAAGTTTCAATCGCACTGTACGTGCGCCCCCGCACATGGTATTTTGTGGAAGAGCTACACTCAAGGGGCCGCAGTTTGCCGACCACTGCCCTTGGTGCAGAGCAATTAGAAGTGAGCCTGGGTCCCGGGTTCTCCCTGCTCTGTTCACATCTTTGTTCTCCCTGCATAAACATCGCCAAACTATTAATTTGGTTCAGGGAATTTTAAGTTAAAAAGGACCTTTCAGGAGGGCAGGAAATGGGAGCCCAGATACAAACTGTCTTGCTCCAAGTCACGTTGCTACTGAGGAAGGAATCCTGCCCCCCAGTCAGGGCCAGGCTGGGCTCTTCTTCCCACCTCTCAGCCTTGCTGCCCATCTGAGTTTTGCACACGTTACCACATAGGCTGAACTGACTCTTGTAGGGCTCTGGCCACTGGGGAGAGATCAGCCCTGCTCTAACTTGGCCAAAGTCAATACTGTCGGCTTGGCCTTTTGAGTTCCTTCTTAAGGGCTGGGACAGATACAGCTAGAAATCATGCCACAACCCAGGCAAGTGGACCATGGTTCAGAGGGCCATAGCCTCAGTGATAAATCAGGGTTTTGGGCAGAGATGGAACGCTGTTACCTGGAGTGGGTAAGCTCAGTGGGGTGGGGACAGGGGAGAAGATGGGTAGGCTTGAATTCCCTCAAATACCTGGACAGACATCCTCAGGGCGACTCGACACCTGAGTGGAAGGTGAGGCTGATGATGTGGTGCCCTCCACCAGGATGTGCGCTGGGGTTAGTGTCGGTTTTGGTCATAGTGACTGCTGAGGGTGTGATGGGGAAGGCAGATCTGACAGGGGTGATGTGTCTTTGAATACAGCTATTTTTCAGCCTGTGAAGTCTGGGTTGTGTTTGGAGGATTCCAAGTGTACATGCCTGATCTCATCTTAGACACTGAAAAGCATCCACCTGCTTTACTACTGAGCATCTCCTGGGCCTGAAGCTGGCATCATGCTCGCCATTCTTTTACGAACCCTTTGAGAGGAATCTGGGAGAGTCAGAGCCAGGCTCTGAGCTCACTCATTTTGAGGTGTTGCTACTGCTGTCCAACTCTGCTTAGTTTTGTGGATGTTTAGATTTCTCAACTCAGCCATGAAGTGTCAGTTTTCCCCAATGTTACCTGTGAGGTAGTTAGACAAACACTTGTTCCCGTTTTATAGATGAGGAAACGAGGATGTAGAGAACCTACAGAGTTGACCCATTGGCCCACTGGGACCAAGAATCCAGGTATCCTGATCTCCAAGTCAATGGCATTTTCAGTTATACAACTTCCTCTTCTAAGATTCGGAAGTCTCTCAATCTTGCCCTGCTTCAATACCCTCCTATAGCCAGAATGTTCTTTGGGGCAAAGTCTCAACTCTTCATGATGGCCTACAAGGTCCTCACGGCTCCCCATCAACGTCTCCAACATCATCTCACCTGTGCCCCTTTACCTCCAGCCACATAGAATGAGTTGTAGATTTTCATCTGCTCCAGACTCTTTTTTGCCTTTAGCACTTTTCACATCCCCATTTCTCTGTGTGGTATGCCTTTATCTTCTTTCTCTGGCTAACTCCTCTTCCTCCAGGCACTAGCCAGACCCAATGTGTCCTCTTGGTTGCTGTGTGTCCTTGAATTCCTGAGGCTGTGGAGGCAGGTGCCCTCCCGAGGATGCTCTGTTAGAGTGAGAGCCAAAGGCCCATAACAAGAATATGTTCAAGGTGGGACCAGAAATGAGAGGATCAGGGAAGAACACACCAGGCTATGGCAGCCCTGTGGACTTGAATTGACATACTGTAGGACAGAGGAAGGGATGAGGGGCTGGCTTCTTCCTTCCTGGGATGTCAGGATAGCTGGGAGTGGGTCAGGTGCAGGGGTGGGTGAAGTACACCAAGGACTAGTATGTTATGGACTAATTCTTCAGCATCCCAGAGAGCTCACATTCTTGGCTGGACTTGTTCAGATACCCTTAAGTAATGCTTTTAAAAGGCTTTGTACACTTTAAATTGGCAGTTTTATTTAATTTCAACAAAGTTGTAGTTGCAATTAGATCTGTCCAGATAATTAACTCCAATTTACCAGTTTGCAACTAGTAATTAATTACTAAAGTCTCCCAAGAGAGCCTTGGAAAGGAAAGTTGTTCCTCTGAGAATGGAGGATTTATTCTAAAGGCTCAGGGACATGGCGACCTTCAGGAACCTGTTTTCCCTGGGACTTCTTCTGGCTCCATCTCTGACATAGGTTGGTGGTGACTTTGAGTCACTCCCTCACCTTGCCCAACTCTCAGTCTTTTCTCTTGGAAAGGGAGTAAATCCTCCCTTTCCCTCATGAGAACCAATGGTCAGGACAAACAAGACTCATGGTTTGGATGCACCCCTCCTCTTCCTGCCTTGCTGTTTCTGGTGAGATTGAAGAGCACTCACCTGTTTTCCACCGAGCTTCTCCTGCACCTGAAATCGGTGCCATGTCACCATTTATTTATTTATTTATTTATTTATTTATTTATTTATTTTACCAATCCTTTGAGAGGAATCTGGGAAGAGTCAGGGTTGTGCTCTGAGCTCAGTCGTGCTTGGGTATTGCTACTGCTGTCATTGTGTATAGCAATAATTACTACACATGATCCCATTCTATATTCCACAATCCATCCATAAAACTGATTTGTTCTGTGGAAGTTTAGATTTCTCAGCTCAGCCACCAAATCCAATTTTCCCTAAACCTATACTCAAAGGTATTGTCAGTTTTTCCATGTCAGAAGTCTCCATATCGCCGTAGTTTTGCTTCACACTTGAGGACTTCTTATTTCCCTATGTTCTCAACCATGGAAGCCTATTAAAATCAGTCTCTCCTCCATGAACATTTAAAGAAATACTGATTGCTACTCTAATGGAACAGGGCAGGTTGGTCTTTACAGTAACTGGGTCAGTTGGGCATCTCTCTTTAAAAAATGAATCTTGACCTCTGCCTCACACAATATCCCCAAATCAAGTCCAACTGCATCACAGAGTTAAGAAAGGAGAAACACATAGCTTGTGCAAGGTAATAGAGGAGCATCTTTGGGCTTTGGGGTAGGCAAAAATTAAATAAGCCCCTTCCCCCAAATACTTACCATAAAGGAAAGGACATATGAATTGGAGTTCACTAAAATTAAGAGGTTTGTTCATCAAGAGACATGAATAAACCACAGAGTGGGAGAAGGTATATGTAATACATCTATACCACAGGAGTTCTTTCACAGATATTTAAAGAACTACAAATCTATGCATAAACACGATGCCCTAAAAAGCTGGCAAAGGAGGTCCCTCACAAAAGAGTATATCCAAGTGCCAGTAGGCTTATGAAAAAGTGTTCCACATAATGAGTTATTAAGAAAATACAAACTAAAATAAAAATGTGATACCACTATAAACCAACATTTATAAAACTGATGAGGATGTGTAGCAACTAGACTGTCATGTAACTGGTTCAATTTCTTTGGAAAACTGTTTGGCATTCTCTACTAAACCTATAATTGCTTTAACCCAGCAATTCCAGTTCTGGATATATATCCAAGAAAAATGAAGCTACTAAGCACCAAGTGACATGTACAGGAACGTTCACTGCAACATTACTCATAATAGTCCCAAAGTGGGAACAACTCAAAAGTGCATCATCAGGATAATGGATGAGTTGTGGAATATAGAATGAAACAATATATAGTGATTGTTGCTATACACAATGACTTGGATGAAATTCATAGACTTCATGCTAAGCAAAAAATGTCAGACCAAAAGAAAGAAAAGAAAACATACTATATGATTCCACTTATAGGAAGGTTGACAGCAGGTAATTCTATGATGATGGAAGTCAGCACAGTGGTGACCTGGTAGGGGATCAAGGATTGGAAAGAGTAGGAGGAAAGCTTTGGGATGCTGGTAACGTTCTATGTCTTATTTTGGGCAGTGGTACCATGGATATGTTCACTTTCTAAAACATTTTGTTGTGGTGTACAACGGAGATTTGTGGCATTTATTGTATCATACTATTTTTCAACATAACAGTTTCCTAAAAAGTCAAATAATTCAGACCTCAGCCTATATAACGGAATGAGAATGTAGGAGATGTATTGGGGCTTGAGTGCTGGTGCCTTTCAGCTACCCAGGTGATTCCTCCATGCAACCAGAGGGTTGAGAATCTCTGCCCTAGACCAGGGACCCCATACTTCACGTCGTCATTGCTCATTACTTTGCTCCATGTACATCTGGTTTGGGGCCTAGTTCAGTGGTTGGTCTCCCGAAGGTGCATCATTGAATGGGACACTCTGATCTATCCATGGGCAATCCAGCCTTTGCTGTGGTGGCTATTTAACATGATGGTTCTATCACTGGTGCCTATCTGCCTGCTTCACCATTTAGTCAATGATTAGTGGTTCTTATGCACCCTACGTGTCCCACTTAAGGCCATCCAGCTGAGAAACAGAACCACTAGGATTTGAGCCTAGGTTCCTGACTATTCGAAATCAAAAGATGATAGGCCCGCCCTTGCTCATTTGGCTCAGCAGATAGAGCATCGGCCTGCGGACTGAAGGGTCCCAGGTTCCATTCAGTCAAGGGCACATGCCCGGGTTGAGGGCTCGATCCCCAGTGTGGGGTGTGTAGGAGGCAGCTGATCAATGATTCTCTCTCATCATTGATGTTTCTGTCTCTCTCTCCCTCTCTCTTCCTCTCTGAAATAAAGAAAAATATAGTTTAAAAAAGATGATAAGCCCAAAGCCTTATGAAGAGGAAGAAATTAAAAATATTTAAATAGATAATTTATAGGAGGAGAGCAGAGGATGATAAGGGGATCAAAGTTGACTTTCTAACTTATACTGGATGCAAGGTCCCCCCCCTTTTTTGAATAGAGAGATTTTGAATTTATATTATAATCATTATTGCTTGTTTTGCTTCTCACCTCAAGTAGGGGCTCAGATCAAGCCTGTCTCATAACTGTTATACACGGGAGGATGCGTTTTATTTTGCTCCAACACTGTCTACCACTGTTCTTGATCTACAGCCCTGTAGGAGAACTGCAGACTGGGGATCTTCCACAGAAAGGTGTTATGAGTTGAGATTAGTTAGGCAAGTGGCAGAGTGAATGCATAAGCAGTGATTTTGCATAATGAGGCGTGTGAAATCCCACTGGAGGTTGTTAAAACAGCAGACAGACTGCGGTAAACAAGGAGAAAGGTAGGCTTTGAAAACAGATGGCTTTGAAAACCTGGCAAAGCCCTGTTTCAGACTTTTAAAAATTGGTTTTGTTAGTGCAAGCTATTTTTAAAAATTCTACATGCATATTTTAAAGTTCTGTTTTAATGATAAAGTTCCGTGGGTAATTGAACATCAGTTTATATCCTGCTGTAAACACGCTAACAACCAGATGTGATGGACAGCTTGCACAGAGACCTGAACTGTTCTTGCACATTAGGGCTCAAATCCATTATTTGGGTTTCAGGTCGAGGTAGTTTTGCTGACTTTGACGCTGAGTAGGTATATGGCTATGGCCTGGCCCTCCTTGCTAAGTAGACCCCCTGGGAGCTCCCTGCCATTAACCAGAGCAGCTCTGGTGCCTCTCTCCCACATCTATCCTCATTTCTTCCAGAGGCTGGGCCTGACCCCTACTTACCTGTCTCGCCTCACCTGCATCACTCCCCTGCCCTCCCAACACATTTCCAACCATTTTTTTTTAACATGGTGTGATTTCTCCAGTCACCCTGCCTTAGTGTAGACCAAACCATTTACCGGAAGTTCCCTTCTTTTGATAGTCCCCAAATTCTTTACAGAGTCATCCATCAGAGTCCCATTTCTAGATACCTTGGCCTCTCCCAAATGATGATGATGATGGGCCTCTCCCCTTCTCTGTTGATATAATTACCTTCCCTCTGAATTCCAGGCTGACTCACTGTCTTTTATATATTTCTTTTCAGACAATGTAAACATTTTTGGTAAAGGCCCCTTCAACCAAACCCCACTTAACCAATTCACTAGATTAAAAATGCTTTCTAGGTAATAATAAACATAATGATAATATCAAAGACTCCCATAGTATTTGCTACGTTCCAGGCGTATTCTCTAAGCACTTCTATTAAGGCATTTAATCCTCATAACAACTCCATGAGGTAGATACTATTATAACCTCATCTTATAGAGGGGAGAACTGAGAGGTTAAGTTCAGATAGCTATTAAGTGGCAGAACTGGGACTTGAACTCAACCAGCATCTTTGGTTTTAACCACTATGATTTATTGCCTTTCACCTCTGGGAAAAATACTAACTCATATTATAATGATCGCTATAGCTACTAGGCTGTGCCATGCACCACTGCCCTCAGCTGAATTGAATGCTCATCAAGAGTCAGTTGTAGTTATGCCAGTTACATGTGTTATTACATAATTTAATTATTATATAAACTGATGCAATATGAATGCAAAAAGAAAGCTTGTATATGGAAGTTAAATTGAATATTTGAGAGAGTCTCAACATAGATAAGCTGTTAAAATTATTATTGTGAAATTAGGGATGGATATAGTAATTGTGAAGGATGGGGAGAGGGGTGTAGATATCTTCTCAGATTGCTTCTGAAGTGTCTTAAAGGACCTAACTGGAAGTCACAAAAGTGAGACTCTGACAGTATGGTAACCATATTAGTTTTTTGTGGTGGCCCTGCTACATTATTAACACTCAATTGTCCCAATCTCCATTATAAGTATATGGCCACACTAATTATGGGTATAGGTTATGGCAAAACAGAGATGCAAAATACCAATCAGCAGATTCTTCTTCAAAGAGAAGCCCTTGACTATTCATTAAAACCCCCCATTAGAGAGCTAATCCCAGCCTCTGAATCTTCACTGTTCCTTGAGAGTCTGGGCTCCAGAGAAGGTCCTTCTAAAGATTGTGCTTGCATTCAGAAGGGAATTGTTTAGGAAGTTCCCTGCTGGTGTGAGACAGAGAGTGAGATTCTTAAACTTCTCACACTTGGGAGAAAATCAGATTCCTGCACTTGAAGCAGCTCAAGGATCAAAGAACTCAGCCCTGACTGCCAACAAGCTGCCATGATGTTCACTCCTCCATTAACGGAATTCTAGGAACGCCACCAGAGCAAATAGTCATTTGGCTTAGTGTATGCCCTGGCGTGGGTTCAGGTGTAATGAATAATACATTGGTATTCATTCAGGGCCTGAACAAGGCAAGTGTTATTATTTCACCTTTTTAGTTCAATTATTATTGAATCATTCAGTAAATTTACTTATCTGGGTCAAATCTGGGATTTGCCACACTTGTTCATTTTGCTGCTCTTTTTAGTGTACTTACTAGTAAGTTCTGAAGAGCAGTTGCTTGCTCAGGTCTCCTGTTTTTGTTAAGAACTAAGATTCTTAAGAATGAACATTTATTGAATGTTTATATTTTCTAGGAATGGTGCTAGGTAACTTAAGTCTGTTATCTCACAGAATTAAGGAGAGGGTTTTCTTTTTCTTTATTTGTTTTTCCTCTCTTAAATCTTCTGATGAGGCCGAAGCCCAGAGATGTAGTGTCTTGCCTATGGTCACATAGTTAGAAGGTAGAAGAACTATGGTTAGATTCAATACTTTCTACTTTCAAACATACCTTCCCTGTTTTTGTTTTTCTGTTATGTTTGCTCCTTACCAAGCTGTATGATCCTCAAAAGGTACCACTATCAATAATAAAACAGCTTCAGGTCCTAGCTGGTTTGACTCAGTGGATAGAGCATTGGCCCATGGATTGAAGGGCTGAAGGGTCCTGGGTTCGATTCTGGTCAAGGGCACGTACCTCAGTTGCAGGCTCCATCCTGGGTTGGGCCATGCAGGAGGCAACCAATCTGTTTCTCTCTCACATTGATTTTTCTCTTTCTCTGTCTCTCCCCCTCCCTTCCACTCTATTTAAAAATCAATGGAAAAATATCCTCGGGTGAGGATTAACAAAAAACAACAACAAAAAACAGCTTTGGTATAATTATGCTGCTGGTTAGATCTATGGGTCTTCCTCAACAAACAATAGCTAAGATTTGGAAGCAGTCAAAGTGCCCATCAGTAGATGAATAGATAACAAAAGCTGTGGTACATTTATACAATAGAATACTTCTCAGCTGTTAAAACGAAGAAAATCTTACTTTTTTTGTGACAGTATGATGGTCCAGGGGAGGATTATGCTAAGTGAAATAAGCCAGTCAGAGAAAGACAAATACCATATGATTTCACTTATGTGTGGAATTTAGTGAACAAAATAAGCTAACCAACAAAATAGAAACAGACTCAGATACAAATAGACTGACAGCTGTTAGAGGGGAGGGGGATTGAGGGGACTGGGTAAAAATGGTGAAGGGATTAAGCAAAAAACAACTCACAGACACAGATAATAGTACCATGATAACCAGAGTGAAAGGGGGGTGGGGGGAAATAGAAGAAGGTAAAGGGGGGGATAAATGGTGACAGAAGAAGACTTGACTTTGGGTGGTGAACACACAATACAATATTCAGATGACATTTTATAGAATTTGTACACCTGAAATCTCTATAGTTTTCTTAACCAATGTCACCCCAATAAATTCAATAAAATTTTTTAAAAAGATTTGACGTAGAAGCGAAGCCTGTGTCCATTTCCACTAAGAACCTTGGGCTCAAGCACCAGTCCCAAGACTGTGCATGTGTTGGATATGTCCTAAACCAGCGGTTGCCAACCGGTGGTCCACGGACTACTGGTGGTCCGTGAGGTCCGAAAGGTTGGCGACCGCTGTCCTAAACAGCACTAAGGACCTCTCTGGTGAGCCATCCCTTTCTTGGAAGAGCTGACATTTACATTGACTTTTTCTGCTGCCTTTGACTCATGCTGTAATCTAAGAAGTCACACAGAGCTGTGTGCTCTGTCAATGGCCAGGCAAAGGGATATCCAGCAGAGACAAACTGATAGATATAAATGTTAGCATCATCATTTGGATACCCTTCGTGTTGACTTGGGATGGTAATAAGGGGCAAAGCTTTATTTTTCTTATAGTAGGTATGAATATATTTTTAAAATTTCCTCCTTATTGAAATATACATAAAGTGCACATATTGTAAGTGCATAGCTCTATCCATTTTTACAAACTAAATATACCTACCTAATCAGCACCCATGTCAAGAAAAAGATCAGTACCATCTCTCCAGAAATCCCCCTTTATCTGCCCTTCTAGTCATTACTCTTATTCTCAGGGTAACCACTATCCTGATTTCTAACAGCATAGATTACTTTTGCCCGTGTTAGTGCTTTATCTTAATAGAATCATATGTACCATACATAATAGAACCATAAATACATACTCTTGTGTCTATCTTTTTTCACTCAACATGTCATGAAATCCATCTATGATGTTGAGTAAAATTGTCAATTACTGTATATAAATTTTTTAACCCCTTGAGCAGTGAAATTTTCAAAACAATGAGAAAAATATCACTTAATTTTTATTGTAGATTGACATACAATGGGTAAATTCTTTAGTGCATATATGCACTTTAATGTCTGAAAGCTACCATTTTCTTGGTTGCAAAACTCGGTTAGGAAAGATACTTGGGTGTCCTCAATTGTTATATATTGGTTAAGGTACCAGGAATCAGCCCAAACACCCAAGCACAGACCCCATTCCTCTTGGCTGTGGTCTTATGAAAGGTGCTCATTTTATACTCAGGAGTGGGCGGGAGTGGGAGGAGAGCCAGGGCTCCCTGTCTTGGTCTCCATACACCTCCATTTGGATGGAAACAATTAGAACCATCTGTTCAGTGCTTTGCACTTTCGCTTCTATGACTTCATTCTTCCCTCACAGTTAGTTGTCCCAGGAGGAAGCCCTGTGTCATCCCTTGGGAACGACAGGAGAACTGAGGCTCTGAGGGCCTAAGTGGCTTGTCCAGATTGTACAACTAGTATTGGGATTTAACTCTTTCCCCTGCCTCAGCTTGTCCCTCTGAAGATGATACTTCTGAGCACCCCATATAACAGAGAGCTGATAAAACTCAGGGTCTCTGAGGAGGAAGCTTGAGTTGTCTATAGGGCAACCAGCTGATGAAACCTGGTGAAGAGTCAGGCAACTGGGCCCAAGCTCAGGTGGAGCTGGCTGCTGTGCTGCTGGAGGGCCTCACGGTCCCCAGTCATGATTCCCACCTTTGATTCCCAGCAGATCTCAAAATTCTCCCCGCACAGAGATTTCCCATCTCTGATAGGGGTGTAAGCCGTCAAAGGGGCAGGCCAAGGTGGCCGTTAGAGAGACAGAAGCCTTGGTGACCTGGCCTGGGAGGTGAGAAATGAAACAAATCTGCAGCAGGGCCAGTTTTTCGGTGACAGAACCAGATAAAAAGCAGAGTTCGTTCTTTGTTCATCCCGATCAGGGGCCATTAGGAAGAGTATGAGGTTGGCTTTCCAATCCCAGAGATCTAATGATTTTCTCTGTAATAATTTTCTAATCAGGTCGTCTGATCTTTAATTTGCATTCGGTCTTTTTTTGCCTAGACTGTGTCACAGCCTCCTAGTGGGCTGCTGTTGTTTCTCAACTCCTTCCTCCCACCTGTCTGCCCCTTGGGGCCCTGGTGGCAGTCACACTTCCCTGCCCTGCTCTAACACTCTGCGGTCCATTCTTTCACCCCATGTGTTTAGTCTAGTGTGCAGTGGCCTCCACAATCACCTCTGTAACGTCCCCAGTTGCTGAAACACCCCCCCTGTATTCCTATCATGCTGAACTACACTCCGTTTCCCCAAAGCACTGTGCACGTTCACGCCTCAGCACTCTGCTTGTAACGCCATGCGACTCCCATTTACCTGCTTTTTCGCTGGATAATTGATAAAGGTTCAGCTCGGCTCAGTTGTCATTCTCCCCAGAGGCATTTCCCGCCTCCTGTTGGGGGTGGGCCCTCTCCTCTGTGCCCTGTGGTACCTGTGCTTCCCTCCGCCTAGTTTCCCTGCACTATGTCAGTTCACCCCCTCAGTTAGAGTCTCCTTCTAACGCTCCTTACATCTTGGGCTCCTAGCAGGGTTCTTAGCCACAGTTTAGTCAATGTTTCTTCACCTAAACAGCACAAAGATCCATTATGCTGGCTTGAGGCAGGCAGAGGGCTTGAGAGGTGTCTCATGGGCAGAGAAAAGAACTCAGGCCAACAGAACAACTGTGCCCAGAGATTTTTCTGGTCAGAGACTAGGAATCCTGGACAGCTCCCCACACCTTTGGGGGCATGTGTGAAATGCTCATACTTTAGGCATGTTTCCCTATCTCTGCGGTTAATGGATCCACTCCTTGTACGTGGAGCCTGGTGTCCATTGCATGTCAAGGGGAGAAAGAGCCCCAGGAGGGAGGAGAGGGATATGCCTTGGAGTTGGTTTAACAGCCGACAGCTGCACTGACTTAATTGGATTTTATTCTATTTGATCTTGGATAAAGAGGATTTTTGAGAGTCCATTTTCTCTGCCGTAAGTGTTCTTGCTGGAAAAAAAAAATAGCCCCCCCCCCCCCAAAACCTATGCTAATGTCAGTTCAGTTCCTAGATCCTCGCTAGCCAAGCTTGCTCCACACGGGGGCAGTAGCGCACCGCCGACCTGCTCAGGAGCCCCCACGGGAGCTGATGTGTAAATCTGGAGCGTTCACCAGGAATTAACTCTAGTTAGATATTTTCCATTTCATATACATCAGCGAGAAATACCACTTAAGACGAGGTTGGAAATAAATTAAGCCGGGGACCACATAAAGAGGTTTATATTTGCTTTTCTGCCATTGTCTGTGAGTTTTTATGTTTTGAGTGTTTTCTGACTGGATCACAAACTCCCAGTTTGAATCTGATTGTGCCATAAAGCCATTCCCATCAACTTGAGGGTATCCCCAAGAATTCCAGGTCAAGATGGAAAACCTCCCTGTGTCAACTAATGGCTTTGGGATGCCTAGAATGTGCCAGGCACTGTACCATGGGTTAGTTCAACACTCCAGGAAGTTAACATCATTCTCCTTATAGACCAGAAGAGGAATCACACTCAGAGGGGTCAAGGTCACACAGCTGAAGGACATCAAGGAACTTGAATGTACGTTCCATAAAGGCAGGGAGGATGCTTGTCTCGTTCGTTCACTAATGTATTCCTAACACTCAGGGCAGCGCCTGCCACACAGTTGACACTTAGTGAATATATGTCAAGCGACTCAATAGCTGAATAGTTGTTGACTCCGAGAGCATTTCTCTCCATGCTGCGCTTTCAGAAGCGGGTCAGCCATCCCTCAAGCATTCCTAGTGGATGTTCTATTGCTATGGCAGCCCTTGGGAAGACCCACACTCCAGAAGCAGAAGGCTGGGGAGAGATATCAACACATTTAAAGAGTGATTTCTTGCTGAACAAATTCACGATGAGGCAGCAGAAAGAAAACAGCACCGTATGGATTTGAAGCATCAGATTTCATCTTAAGTAAATTGTGTGGAACTGGGAGATAAGGAACTGTTAGTGTTTTGATTCCAGTCATTTTATAGCATGGAAACATTTAGGGATATGCCCAAGTTATGTCCTCAAGCACATTTCTGTGTGGGGCAGAGGCACAGAAGGGGGCAGTGACCGAAGAGTGAGTGATCTACTTGGACAGGAGGTTCCCTAATACCCCTGGTTCACAGACCATTCCATTCTGCCTGCCCCTCTGCCCTGTTCTGGGATAAGACACCTTGGTGTCTTGGGTGGCCCAGAGATGGCAGGGGCCTGAGGGGCTGGGAAACTTGCTGAGCTCCACTTTGCAGAATGAGACAGGAGCATGGAGAGCCTTAGAGATTCTGGGGATACCTCAGAAAGGGGAAAAATGTGAACCCGAGTCAGTGACTGAAAGACCTTTGCACATGGAACAAATTTGTAAATTCAACATGTTTGTCATTCTTCTAATCTACTGAGACTGTCCCACAGGCAAAGGCACTGCAACTTTTAGCAGGAGTTGGGCCAATGTGCTTGTCTTGGGGGAGCTGGGGAGACTGTGTCCCATTCCACATACAGGCTTGGGAAGGACAGGACTCCATGGAGGAGACGGTGATGGAAGCAGATACACGGGTGGGGCCAGAATAAAGAAAAAAGAGAATGGATTCTTGTAACCTTCAGCAGGGAGAGAAAAGGAGAGCTCAGGTACCCAGCTTAGGTTGAGAGTGGGCTTCTGGAGGCTATTTCATTCCCTGATAAGCATGCTCAGTCACTCCAGGCCCAAGGCAGCCCACAGGTGTTTCTCACCAGTCATTAGATGAAGCTGGATCCTTATTAAGCAGCTGGTTTCCGGATCTTTCAGTGGGTGGAGCCAGGCTGTTTCTGACCAGGTTCTTTTGTTTGAGAAAAAAAAAAGGACACTTACTCAGATTTCTTCAAAAGTGGGCTGTGCGGGAGGTGTTGGTAGCCAGCCCTGTTTCTGAAACACAACACGGTGGGAGGGGATGGCTCTCCACCTTTCTGGTCTTTTCTATTGGTACAGGCTGTGCTGACTCATAGTCTTTGATCCCAATTTTGATTCTCAATTTTGTTAATTCCACTGGGATGGTTAATTTTATGTGTCAACTTGACGGGGTCACAGGATGCCCAGATTTCAGTCAAACATTCTGGGTGTGTCTGTGAGGGTGTTTCTAGATGCGATTGGGGTTTGAATCAGTAGTCTGAGTAAAGCAGATTGCTCTCTCTAATCTGGGTGGGCTTCAGCCAGCCGATTGAAGGCCTGTAAAGAACCAACAGGTTCTCACTTACTCCTGAGAGTAGGAGGGAATTCCGGCCTGACTGCTTGAACTGAGACAAGCTGGTCTTTTCCTGCCTTTGGTGTGAACCGGAAACATGGGCTTCTCTTGCATCTTGAGTGGGCTGCTTGATTGCTTTCAGACTGGAACTTACACCATCCTGGTTCTCGGGTGTTTGGACTCAGGCATCAATGTTCTTGGGTCTCTAATTAGCCAACAACAGATCTTGGGACTTGTAGGCTTCCATAATCATGTGAACCAATCCCTTCAATTACTTATAAGAAATCTCTGTATGTATTTATCCTGTTGGTTCTGTTTCCCTGGAGAACCTTGACTAATGCATGTACTTTGGAAATGCTTCTTGAATCTGTGCTTCCTTTCCCATCCTTATAAGCATGTCTGCAGTCCTCACTTGAACCAAATTGCTTTGACTGAAGTGGAGGTGAATAACTCAGCACTCCATCTGCTATTCTCCCTGCCAGTCCTTGCTCCCTGAAGTGGATAAAGGGGCTTTAGCATCATGAAACATGGTTTGAAGCTACTGACCTCCAATGTCAAGATCAACTCCTTAGCCTGGTATTCAAGCCAAGCAGGATCTGGCTTCTGGGGGCCTCTCCAGCACATTCATGCACACTCTATGCCCTGCACACTCTGTTACAGGTAGATAAATCTCTCTGAACACATTCTGCCCTTTGCCATATATTGTTTCCTCTACCTGGAAGGCCCTCCCATTCCCATCATGTTGCACCCAGAAATCTCTTTTCCATCCTTCGAGATGAGTTAAAATGTCACTTTGTGCAATCCATTCTGACTGTGGGCAGAGCTTGTCACTCCCTCCTCTGGCTCCCCATGCCACTTACCGCTGGTACTGTCATTACCCATGTGCTTGGCTTCTCACCTTCCTCCCCCCACCACTAGCTCCTGGGAAGCCGGAGCTCTTTTTCTCCAGTGCCTACACAAGTTCCCGAATAGTTAGTAAGCTCATGTTATAAGTTGTGGAATGAATGAGCAATGACTATACTGTGTGTGCCTGACTATAACTCAATTTTTAAAATATTGGTCAGCGAGACAAACACAGATCCTTTAATCCAGAAGATTTATCTAGATTATTTGACCTAATTCTTTAGTGCCACCTCATCAGATAATTCTGTGTGAGCAGAGCACTGTAGCGCTAGCAAATACATTCTGAATTTCACCTCCACCACAGTGTGGAGAGCTTGGAGTCCTTTGATGACTGCACATAGAGAGAGAGAGCAGAAGATTAGCATTCTTGTAATGAGCAGGAGAGAAACATCTAACGAAATAGTTCAAGTGCTATCACTAGAGCATCTCTAAGCAAAGACTTTCAGTAAATGGCTGTGAGAGATGGTGGGTTTCTCAGGGTGGTCATGGGGAGGATTGTTAATTTCACAGTTTATACAGGATTAATGGTAAAGGAAATAAGATACAGCTACAGTTACTTAATTGCAGAAAATACTTTGTCTAAAATACAACCCAGAACAAAATAGTAAGGAGAATATAACATCTTCTTTGCGTTTGACTTCAGAAGCAATGGAAACACTTGACCAGAGAGACTTTGCCCCAAGTCCGGAACGTGGGTCAGTAAACCAACAAGTCCCTTTTTTCTGGGAACCCAGGTAGGGAGGTCCTACCCTTGAGATGGCTCTGAATCAGGCGGCTTCAAGTTGGCCCCAATTCGCTGAAACGTGAACAGCGCCTTGGATCACCTCCGCAGGTTGTTTCCAGTTCTGAGCCCTGAGATTGCAGCTGTGAGGCAGGGTCTTGGTTCCAGAGTAATGAGTGCCATTTCCTAATGGATTTGAAATGCTTGTTCAACAGGATGTGTTGACTTTCCTCCTGGGATCCCTCACTGCAGACCCACCCAGTTGCCCATAGGCTCCACCAGGACACAAAGGCAGGACCTGTCCTGTTTCCCACTGGGTGTGATTCTGCCCCTTCAGATGCAGCTTATGCCTATGCCTAGGAAGCTCATAAAAGACCAGTCATGCCGAGTCCCCATCTCTAGAATTCTCTCAGGACACTCTCACACTTGACTACTTAGGCCTGGCATCACTGACTAACCTCTTGCTGATGGTATGACTTCAGGTAAGCTGCTTATTCTGTCTGTGCCTCTTGTTTTTCAAGTATAAACCAGGATAAAAATAATGCCTTCTTTTCAGGTCTGTTGTGAAGGCAATAGGAGACTGTCTATGTCACGGTCTTACAACTGTGCCTGGTATTAAATACAGGTTTTCTCTACAATATAACTGCACAGAGCTTAGATCATAGTAAGTGCTCAATAAATGTTGGATGGATGACTGAATGACTAACCAATTGAGTTTGGTTTATGTTTCATGTCAGCAAAGGAAAAAGAGCCTAGTTCTCACAGGCAACAGACAGAAGCCATACTGATGTCATTGAGTCTGGGTCAACCCCAGAGCAGTGAATCACTCCCAGTTGGAAACAGGACAGGTGCTGCCTTTGTGTCCTGGTGGAGCCTGTGGACCACTGGGCAGGAAAGGAAGGAGGCTAGCAGCTCAGGAGGCTGGTTTCTCACCTTGGCTGTGACTGAGCCCTGAGGTGGACACCAAGCTCAGTATTACCTTTTTAGAATGGATTAATACCTGCCTGAATGAGTCAGAAAATTCTAGCTGCCCTTCATGTTATGGCTGAATTGTGTCCCCTCCAAATTCACATGTTGGAGGCCTAACCCCCAGGACCTCAGATTTAGATTATATTTGAGGATAGGCCTGCTATCTGTTAGAGATGACAGGGCCTTTAAATAGGTGGTTACGTTAAAATGAGTCTGTTAGTGTGGGCTCTTTTTTCAGTCTAGCTGTTGTCATAAGAAGAGGAGATTTGGACACACACAAAGGGATACCAGGGATGTGTGCACAGAGGAAAGGCCATGTGAGGCACAGGGAGAAGGTGGCCATCTGCAAGCTGAGGGGAGAGGCCTCAGAATGAAATCAACCGTCGGCTCCTTGATCTCAGACTTCTAGCTCCCAGAACTCTGAGAAGTAAATTCCTGTTGTTTAAGGCCCTGGTCTGTAGTGTTTTGTGTGTGCGTGTGTGTGCATGTGTGTGTGTGTGTGGGGGGGGGCAGACTACTACACCTCTTGTTCTGTGTGCTGATTTAGTCTAGTAACAAGAATGGAATGCTGTCATTCACCTCCTGTACTTTTTCTGAACGGAAATGCTAACAGTTAAGGACATGTTTCCTGGTTCTTCTTTTCCACATTGAGGGACCACCTTTGAGACATAAAAAAAGAGTCCTGGGCTCAGGTTCAAAAAACATGGGTTTGAATCCTGAGGCTCCCACCAATTCTGTGAACATGGGCAAAGCACTAGCCTCTCTGAGCCTCAGTTTCCCCATCTGCAACTCTGGAGCACAAAAGCATCCTCACAGAGAAATGTGAGGATGAAATGAAGGACTGTGCCAACTACATAGTTCAGAACTTGACATCTTTCTGTACATGATTTGCCTCTCCAACCTCTCCAAAAAGTTCATGAACCTCTCCAGGGCAGAAGAAATAACTTCTTTGAATTTCTTGCAGACTTAGAGCATATACTGAATAAATATTTGTATAGAATCCATTCTTCAGTTTTATGGGTTGAATTGTGTCTGCCCCCCTACTTCAACTCATATGTTGAATTCTGACTCTAATACCTCAGAATGTGACCTTATTGGGAAATAGGGTTGTTGCAGATGTAATTAGTTAAGAAGAAGTCATACTGGACTAGGGTGGGTCCCTAAACAATATGACTAATGACCTAAAAACAATATGACCTAAAAAAAAAGGGAAATTTTGAGGCAGACACACACAGGAAGAAAGCCATGTTGCCTTGGAGTTATGCTGCCATAGCCAAGGAGGTCTGAGACTACCAGGAGGTAGGAGAGAGGCCTGGGACAGATCCTCCCGAGGGCTTCAGAGGGAGCACGGCCCTGCCCACACCTTGACCTCAGACTTCTAGCTTCCAGAACAGAGAGACAATAAATTTCCGTGTAGCCATTCAGTGTGTGGTACTTTGTTAAGGCAGCCCTCGCAAACCAATACGCTTGGCATTACAATGGTCACCTGGATTTAACAACTACCATAGATGGACTCCCACTGCTGAGAATGCTACATCTAGGTGTTGAAAAGCTGCCTGCAGTTTGCTGAGAAGACATGATAGTAGCAAAGCCACTGTCCCTCTGTGGCTTCCTGCTCCCATGAGCTAAGTGCACTGAATTGCACCTGGAGCTTCCTCTCAAGGAGCGCTGTATTGATGGGCAGTCTAGTACTGATGGGCCAGGGCTGTCATCTTCTGTGCTGGCTAGAAAAATAGACCCCACTCTCTCCCTACATGGGCCCCACTGTTCCCAACTGCAGAGTGTATCACAGACCTCTGGTGCCCCAGTTCACAGCCTCTGGTTCCTCCATTCAGTTTTAGCTGTAGCGGTGGTGGAACGTTCCTGAGTGGGCTTCCAGCAGCTTACCCTCGATAGTCTTTCATTTTCTAGTGTCCCTCACACACCCCTGACATCAGTAGGAGCTCACTCATCAGCATATATGCTCAGCCTGGAGGTGGGGTGACATTCAGCCAATGTGTTTAGGAGCCAATAGGTACGTGCTTCCAGGTTGATCTTGGGTAGACATTTCTGAGAGGTGTCCTATACATTCCTCAGAAGGTCCCAGGTGGGACTGAGCCCTAAATGCACATAGTGGTGACCTCAATAATGCATCCATATATGGGTTTTCCACCCTCCCTCACCACCCCTAGCCTCTCACTACTGCTTCTGAGTAGCACGCCCACACCCCAGTCTCTGTTTTTGGTGAACCCAAACAAAGACAGGCAGTGATAGGATCCTACTCTTGCCTCACATCTGAGCTGTGTCTCAAGTTCAACTGTGCCTTGTACATTGGCAGTTATTAAGCACTTTAATAAAGCTGATTTCTGGCCCCCCTTTCTCAGTTCCTTGTGTTTCTATCGGTTAACTCGTGTCCACGAGGGGCTAGTCTTGCTCCTCTAATAGATAGCAGGCCTAAGAAGATTCATATTGACCAAATCCAGAGAGCTAGCACTTCCTAGAGAATTCTAGCCCAATGATATTTATTTTACTCAAAGGATTTTTGCCATACTTTATACGTGATCTCAAAGGTATATTCCATTGCATGGAAGACCAGCCTGGATTTGAACTCCATGTCTTGACATGTCAGTATACAAAACCCACTTCATTCCACATCAGGCCTGTGGAAGACAGCGCTGTCGGGTCATACCAAACAGGAAGAGTGCTTGTCAATCTAGGTCCTTAGGATCCATACAGTGAATATGGGAGTTTGTTGCTTTATTTCTAAAAATCCTCTTTATAATTAATTGCAGTAAGAAATGAACTTTTACCCTTTTATTGTCTGTCATGTGCATCTTGCCAATTAGCACGGTTGCACTTCATGGTTTAATTTAGCATCAGTTGTGAATTGCACTGTCTTTGAATATTAATGTAAGTGTATTTCCCTGGGGCATTAAACTTCCTGACGTACTGGACTCGCTCTACTTGAGAGAGAAGTTTTGGATTTTCAACTTAAATAAAGCTTAGCTCACATCTATAATCTCCCTTTTTATGCTGTAGAAGATTCTCTGCCCTCATATTAGCCCACTGCCCATCAAGCAGAAGAGAGGCTGCCAAATCTTTCAGAGATAAAAATTCCGGACCAGCCCAACAGCTATTTGGTTCTTTCCCAGATGGTGCTTCCTGGGACTTCATCGAAGGCTAATGTTTTAGAGACTCATTAGATCAGGAAAGACTTTTCCAGAGTCAGCCCTTAGCACGGTGCCCGGTCCATGGCAGGGGCTCAATAAGTTTTTTTTCTGGATGTTGAAGGAATTATACTCCACAGTCACTGGGCCAGGCACCTTCTGTGAATCTCTGAGAAGTCCTGATGTGTGTGTGGCTCTAGAGCTCGCTCAGTGCTGGGTGATGGGAACCCCGACTTTTCTGAATCCTCAACAAGAGGCCTACACTTCTCAGAGCAGGAGATGCTAACCTTTCAGCAAGTCCCCTCTGTGGAGTTGCAGGGAACCTGGCTCTCCTTCCCTCCCTGGTAATTGCTTTTTCTTGCCTGTTGGGACTGCCTGAATATGTCTCCTGGAGACAGTTCAGGTTTGCTTCGGTTCACTCTCGCTGCTTCCCTTCTCTCATGCAGGGCTTGAGAGCTTGAGCCTAACTCGGTAATTGTTCCCTATCCACTCAAGCTGTATCTTCAGCCAGCATCGGCAGTAATTGCCGGACCTGGATGCAGGCGACTGCACTCTTGCCTGTTTCTTTCCACCAGTTCCTTGTAAATGTGCTTGGTCTACAGTTAGACCACTTACGGAGAAATGTAAACTGCTCCCCCAGACCCCTGCAGGCAGCACCACGTGCCCCCCACACCCTAGCTTTCCATTTGTAACCGAGATTCCAGTCCCAGCTTACCTCCCTGTCTCTCCCGCAAGGATTGATGGGCTCATTTGTTTGTTCATCAAACATTTATGGGACACGGGGCTGTGTGGAGCCTGAGATGAATCAGGCAAATGCCATGCCCTCGAGAGGCTCACAGTCCAGGGCATAACAAAGACACATCGACTGAAGATTATAATCAGTGTGATTGAGCTATAAAAGCAGGCAGCCCGGGAGTCAGAGAGGGAGGAGGGGCTCTGAGCAGGGGTGCAGGAAGGGGCCCCTAGAGAAAGTGAGATTTTAAGGGGGGAGAGTGCGTAGGAGTTAACTAGCTGAAATGGTGGGCGAGGGAAGAGTTCCGAGAGCATGTCAAGCGTGTGAGATGTAGGTTGGTGAGATAATGACAGTTAAAATTTGGAAGGTTTGAATGCCCTGAAAAGAGCTGCGTTCTAGAAAGGATTTGGACTGGACTCTAGAGGGTGGAACCACGGGACGGTCCTTAGAGGAGCAATTTTCTCGTCTGGTTTGGAGGCTGGATCGGAGGGGCTGAGGCCGGATGTGGGTAGGCAGGTCTTGTGATGGTGGGAGTGTAACCAGAAACTGAAGTGGTGAGCAGAGCAGGGGAAGGAGGTGTTGAGAGAAGGTGTTGATTGATCCATGCTTAGTGGAGATCAGGTGGATGTGCCTGGGGGTGGGTGGCGAAGACAATGGCGGACCCTTCAGCTTCTCTGAATTTGTATTAGCGTTTGGCTTTCAGGCGTCTCCAAGGTGGCCGCAATTACTGCCACCCCAGTTCTTTCACAGACTCTGCCTTTGGGGATGGTTCTCCTGGTCCCCACCCGTCGGCAGCCCGTCCGTCTCTCAGGTAAGCTCACCTCCCTCTCTGGCCAGTCTCAGGACTTCTCCCGACGTCCACCATCACTGGAGTATCCTTTCTCTCAGGCCCCAGAGCTTACTCCCCGCACAAATATTGATCTTTGGCATGATTAATATTGCTATTTGTATTAACAATGAATTTGTTCACCAAAAATTAATTAGCACAGGAAGACTGCATGATATTAGGGGGCCTCATTAATTTCACCAAGTTTATTTAAATGACAGCAGGATATCAAGTCAATACTGATGACTAATTAATAAACACACCGGATTACCTTAAAGCACAGGGAAGAGGTGACACAAAGGCTGTGGCAGAGGGAGGGGGCGGGGAGATGGACAGTTTCTGGTGAGCTGAGGTGGCATCTCCTCTCTGAAATGCAGTGGGCCAAAGTTCAGGAGCTCTAGGCCTGATGTGCTAGGTAGGTGGCCTTGCTGAGTTAGGCAAAGGGTTGGCTACAGCCAATGTGGAGCTTAAAGAGATATCCCAGAGTAATCAGTGGCCTGAGACCCCCTCTCACTACGAGACATCCCCCTCCTCTCTCTGAGACTTCGTTAGGAGACTGGACTAGGGTGAAACAGGCTTCTACAATGAGACGCACCTGGTTTTTGAATCCTGGTTCCTCCACTTGTATCGACATAACTTTGGGCAACCCATAGAGTAAGTAGAGGACATAAGACTCACCTTTTGGGATACTGTGGGTTTAAATGAGCGTGTTGGAGAGGGTTGGCTGCCTGCAACATGGAAGGTACTCAGGAAGTGTCCCCTCCTGCTCCCCTTGCTATATTCTGCCTCTGCATAGGGACCAAGTGTCCCTTGGCTTGCTTTGCTAGGCAGGCAGGGGCATGCCATTCCCCGCTCAGAGGCACCGGAGTCTTCCCTTCATGCTTCTCTGCATGTAGAAGCTGCAGTTAAGAAGCTCTGGGAATCCGTAATCACCTATTAGAGGTGATTTTATTCCGTCAGCCTCCTCCCTGCTCCCTGCTCAGAAATAGCAGCGGAAAGCTGGGGGAGCTGTGTAATCAGGATGTTTAGGCGGCACCGCTTCAAACAGAACGATTTGTTCCAAGCACACAGCCCTGAGCTATGCAGAGGGAAGGAGTGGGAAGCTGGGCTACAAAGGCGCATCCGCTCCTCGGAGCCCCAGGGAGGGAGCCAGCTGGGGGCAGAGAGCTGCTCCAGCAAGCCACCCTCCGGAAACGCTCACTCGCTTCCCAGTGGAGCTTGTGTGCTTTGTTGTGCTGTGTTTTGTTTTAGCGGAAATTGTTCTTTCAGGTATTTCAGATGATTCCCGGGAAAGCCACATGCAGAACTGAGAAACTGTTAGGGGCTCATTTTGGAGCAATTTTGAGCTACCTGCAGCCCTCACTGAGCGCTTTCCTCTACGTCAGGAACTTGAAATGACTGTAAATCAGGAGAACCCCCACTTTAAAGATGGGTACACTAAGTCTTGGGGAGGTTATTGGGCTGCCTAGGACTAGTAAGTGGCAGAGACAGGTGCACTGGGTGGGGGTGGGGCTGGGGGCTATGGACATGTGCTTCTATTACAGCCCCTCCTTGCCATTTCCAATCTGTTCCCCTCCAGAGGGTGAGCTGTCTGGGAATTAGGAGTGTGTCTCCCCATGGCTGGGACGCTGATGCCTGAATGCGTGCCTTGGCACACGGCAGGGCCCAGCAATTGTTTGCTGACTGGATGGGGGGTGATGACCATGGGAGTCCCAGATCCACATGCGTGCTTGGAATAAAAGCCCAGAGCTCTGCGCACAGAAAGGACAGCAGGGGCCGGGGTAGCCCCCACTGGTGAGTGTGGGCGCTGGAGGCACATGTCCTCGCTGAGCGCCTGTGCAAGACAGTCCTGTGCCAGGCTGTGGAGGTGCTGGGTCCTGTTCACCCTCGGAGCAGGGGGAGGGCAGGGTCATCACTGATATAAGCAGGAGGAAACTGAGAGGCCGACCGATTTACCAGCTTGCTGAGGGCTACATTGGGGGTTAAAGATGAAGCCAGGTTTGGATTGTCCTCCCCAAATGTAATGCTTTGTCAACTACGGCAGAAATGGAGGATGAGAAAGGAGCTGGAAGACAAGGGAAACAGTATGGAGACCTCGTGGAAAAGGTCTTTCTCTCCGGGGCAAGATAGGGAGTGTTCCTAGTCTGAAGGCCTGGGTCAGAGTCAGGTTTAGGGTGCCGGCAGCTCTGATTTGGCGCATTAGTAGGAATGGTTGTTAATTTCTAGCAGGAAATGCTGGGCTGAGAAGCAGGGCCAGGGCAGAAATGACCTGGACATGAATTAGAGCTGGGCAGCAGGGTGGTTCCTAAGGCAGCAGGATGGGGGCGTCCAGAACAGGAGTGATGCGGGGTCTTCCTTCTCCTGGCTGGGAGGGATGGGGAGGTGGAAGGAGTAACTGGATGGGCCCTTTATGGTGCGGTGGGGCGGGCATGGCCGTCTGGGCAGCTCCCAGGACTTTGTTGTCTGCACGGAGGCTCCGGGACAGAAGGGCCTGTGCTCTGGACTGAGGCATGTGCTCCCCCTCGTTGTAAAGACACACCCTGACTTGTGCCTGATACTGAGCAGCCGTGTTTAGCAGACTTTGGAAGAAGCCAAGAAATATACCTAATGCAGAAATGAGGCCAAGCCAAGTTTCTCTTGAGTCATCTCTTAGTTCCTTGCAAAACTTACCCCAGGAGCCCAGAAAGAGTGCTTGCAAATGTTCTCCATGCATGAACCCAACAGGAGGAGTTTCGCTATTGCTATGAGTGCTGGCATCCCCCAGGAGAGTCCCCCCTTTCTGTGCCCAGGATGCTTTATTGGCACACAGCCAAGGCTGCCTTTACATGCCAGAGCAGCCAGATGTTCTGTGCCAACTGGGGAGCGTGCTGTCCTCCCCAATTCTGGATCCCACTTTTTCACCTGCAACCTCAGAGACAACAGGACTGAGCTCTTGTGTTTGGGTGAGTCCCTCATGAAACCCCCTCCTAAGCTGCTGTCTGCTGTCTTTCTCCGAGTAGGACTCAGACATCAGCCCCTGGGTCTGTGCAGGAGGGACAGATTACACCCTTTTGCCCCCCTCCCTCTTGCACATGCAAGTCTGCATAAGAGACACCTGCATTCCACCAGACCCTGCAGACTCACTGTGTGCACCCAGACATGCCCCTTTCTGTGGGTCCTCTGGGCACAGGCCCAGCGCCAGCTCTGGGTGTGTGGGAAGCTGGCAGAGCTGTGTCACAGATAGCTTAGCTTGTCAGCCCTGCAGGTGTCCACTCTTAACTGACATGGTTCTGCTGGCTCCTCATGGGGGTAAAACAATAATATAAGTGAAGCCACTTTAAAATGGAGTTGGAGCTGCCAGCACAGAGGAACTGCCTTGTACTGTCTTCTGCCTCAGACCTTTGGAATGTTAAAAGCAGGCAAAATAACATTTGGACTGGGTCTAAAACAACATTTTATCTCAAACAATTTTGCAGAGATAATCAAGAAAACAGATATTATGACTCATGGATTGATAATTAAAAACATTGTTCAGAATTAGCATCACTATTTTAAGCGTATCTGCACCAGTAGAAATGCCTTCCTTCTACTGATGTATTTGTTCGCCTTCCCTTTCTCATAAATATTCATAGCCTTTGCCTCCTAATCAGGACACTATTTGGGCTTCTGCCAGAATCAGTGCTTCCTGAATAGCTATTCTTTTAGATCTCAAATAAATGCGTGTTGCCTCTCACTTTGGCCTTTTATTTTTGGGTTGACGTGGGCCTTGTGGCTTCTTCAGTCTGTTGTAAAAACATCTGACCTGGGTCTAGATTAGGGTTTCTGGGGGTTCGTTTCCACAGGAAAAGGAAGAATCCCAGGAATGAGCTCAGGTGGAAGCAGGCAAGTCAGGGCCTTATTCAGAGACCTGGGAAGAGCCTGATTAAACAAGAATGCTCAGGACGGGTCCACGACCCCCTCAGGGTCCCCAGGAACCCTGGGGGGTCCTCAAGGTCCCTCTTCACTCTTGTGTTGGTGTGAGGCTGGATTTTCTACACATAATTTAACCAAAATAACATATTGCAGCAGATCTGGTGAAGAAGCAGACATAGGAATCCAGCTGTCTTCCATTAAGCCAGGCTTCAGAGATTTGCAAAAATATAAGCCAGGGTGGCTGTTCTCGCTAAGTTTTTGTAAAAAACAGTTGGATTTGTAAAAAAAATGTTATTTTTGTTATGCAATGGACTCGTTGTTGAGTTAATAAGTACATTTCTCAGGTTAAATCTATAGTGTGGTATAAATTAAAGTGAGAACTCACATATACAAAAGCATCTTGGGGGTCCTCAATAATTTTTAAAGGTGCAAAGGGGTCCTGAGACAAAAAAGTCTGAGAGTGTCTGAGCTAACATATGGACCATATGTAAAGTTGGGGGCCAAGAGAAGTTCAGAATGGTGAGCCAGGGACACATTACATATTGCTTAAGATGCCAAGGTGACTCTGTACTCATTTTTATGAGCAGAACAGGGTCACTGGGGACAAATATGTCTGGCAGAGAGACACGGCAGCAACCTCTTGTAATCTAGAGAGGAGCGAGGCAAGATGGTTTAGGTCAAGAATACAGGCAGGATGGGGAAGGGACTGGGACCTAGCAGGAGACACATTTACCTGGGTGGGTCAGGGGCTGGGGACCGAACTCAGCTGCAGTGCTCAAAGCCAAGCAGCATGTGGTTGTCTAAGAGCGTGTCTCCTTTAGTCACTAAGCGAAAATTTGGGGGAATTTCCTCAGGAAATCCGGGGGAAGAGATTTTCCTGAGCCATCGATATCTGGTGAGTAATTCCTTATTTGAAACAAAACTCCAGCCCCTGGGAAAGGGAAGCTCCTTGGAGCCAGGAAGCCTGAGACCTGGGCAGTAACTAGAGTGGCAAGAACAGGGAGGAGAAAGAAGCTAATGTGCATTGTGTTCCTACGGTGGCCTGTGGGGCGCGGCTACAGTGTTTTGGACAGGTTCAAGCCTGGGACTGAGGAGAGGGCACAGTCCTCTCGTTGCCACGTGCAAGTCCCAGCTGGAGGGCAGAGCCCTCCCAGCACAATTATAGCCAACAGCTGTAGTTGTAAACTTGAACCTACGGTCCAAACACATGCCCCACGTGCCTGAATGATATAGTTCAGGTGCATGTAGTTGAGTAGGATTGAAACCCACGAGAATGTTGTAAACATCTTGATCACGCCCTTACTTTGCCTTGTGGCATCTGCTATAAAATAAAGACACAGCTTGTGGGTGCTGGTGCTGTCCATCAGAGGGGCAGCGTACCACTGAGACCCAGCTTTTCATTCTCTTGTCTGTCTTTTCTAAGCCTCTCATCACCCCCACTCAGGGTCACTGAACCAGGCTGAGCTGGCATGAGTATGCCATGGCCATGCCGGCTCCCCACAGTGGCCTAACCTTTAGGATCTCCAAAACAATGCCATCATACAGAGTCTAAAGCAGTGGT
>NW_005871093.1:4356205-4382316 GCF_000147115.1 Myotis lucifugus | reverse complement strand
CTCCATCTCTTTGTTGCTGAAGCTGAGGTCTTTCTGTGAAAGCTTTCTGTCTTCTTCGTGGAAGGCTAGCAGAATAGGGACACAGAAAGAGGGAGCAACCCTGGACATCTCCGCAGGCTCCAGATGTTTGTCCAGCTGCTTGCTTGACATTCATGTGCATATCTGATATATCTCAAGTTCAACGTGTCTAGAGGAAAACCTTAATCACCCCACACCTCCTAACTCTGTTCTCACTGCATGATCCCGAAGTCTGGGGGCTACTCACCCAGTCCTTCCCCCTCAGTAGATGCCACCACCAGCCACTCAACTGCTCAAAGCCAACAACTTCCTTCCCTCATCCCCACACCCGATTAACCAGCAGGTCCTGCAGGTCTAGCTCCATAATACATTTCCTCTGCAGCTGCTTGTATCCCAGGGCTGCCTTCATGCTTGTCTGAGTCCCAACACGTCTCAGATCTTTCACCACAGTGGCCTCCTAATTGGTTTCCCTGTCTCTAATCTTGTCCCTGTCCCACCCATTATCACATGGAATGAGACTCTTAGAATATAAACTGGATCACATCACTGCTCTGCTTAAAACCGTATGGTGGCTTCTCATGGAACTTACAATGTTATTTCACACTGCTGCCCACTCAGCCTGTGAATACCCAAGAACCCCGAGTGGTTAGGCTTTTGCCCACCTCTCCAGCCATCTCCCTCTACTCTTGTCCTCTCTCATTCTGGACCAGCCACCTGGGCCACCTTTGTATGCCTCCAATATGCCACACTCTCCCCCTCCCCCCCCTCCAAATATATGAATCTCTTTGCCTGGACTGCGTGGTCGGCAAACTGCGGCTCTCGAGCCACATGCGGCTTTTTGGCCCCTTGAGTGTGGCTCTTCCTAAGCCTTAGGAGTACCCTAATTAAGTTAATAACATGTACCTACCTATATAGTTAAGTTTAAAAATTTTGGCTCTCAAAAGAAATTTCAATCGTTGTACTGTTGATATTTGGCTCTGTTGACTAATGAGTTTGCCGACCACTGGTAGAGCAGTGATTTTCAACCTTTTTTTTTTTTTTATCCTATGGCACACATAAACTAATTACTAAAATTCTGCAGCACACCAAAAAAATTATTTATTTTTTGCCAATCTCACCAAAAAATAGGTATAATTTTTATTCATTCACACCAGATGGTTGGCTCTTGTCATTTTTTTATTTGACAATCTAAGGCAGCGGTTCTCAACCTGTGGGTCACGACCCCTTTGGCGGTCGAACGACCCTTTCACAGGGGTCGCCTAAGACCATCCTGCATATCAGATATTTACATTACGATTCATAACAGTAGCAACATTACAGTTATGAAGTAGCAACGAAAATAATTTTATGGTTGGGTCACAACATGAGGAACTGTATTTAAAGGGCCAGAAGGTTGAGAACCACTGATGAGGGAAAAGAGGTCAGTGCCCTTGACTAAATAGTCAGGTGGTGCATGTCTTTAAAATTCTTGCGGCACACTGGTTGAAAACTGCTGGCCTAGAGGGTTCTGGCACTTATTTATGTGGCTGCTTCTTTTCACACACGCCTTAGTTCTCAGCTCAAGTGCTACTTCCTCAGCGTGGCCTACTCTGACCTCCATTCTAAAGAAGGCCCACGTCCCCTCATTTGGCCCCCACCATTCCACCATGTTTACTTTCATTCTAGTATTTTCCACTATCTGGGCTTATTTAGTTAGTTGCCTGTTGTCTAGCTCTCACTCCAACTAGAATGCACATTCCTTGAGGGCAAGGGCTCTAGTGCTTTGAATGATGCTGTGGCACATAGGGGGGCTCAAGCAATATTAGCTGAAGGAATGAATGAAGAAAAGGGACCATCTGGTCCTCAGTCCCCTAGGGAGAAATGGGTAGGTCTCAGACACAGAACAGGGCACTGCAGGCCGTGTGGGAGCTGAGCTTTGAAGGCAGGAGCAGGGCCCTCAGACGATTGAGTTCTTCCTGAGCAAATTTCAAGGGGCCTGGGCCTGGGAACTGAGAGAGTGGAGTCTGCTGCCACATGTGGCTCTGTGCGGGGAGGGGGAGGAGAGGGGGCAAGAGGCCAGAGACCAAGTTCCATCTAAACCATTTTCCCTGGAGCTCCTCTGCTTTGCATCAACTCCGGTGGACAGCCTGGTGGCAGATGTTTCTTCTATGTTCTGTTTCCTTCTCAAGGGCACCTCTAGCTTTTAGCTCATGGGCAGAGTGGAGAAAAAGACTTCCTTACCAAGGCGCTCTTGGCTCAGATGTCAGCTCCATATCTTGCTGAAGGATCTTTCCTCCGCACCCCTGCAGGCACCCCTCACCTGTTTTTAAAAATATTTTTAAAAAATTGATTTTAGAGAGGAAGGGAGAAGAAGAGAGAAATAGAAACATCAATGATGAGAAAGAATCATTGATCAGCTGCCTCCTGCATGCCCCCTACTGGAGATTGAGCACACAACCCGGGCACGTGCCCTGACCCAGAATTGAACCATGACCTCCTGGTTCATAGGTTGACACTCAACCACTGAGCCACACTGGCCGGACTCACCCCAGTTTTATTAACCCGAACACCTTGAAGGTACATCAGGTTAAGCAAAGGGGCCACTTTCCAAGGGAAGGAGCATTCAGTAATTCTTTTCCAGATGCTTTAAACATGGAAATCAGTCAGTCACCCCAAGGGAGACTGAGATCAATATTCTAGATACCCTTCTCAGTAAATTTGAAAGAAAATTTGTGGATTGGGGCAACTGAACTTAATACAGATCATAGAAGGATGGCACAATTTCCCCAGAAGGGCTCAAGCTGGTCCTTGTCCTGACTCACTGACCCCACAGAGCTTAACTGCTTCCTGTACCAGGGTCCTTGCCACCATTCACAGCCCCGTGGGAGGTGACCTGGCAGGTGAAGTTCTGGTTGGAAGGAAGGCTGTGCAAAGAGCAGCTCTTGAGGGTTTGGGTCTCTTCTCATTGGCTTTGCTCTGGCTCTGTTCTTGCTTGTCCTTCAAAATCCACAAAGAGCCCAGCTAATGAGCAGCAAACCTTCCCTGCCAGCCCCAGCTGAAGTTCTCTTCTGCCTAAGGCAATTTCACCCGCTGTGCTCCCTTCACTGGGGCCCAGGTAGAAACCGCAGCAAGTCAGGAAAAGTTTAATTGGGCCCCAAATGTGATTAACCGAGACTGGCTCACATATGCTCTGCTGGTGTTTAGCATGCCACAAATGCTAGCATTACCCAGTGGGTCCTAAAAGCCATTCTGCTTTTAATGTTTCTTGCCTAGTTTACTCAAGTTGGAATTTAAATCAAAGGCTAACATCTATATTGGGGATAACTTTATAGTTTATCTTAATATAACGGCTAATAAATGTCATGTTTTAAAGTAGCGTTTTAAAAACAATGGTTTTAACAATGTTGTATACTTTTAAGGGAATCTGGTAAGCAGTTGACTGAAGCTGGCACACTGTAATTTTATGCATTATAAAAACAGAGCAACAAGAATGGGAGAGGCAGGCTCAAAGGCACTGAACCAGAGCTCAACAGATATTGGGATGTTCACAGAAATAAAGACAGAGCATCTCAACCAGGCCTTCCCCGCCTCTCCCTGCCCCCTCTGCAGCAGATAGGACGCCTGGTCAATAGGGTCTTTCTCCTAATCGGCCTCCTGCCAATGGGAAAGAAGTATAAGGCAGGCTCGGGGGACCTTCTTGAACAGCTGTGGGCAAACTACGGCCCGCGGGCCGGATCCGGCCCTTTTGAAATGAATAAAACTAAAAAAAAAAGACCGTACCCTTTTATGTAATGATGTTTACTTTGAATTTATATTAGTTCACACAAACACTCCATCCATGCTTTTGTTCCGGCCCTCCGGTCCAGTTTAAGAACCCATTGTGGCCCTCGAGTCAAAAAGTTTGCCCACCCCTGTTCTTGAATCAACATTTCTAGTGCTCCATCTGGGACAGAATCCTTTACTGACTCAATCTTGGTTGCATGGTGTCAGGGGAGATTTAGGGGAAGCAGCATGGGAAGGGTATCTGAAGCTTAGTCTCACTGGGCTGGGTCTCTGATGTGCTCTGTAGTTTAGATGGATTAATTAGCCTCACAGGGTTTCATCTATGAAATGAGGGACTAGCCAAGATGGTCTCTGTTATGATGTCTGGCTCTATGATTTCATGGCCATATCCCAGTGTTTTGTATTCTCTGAATCAATAGATAGATTTGTTGAATATCTACTATGTACTTAGCTTCATGCTAGATTCTACAGTCAATTCTATTCCACAAATATTGACTGACAGGCACTGGGCTAAGTGCTGTGGATGCAAAGAGCTAAAACATGGTCCTCTCCTTCTAAAAGTACATTGTCCTATTTCAGAAAGTTAAAAAGAAGGGGCGGGGAGAAGAAGCAGGAGGAGGAGAAGGAGGAGGAGATATGGAGCTCAAGGACTTCTGCTTCCAGGTGGGGATGGAGCAGCTAGTGGCAAACCAGAGTCCTGCTTGCAAGGAAAAGCCAGATGAAATGCAGAGATCACCTGTCTGAAGACAGCAGAGAGCTGTCTAGATAAGGAGAACTAGAGGGGTAGAGACCGTAAAAGAGAAAAGGCCGGCTGGGAGCTGAGCTGGCTTCTGCAACTGCTATTGTACCATATGTCAGAATTTTCTTCCTGTTGAAGCCTGAATAAAAATGTAATTCCAAGCACATATATATTCCACACACCCACACATGCACACATACACATTTTACTTATCCATCCATCCCTCAATGGACACGTGGGTTGTTTCCATGTTTTGGCTATTGTGAGTAATGCTGCCATGAACAGGGGTGTGCAACTCTTGACATATCTTGCTTGGCCATTGTGCCTTCTTCCTTCTAATTGCTTATATGAGTGGGCAGCAAACAAGCTCACCTTCTTGGCTTTGCCCATTTCTGCCCAATGCCTTGATGATTGTATGAACCACCTTCTGACTCACCTTAGACCCTGAGTCCAGCTGGTCTGGGCATGGCTCTCTAACCCTATTAACCTTGTAATGGGGGTAGCTTCTCATCTGGGGCCATGTGGGGATCACTAAGGCAAGGTTTTTCAGCAGCCGCCACACACTGTGTTTCCTGAGCCTTATACAAACAGGCAGCCAATTTTGAACAGTTCCATAAAATTGATCTTCCATACAACTGAGGGTGCCTACTATTTCTATTCTCTCTGGAGGGAAATGTTGAGCAGAACATGCAGCGTGAGGTGGGGGTTGGGAAGTGAGAGATATCTCATAACACCCAGCCGGCGCTAAGAAATATCACATATGGTGACACCATGAAAAAGGTGAAGGGTTTTTCCCAGTCACACAAGTCTGAGTGGGGACGAATGAAATTTGTGATAACTCTAAAAAGATTTTCACCCCAAACTTGTTTACTATTAGAAATCAGTATGTATATACCTTTTCATCTTTTCAATGGTGCTCCTAAAAGCTCTAGTATTCAAGGATGTGTATGAAACACTTAGTCTCTAAAAAATTAATATCGACGGCAACCAGAAATTTGTCATGCTTTGGTTTCTATTTTAAAGGCCTGAGAGTAACTGTCAAAAGAGGGAGGTGGGGACTGTGGAGGATGAACTGGAGCCAAGTAGAAGGACTTTTGGTCTTTTCAAAAGCCAGTAGCTATTTTCAGAAGGGAACAAAACACTCACCGAAAAGCACGTGTCATCCTGCTGATCCTATACAACATCCTGGGTGAATCAGGCATGTTCCAGCATCTTTGCTAAATGTCATCTCAGAAGAGGTGACTTTCTGATGGGCTTGCAAATGCATTCTTTCTGCCTGTCTGTTCTAGACAAATGTACTGAAACTCTTTTAATTAGGAACAGGGTAAGCAAAAGAACAGAGAAATAGAAGAGGCACGATGTGGGCAACATGGCAATTTGTCCAGACTTTGGAAAGGGAGAAGGTTGGATGCTTTGCTCATTGGGTACCAACTGCATGGTGGAGGGGACAGAGACAAGAGACCTTTGTAGCTTGCCCGTTTGTGAGGGGCCAGGCATCAGCAGTGGAGATGCAGCTGAAGCTTGGGCTGACAGAGAGAACCAAGTGGCCAGCATTCATGTTACTCATCTGACAGAGGAAGGACGAAAGGACGTGGCGTTTTCTGCAAGGCAAAGAGATGGGAATGAGCAGCTACAAAAAAGTTGAAATAAAATTTCCACAACACCATCAGAGAAATGCTTTATCCTGACAGAACAGTCCAGATTGCCCTTTAATAGTAGCATTCCCCTTCCCAAGCCCAGGCATAATAATTTTTCTTAACATCTTGACCTGACCTCATGTTTCTCTTCTTTCCTCACTCTATTCTATCAACTGCCCTTGGCTGCTGACCTCACTGGCCATTTATGGTTGCACTGGCTCATTTTCAAATTTGGCTTCCATCTAGGTAGACTTTCCTCTCTAATCCTTGGCCTGTAGTTTTCAAAAATTCTCAGGACTGCACAGCTGCCTGGCCTCAGGAATGCCCCCTTGTTGGGTGAGGTCACATGGGCAGCCCCCACCCCAGCCCATCCCACCCAACCTACCTATTCTGTCCTGTCCCACCTTAGAAAGATACGAATGCTAAGCACAACAGAGAGGAGAGGTAGACGGATCCCAGGTCCTTTATTACATGACTAAGCCACTGGCGATACTTCTGAGTTTATTTTTGAGTGTGATAATACATTTTCTTATTGCTTAAGGCAGTTTGAGTTAAGCTTACCTGTTACATGCTGCCAAAGACATCTTATCCAAGTCACAGGAAGGAGGAGGGAAAATGCTAATACATGGGAGTTGGCTTACCAGCACTTACAGCCCTGCCTACTCATCTCACAGTGGGCCCTTCATGGACCTATTTGGACAGGTGGTGAGGAGGGAAGTAAAGGAGAAAGGGGAGAGAAAATTCAGGAAGATCAGTCTTCTGGTTTCTCTTTTTGGAGAGCTGTCAGCAGGTCATAGTTCAATAAGCCAGGATGTGTTGCATAAAATTCACACTTCCCACTGGAATGAGGAGAATGGAATAGGGGAACAAGGGAAATTTGAAAGTGTACTTTACCACAATCAGATCACCCTCCAATTGTTTTTGAGACCTGAATTTGCACCTGGTTGCCTGCTTCTCCAGGTCAGGGCCATGTCTCTTCTTTCTCTCAAATGTCATATACCTTCTTCTTTAGCTTAATAATAATCAGTCATTCCTGCTGACTACAAAATGAAGTCATAAGCTTTATCACCAAAAATATGGAGCTATGTAAGAACTTATGCGGACTTCTACTGCAGTCCTTTTCAAACCATCTTGTGATTTTCCCCTAGAGCTGGAAGCCAGTGATTTCCCCCTGCCTTTGGCTGTCAACCCACTTTGGAGATGCTCATTATAGATATTGTCTCTGAAGAAAAGCATCAAGGCCTTTCTGTTCATGTTAATGTTTTAAGACTGATAATTCTCATTAGAAAACACACATAGACAATAAAAATACAGTGAGGCCTTGACTTACGAGTTTAATTCGTTCCGTGACGGAGTTCGTAACTCAAATTACTCGTATGTCAAATCAAAAAGTGAAGGAGTGAGACACGTGATGCTGGGCTGATGTTGTGGCGTTCACCATAACGTTCGCTGCGCCAACTAGCGGTGGGGTATCTGAAGCTGGCTCGTAACCCAAATTTTAGCTCACAACTCAAAGCAAAAAATCGGCCAAGAGATGGCTCATATCTCGAAAAACTCATTAGTCGGGACACTCATAAGTCAAGGCCCCACTTTAACTCCACACTGGGACTTTATAGTGCTGACAAAATTCTTACACCAGAAATCCTGGGTCTATAGTTCCTGACTCCTGAGTCCACAGGAGATTTTACCTGGGATCCTGCTGAGTTTTTACTTCTGCCTTTTGGGAAATAACTCTAACAGGGTCACTTTACCTTAAAAAAAAACCTATCTCAGAAATCCATAGAAAGGACTATGAGATACTCTGGGGTACAGGCTTCTGATGCTGCTGCTCCAAGAACTTTGATATCATACCCCTGACCTGAGTAAGGATTTTCAGAACTCTAGTGTAGAAGCAGATGGCTTTATAAAATGCCTTACCCAAGAACAAGAAGCAAATAATTAATTAATGGGACTGAATGAACTGATGAAGACTGATGATGACTCTTTGATGGTTTTTGTTTGTAACCTTGCTGATCCTTTACATGTCTACTTTGGATATATAAGAAACCCCATTCCCTTAGGCCCGTGGTCGGCAAACTGCGGCTCGCAAGCCCCATGAGGCTCTTTGGCCCCTTGAGTGTGACTCTTCCACGAAATACCACGTGCGGGTGTGCACGTACAGTGCGATTGAAACTTCGTGGCCCATGCACAGAAGTTGGTTTTTGGCCTGGGTGAGTCTGTTTTGAAGAAGTGGCGTTAGAAGAAGTGGGGGTACGTTTGCTGAGGTCGACCCCTCAGATTGAGGAAGTTTTTAGCAAAGGCCAGCTTAGGAGTACCTTAATTAAGTTAATAACAATGTACCTACCTATATAGTTTAAGTTTAAAAAATTTGGCTCTCAAAAGAAATTTCAATCGTTGTACTGTTGATATTTGGCTCTGTTGACTAATGAGTTCGCCGACCACTGCCTTAGGCTATCTAAAACTCACAAGAATATAGCTGATTATAATTTTGTAAACAGAAATAAAACATGTATCAATCTGAGAGAAGCCAAGAGAAAAAGTGTGGTCAAAAGCAGCAGAGAGCAATTTCTGCAGAGGGGCTACGTAGTTGGGGGATAAGGGGGGGAGATTTGGAATTTGACAGTTAAGAGGTCACTTGTGGAAGACCAGTTGTGGGGGAAGGTGTAGAAGCCCGAGAAGGACTGTTGGGCCAGTCCTCCTCCCCATGGGCTACACTAGCCACTTACCATCTGACTTCCACAGAGCTAAAAACATGGTCATTGCAGTTTGCCTGTGAGGACAAAACTAATTTATGTCTTTTTTCTGAGCCTCCTCCTTTAATTAAGAATATGAAAATAAAATATTTCTTGTAAAAAAAAAGACTTATAGCAGCTTGGGGGAATAGAACTGTTAATTAAGAAGAAGAATGCAAAATAGAGAATAAATACAATAAAATTACTATTGACAAAACAAAGCTCTCAAAAAAAGTATTTAAAATATGCTCAACTTTTACTTGTAATCAAAGGAATGCAAAATAAAGTAGTGAGATGCGACTGGGGAGTTCAACACAGCAGTGGGAGTGCAAGTGGTGAAAAACACGACCTTCCTGAATGATAGCCTTATAGGATATTTAAGATCCATAAAATATGTATACATGTTGATCCAGAATTCCACTTCTAGGTTTTTGTTTTAAGGAAATAATGAAAGCTGTATGAAAAATGTTTATTATAGGAATATACATTTCTGTATTATTTATATTACCATAAAAACCCAAATGAATGCTCAATAATATAGAACTGATTAAGCTATATTTATATGATTAGATGATATGAAGTCATTAAATAATAATTTAGAAAACATTTATGGACAGTGAAGATATTCAGAATATATTAAATAAAAATAAAAGTTATCAAAATAATATTTACAGAAGGAGCCAATAAAAACATTTTAAGTATCTGAAAGAAAACTATACAAAATTATTAATAGTAGTTAATTTGGGGTAATGGAGTAATGGATGATTTAAAAGTTTTTTTTTCAGTTTTCTTTTTATATTTTTCTTTTGTCCCTAAAATTAGCATGCTTTGGTTATATATTTAAGATGAATAAGTATTGTAAATAAGAATTACATCTATTTAATATTGGGTCTGAGAGAGAAATGTTTGATTCACTGACATTTTACCCATGGAGAAGCAGTGAGGAGCCCTCTTTCCTACCCATTTTATTGATGAAGAAACTAGGCCCATTAAGGGAAGATACTTGCCAACATGTGGATTCTTTTCATTCACTTCTCCTAGAAAGGGGGCAACTCACATAGGAGGATCTGAAGATGGCCAATATAAGGATTGCGTGTTGTGGTGGGACAGAAGTATAAAGCAAGTTCCCGATTCCCGAACTGTATACCTTCCCCACTAGAACATCCTCAACAATTCCGTCTTGTTTCCTGTCTTATGTTTAGGGTTTCCATTTTGAAATGAGATTTCTTCATTTCTCAGCTCATTGTATCATTTTAGCCCAAACTCATTTTTCAAGGTTTTTGAAGAATTTTTCTTCTCTAACAAACATTGTCATCACCATGACGCAGGTGTAGTGAATGAGCCAAATCCCTTGGATCCAACCAGTGACCCACACCAGAGCAATGGAGTCACATGATGGGCCACAAAACATTGGGCAAAGGAGAAAATTTGAAAGTGCCTTACCAACAGGAGTTAATGACCTTACTGATAATAACAAGGTCAATTAAAAACTGGGGAATAATTGGTGTAAAGTTAAAGGATAAGGCAATCATTGAAAGCAATGGGTTAGGCTACACAAAAATTATGATGGTCATTGGGTGGATTGTTCAACTCGACTGTCTTACCTCCTGTTAGCAAGGAAAGCTCAAAAGTGGGAAACAAACCAATCCTAATATATAAAAACCCTGGGTCTGTCACTACTGGAGGCTCGACCAACCGGAGGTCAGTCCTGCAGTCAGCGCTGGGTTGCTGTGGAGACCCAGCACTGACTGTTGTGGCTGCAGGTGCAGTGACCCAGCACTGACTGCTGAGGGGCTGCGAATCAGGCCCGGAGAGAGGCCTGAAGAGAGAAGCAGGGTCTGATCCGTAGCCTCTGTGGCAGCTGTTGATCAGCACTTGCCTCGCTCTTTCTCTCAGCAGCTGCATCTTCATTTCTCTCCAGGCCTTCACCAGAGCTGCTGATCAGCCCCGCCTTTCTGATCAGGCCCCATTGATAGGCCCAGAGATGCTGACTGGCATAGAAACCGACCAATCAGAACCAAATCTGGGTGAAGTGTGAGGAGCAATGGCTGCCTAGGAGGCAGAGCTTTTGATGCTGACTGGCATAGAAACCAAACAATCAGAACAAAATTGGCCAGTTGGGGGCGATATCAGGCCTGCAGGGCAGTGCAGTTAGGGGTGATCAGGCAGGCAGAGGCAGTTAGGGGAGACAGGCCGCCAGGGGAGAGCAGTTGGAGGCGAGATCAGGCCAGCAGGGGAGGGCAGTTGGGGGCAACCAGGCCAACAGAGGAGGGCATTTGGCGGGGACCAGGCCTGCAGGGGAGAGCAGTTGGGGGCCATCAGGCCGGCAGGGGAGGGCAGTTGGGGGTGATCGGGCTGGCAGGGGAGCAGTTAGGTGTTAATCAGGCCAGCAGGGGAGCGGTTAGGGGGTTATCATGCTGGCAGGCAGAAGCGGTTAGAGGCAGTCAGGTAGGCAGGCAGGCGAGCGGTTAGAAGCCAGCAGTTCTGGATTGTGAGAGGGATGTCTGACTGCCGGTTTAGGCCTGATCCCATGGCCTAAACCGGCATGAGACATCCCCCAAGGAGTCTCAGATTAGAGAGGGTGCAGTCTGGGCGAGGGACCCCCTCCCCCCAGTGCACGAATTTTGTGCACCAGGCCTCTAGTGATAGCATAATTACATACATCTTCAGTTTGGTTAATATGCAATTAGGCTTGCAACATAATATATAGGTGCTTGATTCATTTCCAACTGTCCACTTTATCTCTGCAAGTGATTAGTTGGTTATAATTCTACTAATATGATCTTCCCTTTAAATCATTATAATCAAATGCAGGAAAAACTTTGAATTATGTGTTATTTTTCAGCTGCTATTTAAAAAATTCATTCTACTCTTTTCATGTGCAGAGTTAGGACTTTGTAAGCTTTGCTGTGTTTTGAGAGAAAATATATTGGATCAAATTAAAGAGAGATTTGTTTGCCCCATAAAATAGGACAAACACTATTTTTTTTTTTGTGGGTTGAAATATATGTTATAAATATTAGCATCTACCAAATGATGGGCTGTTTATCTTTGAAGTTTGTCCATAAAACAGAACAAACACTCTATTTTTTTTTTATGGCTTGAAATATGTGTTGTAAATATTAGCATTTACCAAATGATGGGCTGTCTCTCTTTAAGTTGAAGTTTTTGTGTGTGTGTGCTTTTTAAAAGCTCCTTTAAAAAAATAGAAGTAATAAATTCTAGGACAAGAGACAGAGACCAATCAAAATGTTTATTATTCTTCCTTTATTTTCTATCAGTTGTAGTGTCAAGTACTATCTAGATTGTAGTTACATCTCAATATTATCCATAAACTTGAACATGAAAGTTGTTAATGATCTGAATAGTCCAGGGTACCAAAATTGGTCTTTAAGAGAGGTTAACAAAGGCATGCCAATCATTTGCAGCCAGGCCTATGGCAACACAACCGATGAACACTGTGAGCTGGGACAGTGCTTTGAGCCCTGTTATTGATGTTCATATGACAAAAATTATAGGCCAGGGGTGGGCAACCTTTTTGTGAGTGCGTGCCAAAACCAGCAAAATCTCTGACTCAAAATTCTTCTGCGTGCCAACCCTAATTTTTTGAGATCATGTTACGCCTACTTGATATCTCTTAAGGTGTATGTATGTGAAGAACCTTGAAGAAATAATAAAATTCATTCGAGCGACAAAAACACAGTATATGATGATGAAAAATACATTTATTTTTTAGTGTATACATGTACACTGATAGTCAAACAGAAAACTTTATGACTCTGTTTGATATTATCAGTGGGACTTTTGCTGCTGCATCACTGATGACGGAGATTTTACATCAGGTTTATATTTCGTGACCTTCAGAGATATGCACGAGCTACTTTCATCCGTCAGGCTACTCCTATTACGAGACTTAACAAAATTCATCACTGAGAACAAAGATTCATAAGCGTATGTGGATGAAACCCAAACATTGGTCAGATCTAGGAAGGCAGGGAGAGTTAAGGCAGAGGCATAGAAATTGCTCTTCCCCTTTCTCATCAATCCATGTCTATGGTCTTTAAGATAACTTGTTATGTAAAATTATTTATCTAAGATGCACCTACACTGAATTTATCTGAAAAATAAGAAAGTTGATATTAAGAAAAAAATTGTAAATGGAAGATTATAAGAGAGGGCTTCGCGTGCCAGCAAAAGTTACTGGCATGCCATGTTTGGCACGTGTGCCAGGGGTTGCCCACCCCTGTTATAGGCCATCAGCAACATGCATTTTTAACTCTCTTACCTCGCACTGCCATATACAGGTATGTGGGTTGTGCCCTATGTGAGGGCACCTGGCTGAGAGAATGGGTGAGAGATGAAATACAAGCCATGTTCAGCTATTACCTAAAGGAAGAGATTCCTTTTGCTAATTTGCACAAATATGCTGTTTACTCATAGCTAAGCCATACGTCCACAGGGCTACATCTTCCTAGAGAGAACATTTTATCTAACTCATGCAAATGCAACAAGTGAAATAGTAATGGCCTTTTCCTTATCCTACTTTGAATTATTTTTACTTTTATACTTTTAAAAATTTAGGTAAAAATGAGAAATGCAAATTATGAGATTATACTTGGAGACTATTCAATCAAAAACCCTTGAAGAAGACATAGTAACCTGGGTTTTAACAAGTGCTCTTAGTGGTTTTAGTGTGTGTTAAAGTTTGATTCCTGCTGCCTTGGTAAAACATATGTATGCCAGAGGGTAGAAGACAAATCCAATGAAAATTCAGGGACCTGTCACATTACAAAGTTTCTAAGTTCCAAATGGTCAAGGAGTGGTGGGTATATATATTTTTTCCAAGGAGTGCTAAGTTGCTGTACTTTATGTTGCTTACCACCAGGGAGGAGATGCAATGTTGATGGGTCTTTTTGGACTTTGGATATTTCCTATTACATATTTGGGGATGCTTTTCTGGACTCATTCACAGGGTAACCCTATAGGTTAGCAGTTTTAAGTGGAGTTCTGTGCAGAAAGCTCTGTAGCACTAGAGTACAATACATGCTGTTTTGATACTTGGACCTTATAATCTATTGACATGATATCCTGATTATCTGGGGCAGGTAGGGGTGGTGTTTAGTATCTCTGACAAATCTCAATACAGAGATCACAGTACAGAACTCCCAGAGTTCAAGCAAGAAGACCCAAACTGCTGATGGGAAGTTAGGTGAGATGACCTTTTGTCCTTTTCACAGCTCTGAGTCTGTGCTGTGAGTCGGATTTCATCTCCATCACACTGAAGATCAACACTGGAAAACAGGAATGGGTGTGGGGATAAGTGAGAGGTGATAGAGAAAAAGAAGGAAGGATTCTGGACCTTGGACTCCTTGACTTGAGGGAAAAGTGGAAAGATAAATATGGGTACAAATGAGTCTATTAAATAGAACAAATGTTTACCCATGACACCTTTGGAGATGAAATCTAGCCAGCCAGTTTATGTGAGGCCGTTGAACACCTGGAGGATGGGGGCTGGGAGGGCAGGAAGATGAGGAAAGTGAAGGTGTTAGAAATGCTGCAGGTGAGAAATAAATAGAAAAAATGTTTTAGGCCTTTGGGTAAAGATTTCATCTCTAAAGTCCACCCTGCGGCATGCTGCTGCGAGCTCCCAAGCACTGAGGCTTTAAGACAACTCCTAAAAATAGCTGGATATAATTCAGATGCTCTGAATGGGAGGTGAAAGAGGCTCTTGGAGCAATCAATCTGGTCTCCCATCTTCCACTGCATTTACTGCTCTTAAATATCCTTTAAGTACAGAGTGGGGTTGAGGCTGAGGCTGAGGCAGAGGCAGTAAAAAGACTGAACCGTGCTGGTTAGTCTCTGCTTGCCCCCAGGATCTTTCTCTGCCCATCTCTTCCCAGCTGTGTCTCAGGAGGCTCATCTCTCTAGATGGCAAGTCCTGGTTTCCTTGGTCCTGGGGGTGCCAGTTAGGTTTGGCAAGTGGAAAGCACTGGCCGAGAATGGCGGTGTGGGAGGACAGAGTGAGCAGGCGTTCTTCCTCGTTTCCTCCCTGCTCTGGCTTCTCTTCTGGGACAGACTCAAGCTCTGGACTAGCCTCACCCAGTGCTCTTTACTGCTCTTGCTTCTTCAGGCCCAGCAGCGATGCCTCACTGTCCCTCGCTGGTGCCGTAACCCTGTGCACACACACCTCTGCCACCAGTCTCTTCACTAAAAAGTTTCTTTAAAACCCCAGCTGAGCCAGACCCTTGTAGCTCAGTGGTCATGGTTCAATTTTGGGTCAGGGCACATGCCCAGGTTGCAGGTTCCATCCCCAGTAGGGAGTGTGCAGGAGGCAGCTGATTGATGATTCTCATCATTGATGTTTCTATCTCTCTTTCCCTCTCCTTTCCTCTCTGAAATCAATAAAAAATACATATTTATACATGTGTATTTTTTTAAAACCCAGCTGAGTTTGCCTTCTGTCCCTGCCAGAATCCTGATGAGCACTGGGACCATGGCTTAACTCCAGCAGTGTTATTTTAGATTTGGGACGATTTAAATTAATTTATTCAAAAATATTTACAGAGTGCCTACAATGGATTGGGAGAGATCAAACAAACAAACAAAAACAAAACAACAACAGCAAAGAGATGCAGCCCTCACGAAGCAGAGTCCATCGGGAAGGTGGGAGATGTGGTTTCTCTCAGTGCTTTCTATATCGGCAGCATGTGGACCATACCACGGACAAGGTCATGTACCCGCCTGACCCAGACGGGTGCTGCACAAGCAGGTGTCCCTCTCTGGTGGTTTTTGTTTTGCTTTAATTTCCCGTTGAAGACACTTTCTTCAGGCTTTGTTCCTCTTCCTTCGTCTTAGGGAGGCAACAGCTGAATTGAATTTGGAAATGTTTCACCTCTTAGTTTTAGCATGACTACCAGGGAGGCAGGCGTTTGACCTTTAGAGTTGACCTTTGGTGTTCTCAAAGGGAGAGCATGCGAATGTGAGACCTCTGGGGGTGCCCTGGGCCCCTTTTCTGCCTATAGCCTCACTGACCTCCATGGGTATTGTTAGCATTACCGAGCTAGAAAGAAAGGAGGGACCGAGCGTCAGAGATGGGTGGGAACTTAGGAATTGGGAAGGAGGGGCGTGAGGCCAGGTGAGGGGACTCCCTGGTGGAGAGGACTGACTGTTTGTTGCAAGCTAGACAGTGGCTAAGCCTGGACTGAAGTTTGGTTCTGTCTCTCTTCAGTGTTCTGTGTGTCAACATAGGACCTTGTGACCATGTTCAGTCAGACAGTGAGTGCGCCTGTGACATGAACCGTGTTCTCGGTATGGGAAACAGCGCTCCGTGGAGAACAGACCACACGTGCTCCAAATCCCGCTTCTCCCAGTCTAGAGGGTTCTCGCATTTCCTCCGCTCCACAGGCGAGCGGCCAGGGACCTTCCAAGATTCAATTCATTGGCTCGTGGTGGGGCCAAGCTGTAACATAAGTCTCCAAGGGGACCGATCTCATCTCTTCTTCATTAAAATGAGGCCTTCCCTGGGCATTTCTCCAGGTGTGGCTGAGAGGGACGGAGAGGCAGGGAGAGGACTCCGGGTGTAAATGCCAGCAATCCAATCAAAGGTGTGTTTAACCTTTGTCAATAAAGCCCCTGCTGGTCCCATTTCTTGGATGGTGGGAGGGGCTAGGGGAGGGAAAGTACATGGAGATGAGCTGATTTACTGGGAAGCCCTGGACTGAGAGGAGAGGCCTGGGGTTTAGAACATCCGTCCTGCCCTGGGGAGCTCAGCCTGCTGTTAAAAATGACTCTCTGCGGAAGGCCAACTGGCAGCAGATGAAGGACACCACGCAGCTCAATCAGCCACCTCCTCAGGTGCCTTCCCTGGCGAAGGGGACTGCGTGCCTATGCATTTGGTTTGAAGCCACCAGGGGTCTGGTCCAGCTGCTTGGCTTCCAGGCAGCCGATCGATGATTCTCTCTCATCATTGATGTTTCTCTCTCCCACTCTCCTTTCCTCTCTGAAATCAATAAAATATATTTTAAAAAAAAGAACATAAGAGATCAAATTAAATGTAACACAACAAACAGTGGGCAAATGAGTGGAAAATAGAATTGCGTGTTTAACACAGCCTTGGATGGGGAAGACCTCCGGGGTCTAGAAGCAGCACAAGAACCCAGAAAGGAGCGGGTAGGAAAGGTTCAACCTATGTGAACATGAACATATGTAATGCAAATCAACTGAAAAGTACTTGCCGCAAATATGGCAGCTAAAGGCTGTTGTTATTACTTGTAACTAATTCATTCATTTATTGGGCTGGCTGCTGGAGTGACAGAGATCAAAGGCTCAGCGCCCTCGGAGCTGCCCTGCGGCGGGAGATAGAATGTGTCACCCTGTTCCAACTGCCTGTTTATCATCGTTGGTTGTGACAGGTCGAGGGGGCTCCTGTGTACATATTTGCACATACTGATAAGAGGAGCACAGGATATCATTAGGCAAGTGGACAGATGCAAGAACTGGCAATTTACAAAAGGGGAAATGCATTTGGTTTGAAAATGCTATGTAAAATTCCTCAACCTTGTTAATAATGATTGAAGGACAAATCAAAATGAGGTAGTTTTTGGCCATTAAATTACCAAAATTATTTTCTTAATGATAATATCCAAGGCTCCCACAGATGTAGTGAAATAAGTAATGTCACGCTCTTGTAAATAAAGAAAAGGTCATGAGCAGTATTTTGGCAATATTTATTGAGTCTTTAAAATGTCTGTATTATTTGACAGCAATTGTACTTCTAGGAATTTATGTAAAGGAAATGATCAGCGATCCAGGCAAAGGCTTATATATAAGAACACTCATAACATATATTCTCTTCTGAAAAAAAAGCAATTTTAATGTCCTACAATAGACAAGTGGACAATTAAATTAACACACATCTGTAAATAGTTCATTTTGAGTAAAACTCATGATATCATGAGCTTGAAGAATAGTTAAGGATAATGAATATTTAAGTATAATAGCAAGTACTAAAAAAGTGGGATACAAACTATATATGTGGTATGATCCCAATTTGGTAAGGAAAAATAAACATTTTATTAATGTATTTGAAGGTACATTATATATACTTTTTTTCCCCTAAAATTTCTCTAATTGTATCAATCTTGATGGAATTATAATTTTAAAATGGATAGATGGATCAATTAAACACACCACTTGAGTTTTAGAAATGTTAACATGCTATGAAAACAAAAAAAAATTGCGTATTTTGGAGTAGAAGAAACACGGCATGGACACAGCTTTACGTAGGAGGCAGATACAGGAAAAGCAGGTGCTTAGCAGAAAGATGGTTATCAGTGGGTGGGCAGATGGGCTCTGTCCACACAGGCAGGATTTATGTGTTTTTCTTCCTCCTCTATAGTGTGATGTCTTCAAATCACCCACATCTCCCGCTTCTCCAAAACATCCTGTGGGCCCCCGGGATTCACTTAATGATTCCCCGTGGGAAGATCCCTGGACTCCCTGAAGGGGTCCTCCCCCTGAGATGTGAGGAAACACACTGGAGAAAGAGATTTGAATCCAACACTGGTTTTGTGGGTTGAAAGGATGAGCTCTTGGGGTCACCAGCGCTGAATCCCTGGAGATGAAAGAGAGAGAGTGGTTCTGGGACTTAGGATCAACCTGCACCCAGCGCCCTGGCTGTGGCCACCCTGAGAGAGGCGGGGTGTGGGATGCAGAGAAGAAAGCAGCGGGGTCTGTGACCCTGGGTGCCCATGTTAGAGGCTTTTGACTGAGCTCCGCCCTGAGAAGAAAGGGGCTTCTTCCTAATGAAATTGTGTTGGTTGGTCTGCAACTTTGGTGGCAGGTGGTAGGGATGTGACTCTCCCAGCAATCGGGCACCAGGCAGGGTGTCATCAGCTCTAACATGTGATACACGCAAGGATAGTAGTTGAGGCAGAGACTCCAGTATAAATTCCTCCTGAGGGCAAAAGTCAGATTGCCCCGTGTTAGACTGTGTGAGCCCCAGCATTTCTGGACAATTCAGGGAGAAGAGAACCCTGAAGAGGAAAACAGAATGAGATGTCCTTCTAGTAAGACATGAAGAGGCTCAGTTATTCTTTGGAAAAATAAAAGCTATGAGACAAACCTTATGCAGCCTATGGTTATGAAGCAGGCATATCCATCATTCTACTGTGGGCATATACTGTTTTATAAAGATAAAAAGACCAAAGTAAACAACCTCACCCCCACCCCAATGGTTAAGCAATGTGTGAGGTTGTCAAATGGGATTTAACCCAACTGGCCATGTGAGTAAGCAGGAGGGTGTGTGGGCCCTTCAGAAATTCAGTCTGTCCTTCAGAGACACTTCCTTTAATGACCTGACAGTGGGTGTGGCATGTCAGCCCCTCCTGTCATGCTCCCAGAAGATTCACCCGGGCCTTGGGGGCACGTTAACAGCCCCTGGGGTGTTTGGCAGGCCTGTCAGATGCCTCCTCCTACCTGATACAGAGCTAGAGTGTTTCTGACATCAGCGGCTTATCCTTGAGCTACTGGATGGTTTTGAGCAGAGAAATCTTCATCCCAAAGCAACAGACATCATTCTGTACCCCAGGCACTGAATAAATCAGTGGAGACCTCAAACTCCATAATTCTAACAGAGCCATCTCTGATGGCTACAGCAATTTGCTCTCTCCTGGGTTAGTGACCAGCTGTAATTGATGAGGAAACTGACAGCTCTTTGTCTTCCTTCACTACATTTGTCATTTGGCAGCTGGCTTATTCTTTATGTGTTGCCCGCGACTCCTCTCTCTCTCTGTCTCTCTCTCTCCCTGGGCACTTGTGGAGCAGATGTAGCTCCTCTCCCCACAGACAGGATCTATAAAGCTATAACATGTTTTTAATGCAATTCAGCTTTTTGAAAAATGCATAATTGGAGAGTTCCAAAATAATTAGTTTATTATAGTGGGGCTGTGAAAATGAACTTGCATCTCATTTATGAGCCATTAGATCCCATGTTCGACGAGCCTGATTGCTATTAATGCCACCAGCCTATAATTGAGCATACTTTATCAAAACGTGTCACAGTTGAGCATCTCCTGCTCCCAGCCTCCATGTCGGGGGGCAGGGCTGAGTGGTAGTGCTGAGAATCCTTCCCATAGTAAGCCTGCAGCTGTCTTTCTTTCTTTCTGGTAAAATAGACATAACATAAACTTCATTATGTTTATTATTTTTAAGCATACAGTTCAGTGGCATTAAGTACATTCATATTATTGTGCAGCGGTCACCACCATCGATCTCCAGACCTCTTTTCATCTTGCAAAACTGAAACTCTCTACTCATTAAACAGGACCCCCCCCCCCCCGACCATGGTCTGCAGCTTTGCTGTAATTGTCCCTTCCCCACACCCCTGGTGACTCGCATTGTGAGGCTCCCTTTCATGAGAACATGTGACATCCATCCCATGTCTTTCAGAAGCAGTTAGGTAAAGAGCTAAAGCATTGACGTGATGAGGAAGAGAAAAAATTCAGAACGTGAAACATGTGGCACAACCTACAGGTATGTGGTCATTGTCCCAGGAGGGAAGAACAGCTAACCCCTTCCCAGGTACAAAGTTGGATATTTTTCAGATAATATAATGAAAATAAAAATATTGATTACATATCTTCTACACATACTCCCACATGTGCCCATACAGGGCACAGAGGAATCCCCTCTTTCATGGTCTGGTGGGAGAGAAAGGAAAGAGTTGATGAAAATTTTTATAATCCAAGAGACTAATAATAATGATGCTGTAATAAAAGCCTAATAAGGAAGTCGGAATTGATTGTAGTCTTGGAATCCTAAAGGGCTATGCTCAGGAGGCGGCAAAGAACCCTGTGTGGGGGTGGAGCAGATCAGAAGAGCTCTTCATCACCCTCGTCCCCCCACAGATGGATGTCCTGGGTGGGGGGAAGGGGAAAAGGCTGCCCCAGGTGGAATGCTGGGAAAGGGTAGTGGACCACAGAGGACCTCTGTCCCAGAGCCCAGCACATAGTGTGCATGCTCCCAACCAACCGTGGCCCAGAGATGCTGAGCATCAGCATGACACAACATCCCTTCCTCCTTGCATGGCTGTCATTAGGAGGATGGCCAATGTGGCAGAATCCCTAGAGGTGGCATAGAATGAGATAGTGGCTCTGCCTCATTTCTTTGTGGGCTCATCACTGAAGAAGGAGAGGGCCTTTCCTCCTTTCCTTCTTAAGAGGGCAAGTTGAGCTTTGTAACTTGGTGCTCTGGACTTATTCTAGGGACAAGAAAAGAGTCTTCCATTTTTTGGCTCCTAGAAGAATACAGCTAGGTTATCACAATAGTGAAGTCTAAACAGTGGGAGTAATCTGAAGCTGGGCAAGGTGATTTGTGAGACCAGTTGAGGATGTAGTGGTGGTGCTCCTATGTGGCATTTTAGTTGGGAAAGACCCCGAGAGGGGTGGCACAGAGATGCTTGGAGATTGAGTCCAAACACCAAGATCATGAGAACCTAGAAGAAGGACTTATGAAGGCTGGCAGATGGGAGTTTGCTCTGTGCTGCCTTCTGGCCTGGGCACTACCATGTGGACATGGCCCAGGAGTGTCTTGGAGGCAATATACTTGACCTGGCACCTCCCAGAATGTATGGCTAGCCCGATCTCCTCTCCACCCTACCCCATCAAGACTCTGGTATAACCCTATGTAAGAGGAGAGGCCTAGTAAGAGCTGATGTCTCTATCTAAGCAATCTTGACAAGGGTCTTTAAAGAGTAATTTCATTTGATTAGGAAAAAATAATAACATAAGAGCTTTTGCTTCTGAGCACTGTGGAGCAGATTCTATTATGTAGAAAAGCCAAAACTTGGAAAGAAAAATGGCTCATGAGAATCTAGTGGGAGGTGGAATTTTATAGGACTCACCAGGGGAAAACTCCACAGCCCAGTACACTACAGGGGAATACCTATTACATTTAATTTCACAGACGTATTTTAAATATTGTGGAATGACTTTTAAAAATAGCTACTTTACATATCCTAATATATAAAAACCCAGGATCCATAATGACTGACCAAAGGCTCGACTGAACACTGGAAGTCAGTCCTGCAGTCAGTGCTGGGTTGCCACGGTGACCCAGCACTGACTGCCGAGGGGGCTGTGGATCAGACCCGGAGAGAGAGGCAAGGTCTGATCCTCAGCCTCTGTGGAAGCTGTTGATCAGCCATTGCCTCTCTCTTTCTCTCCGGTTTCACAAGCAGCTGCGCCACTGTATCCCTCTGGCCCTCTGCAGAGACTGCTGATCAGACCTGCCTCTCTGATCAGGCCTGGATATAGCCCCGGAGATGCTGACTTTCATAGAAACTGACTAATCAGAACCAAATTGGCCAGCAGGGGAGGGCAGTTGGGGGTGATCAGGCAGGCAGAGGCAGTTAGGGGCGATTAGTCCAGCAGGGGAGAGCAGTTGGGGGTGAGATCAGGCTGGCAGGGTAGAGCAGTTGGGGGTGAGATCAGGCCAGCAGGGGAAGGCAGTTGGGGGCAAGATCAGGCCAGCAGGGGAGGGCAGTTGGGGGCGAGATCAGGCCAGCAGGGGAGGGCAGTTAGGGGTTTTCAGGCCGGTAGGGGAGAGCAGTTAGGGGTGAGATCAGGCCGGCAGGGGAGAGCAGTTGGGGGTGAGATCAGGCCAGCAGGGGAGAACAGTTGGGGGCGACCAGGCCGGCAGGGGAGGGCAGTTAGGGGCGATCAGGCAGGCAGGCAGGTGAGCGGTTAGGAGCCAGCGGTCCCAGATTGCAAGAGGGATGTCCGATTAGAGAGGGTGCAGGCTGGGCTGAAGGAACGCCCCCATCCTCCATGCATGAATTTCATTCACTGGGCCATTGGTAATCCTATATAATAAAGAGGTAATATGCAAATTGACCATCATGCCTTCGTACAAGATGGCCACCACAAGATGGCTAGCAGGGGAGGGCAGTTGGAGTGTATCAGGCCTGCGGGGGACGGCAGTTGGGGGCAACCAGGCCACCAGGGGAGGGCAGTTGGGGGCGACCAGGTCACCAGGGGAGGGCAGTTAGGGGTGACCAGGCCTGCAGGGGAGGGCAGTTGGGAGCGACCAGGACTGCAGGGGAAGGCAGTTGGGGGGGACTGGGCCTGCAGGGGAGGGCAATTAAGGGCAATCAGGCAGACAGGCAGAGGCAGTTAGGGCCGATCAGGCAGGCAGGCAGGTGAGCGGTTAGGAGCCAGCGTCCCAGATAGCAAGATGTATGTCCGATTGGAGAGGGTGCAGGCTGAAGGGCACCCTCCTCTGTGCACAAATTTCATTCACCAGGCCACTAGTAATCCTATATAATAAAGAGGTAATATGCAAATTGATCATAATGTCCTCATACAAGATGGCTGTCCCCATGTGTTCACAAGATGGCCACCACAAGATGGCCGGTAGGAGAGGGCAGTTGGGGGTGATCAGGCCAGCAGGGGAGTGCAATTGGGGGCAACCAGGCCTGCAGGTGAGGGCAGTTCGGGGGGACCGGGCTTGCAGGAAGGACAGTTGGGGGTGACTGGGTCGGCAGGGAAGGGCAGTTGGGGGCAACTGGGCCAGCAGGGGAGGGCAGTTGCAGGTGACTGGGCCGGCAGGGGAGGGCAGTTGGGGGTAATCGGGCCGGCAGGGGAGCAGTTAGGCGTTGATCAGGCTGGCAGGGGAGTGGTTAGGGGATGACCAGGTTGGCAGGCAGAATCGGTTAGGGCAGTGGTCGGCAAACTGTGGCTCGGCAAACTGCGGCTCGCGAGCCACATGCAGCTTTTTGGAGTTTGGACTGAAAACAGGAACTAGAGCCTTGCCGAGGAATAGCATGAGGCCCAGAGCAGATGAAGAGCTGGAATCTCTGAGTGAGAAGTGGGAGGGAGAAGGTGCTGGGTCATGAGGCTTAGGATGGAGGCCCCACCCTCTGTACCATTCTGTGCCTCTCTTACAGAAAATGGATATGATGGTCTCTATCAGCAGATCTCACGGTGTGATCCCCACACAGCAGCTGCTCCGCCTGGGAACTTGTTACAAATGCAGATTCTCTGGTCCCACCCAGACCTGCTGATTCCCAGCATGTGAGAGCGGAACCCAGAGAGCTGCTGGAAGAGGCTATTCAGGATTTGGATGGCCACGCAGGCCTGGCATCCTGGGCTACATCACATGGCTGTCAGGAGGCTTGGACAAGGGGCGGGTGGGGAACACCCTTGCACGCCGTAGGACATCTTGAAACTATCAGCTTTTAGTGAATGAGTTCAAATGTCCTGGCTTGGACGAACTGCATCCCCACATCTTGACGGGACTGCAGATGAGATCACCAGAGTGCTTGCTGTCAGTTGGCAAAGCACATTTTGAAAAGAGCAAGCTGGATACTTTCTAGTCCAACCAGATGGAAAGGTTGCAGCGGGAAGTTATAAGGAACAGTTGGAGTCGCCTGAATGGTTCCCTTCCTCTCCACTCGTCTTCCCCCAGCACCCTCCCCCTTTCACTTAGTCAGTGTAATAAATAGAATTGGAAGTGCACGGGGCCCCTGCGTGCAGGGAAGCATAAATTATTTCTCCAGCACTCGAGCGCTAATTTGTAACATAGATTAAATCTGGCTTCAGACGGGGGAGGAATTGCACCTTTAAGATTTGCCATGGCATTTAGGGAAATCACTCACTTTACACATTAGGATGGATTAGAATGTGTCACTATTAATACCGAACATGTCCCTGTTGTCACATGATGTTGGAGGAACAATGATTTCACGTCTGAGTAAAAATCTTACTCGGAGGCTAAAGTTAATGTAGCATACAGAACCGAGTGGGAACAGGGCTTGCACATCTTGTGAACACAGGCAATTGCCCATCCCCGTGCTGCTTAACATATTTTCTCCACTTCATCTGTTTTGCTGTAAATAAGACGATTATTGTTTTGCTTGGAAGAGGCCTTGGACCCTCTGAACTCAGAACAACGTAACACGGACTCACAGTTCAAAGGTTAAAAGAGAATTGATCTGGGAGCTCTCACCAATCCCTTGCTCTGCTCCCTGCTCTCTGAAGGATAAATCTCTTTTTCAGATAAATCCAGATTACTTTTCCAGTGCATTGGCTTTTGGCCTCCCTGCTGAACAGTACTTTCACATAACCCGGACAGCCTCCCTATAGCTATGAAGAAATCATTTCTAACATCTGAGGTTAATTCAGTAAATGAAGCGTTGGATTTTCTTTCATGGGAGCAAGAAAAATTGTTCGGATGAGGTTAGAAAAGGCTAGGCGCACTCAGAGACATTCCCTGGGGCTCCACCCCTGCATGCAGCTCTATTGCACATTTGTTGCAGAGTGAAATGAATAAACAATAAGGAAAAACTCTTCATTTCTCCATTGCCTTTTGAGTGATTTCTCATCCACCCAAGGGCCTTGTGAGATAAGCAGGATGGTGGGACTTGCCCATTTGGCAAATAGGTAGGCTGATCCCAGGGCTTTGAACATGGATGGCCACTCGTCACACATCAAGTCATGCCTGCCCTCTTTCACTGTCATTCAGTCAGTCTAATGGCAAGTGCCTGCAGAAGGGAAGGAAAAAGACAGGGATGTGTGAGTCACATTATCCCGGCACAAGGGAATCCCAGCTGCTGAGGCCTGATGCCTCACCTCCCTCCAGGCCTCCAGATCCCTATCATCATCATGTTCCCTAGGAACATTTCGCCTGGGAAAGACCTCAGTTCTCTTGGAAGACCTACCAGCAGCAAGGACTAGTTGATTTGATTAAACTTATCCCGCATTATGACCTGGCAGGAGATCAGGTACCCGAGGACTAGAAGAAAGAAAAGCTGAAAGGGAGAGAAGATGAAGGTTTGGTGCATATGTAAGGGTCCCAGGGCTGAAGGGGCTGCATTGGGCAACCTGGTCCAGTGGGTGTCTGAAGGCCCTTGACTACAAAGGTGTTTTCTTTGTGTGTAAGGGGCAGAGGGGCACGCAATAGTCAGAGGAGTCTGATCAAGAAATCTCTGGGATGAGCCTTTCATGGAGAAGGAGCCTACTGTGATCTGAAGCGGAACTTTAAGAAGGGGCAGGTGACTGACCTCAAGAACACAAGGGGATAGACAAGGCTTTGGGCTTCTGGATAACCACCAAACCTAAATTCAAGCAATTAGTGGGATGAAGATTCTATCAGAATTCTTCTGCCAGCAACATTTCAGAGAGCTCTTGTTTGTTTTCTCTAATTCTTTAGTGGGGGAAAAAATGG
>NW_005871093.1:4314050-4354993 GCF_000147115.1 Myotis lucifugus | reverse complement strand
CCTTTGCAGACTGATGCCTGGTGGAGGGGCTAGGGGAAGGGTATCGCATGCAGAGCAGCTGATCAGGGCCAGGATTGGGTCCCAGCCACATGAATGAGTAATCACAGGTCTGTCCTCACAGCTCTCCCCATGGCAGGAGCAGGTCCAAAATGTTATACCATCCATGTTCCTGTGTTCGTGGCCACAGAGCCTCCAATCTTGATTCTGTGAGCTCTTGTGGGGGCTGCCTTTTATACCTGAACAAAGTGGTGTCTTGTCACCAAGAATCTTGACTTGGGCAGCCCACCAACCCAGTTCTAGACGACTTGCTTGTCCTTGTCAGGGAGAGAAGAAGGGCAGAGGGGAAGCTGGTTGAGGTGGGGTCTGCTTGGCACTGGAAGCTTCCAGGAGAAGCCAGATGAGAAGGTCTGAGGAGACAGCTCTGAAGAGCACAGTTGGGAGGAGACCAACAGACAACCCAAAGGATCTGTACTGTGATGCCTTGGCCTGGTAGGATACCATGTTCTCTCCTGGCCATCTTTTCTGCTCAGTCTTTGAGGGAAACACAGAAGCAGTGAACCTGTTTTGTCTGAGATAGTGAGACCATGGGGCCATGGGCCAAGTGTTTCTGAACCTCGGCACTATTAGCATTCTAGGCAGGACAGTCCTTTATTACGTATTGCTGGACAGTTAGCATTCTTGACTTAATCCCAGTAGATGTCCTTAGGGTTCTTTTTTCCTCCCCCAAAGTTGTAGGGGAAACCCACAGCCTCCTCACTCATTTCCAAATATTCCTGCTTGAGGCTAACTCAAGGTGAGGAAATTGAGAGGCAGTAGGAAGGAGATGTATCCAAACTCAGAGACAAGACTGGAATGAGATCCCAACTGTCTTAATCTAGAGATCTTCCCATAGGGAACTCTGTGTGTGTGTGTGCACATGAGTGTGTGTGTGTGTGTGTGTGTAAAGGGAATTGTATATATGTATGACCCACTCCATAGTGTCAGAATGACACCCCAAGCACTTTGTGAGCAGCCAGATTCTGCACATTTGAAACAATGAAAGTCATGCTCTGAGTCATGAGCTCACACCTCACAGACACCTCAACCTCACCTACACCCAAGGCTCTTTTCTCTTCTCTATGTAAACTTAGTTTAAATTACAACCAGGAATATGTCAAGGTGCTCAGATTAATTACATGACTGATCTTGAGAGAGAACCTGCCATGTTAAATGAAGGGAACCTTGCTTGGAGATGTTCAATATTTAATATGTCCTGAACACCCTTTTGATGCTACCAAACCTATTAACTCTGCCAACAGAAAATGTCAGTGATGGACCAAAGGGAGTGTCCCAGGAAATATTTCCTTTACCACCAGGGCCTTTTAAGCCCAAGCTCAGCTCTGGGAAGGGGGAAAGGGCATGTACAGAAGTGGGCTCTTTACTGAATAGAGCTGCTGTGTCAAAGTCATACCTGTCATGTGATTTGTGAGTACAAATGGTTTCAAGTCAACATAGCCTCTACATAACTCTCCAATTAAAGTACTGGATATTCTCCAAGGTGGCAAATTTCCTACTGGCTTTAAAAGGATGATATTGAATTATTGCTAATATAGCCATAAATCTGTTATTTGTGTAAGTAAAATGGAGCTAATGTGTAGATAAAATTGAACTTTAAAGTGAAATATTGTTAAAATAAAACGGTTAATGAATTTAGACACATTATTGAACAGGTAAGTTTGGCAACTGATTGGAATAGATAATTTTAATTGGTCTCGTTGAATCAAAATCAATATTGAAAATTGTACTGCATATCAGAAACCTATTCATATCTTCCTTCTATTAATATTTGTATTATTTCCGGCATGAACCCCAGGCCCTGTCTCATGGGATGGGTGTTGGTCCTAGTGGGCCAGGAGGGAGGGAGTGGGTCAGATCACTCTCTGTTCTCATAGACAGCAGCTAATCAATCCTGAAATCTAGGAGGACCCTCCTCTATCTTCCCAAAATGAACCTTCCAAAGATGTAGTGCAAAACCTGAGTGCCAACCTTACCTTGTGCCAACTTCAGCCTTGGCAGGGGAATTATGAACCCTGGCTGTGGACTAGAATCAGCAGGACTCTTCATGAAAAGGCTTTGAGTTTATATTAAAGAATGGAAAGCAGAGGGCAGCAACAGAGGCATCCCTTTTTATCCTTCCACAATCCTGAGCTCTGAAATTCCATGGGTGCTCAGTCCTATTAGGTTAGACATCACCCAAGAGTGTTTGGGTGTATCTGGGTCTCTCGGGTGCTGTGCCTTCCTGACATTGCCAGGATAACACCATACACTTAATGGCTTAGATTAGGGGTTGGCAAACCACAGTCTATAGCACCAAAGCCAGCCCACCATCTGTTTCTGTACAAGTTAAGAAGAGTGTTTACATTTTCAATGGTTGAAAAAAATCAAAAGAATAATAACATTTTATGAGACGTAAAATAATATGAATTCAAATTTCAGTGTCCATAAATAAAGTTTTATGGGAACATAGCCACACCTATTGGTTTATATATTGTTTGTGGCTGCGATCTTGACATTATGGCAGAGTTGAGTGGTTGCAACAGAGACCATATGGCCCATATGCCTAAAATATTTACTGTCTGGTCCTTTACAGAAAAGGTTTGTCCACCCTTGCTTAGACTAACTGCTGCCCTCACAGGCCCAGAGCTGGGAATCAGGGGCTGGGTGGATGAGGACTAGATATTTTAACAAGATCAAGATTGGATAGGAAGAAAGGGAAAATCAATGCTGTGCAGGAAATCAATGGTGTTCACTATACTTGAGCAAGTCATCTAATTTCTCTGAAACTCATTTTCTCCACTTACAGATGTGGGGTACAGCAGGTATGTTTCTGGGGAATTGGTGAGAAGTCAGGAGAAGGCATGTAGATATGACTGACTGACATATGAATGAGTGAGGGAATGAATGAACGAGTGAATGGATAGGGGATGGTGAAAGGTGAGGTTGGGAGGTGAGCTGGCCCATGTCATACCAAGGAGTCTGGCTTTATTCTGAAGACATATGAGAGCCTTTGGCGTGTTTTAAGCAGGAATAACAAGGTGACATTTGCATTGGAGGGAGAGAACATGACATTTCGTGGGTGGTTAGAGCAGAAAGGTCATTTGGTCAGAGAGTAAAAGGAATGAAATGCTGTCTGAAAGGGGGCAGAGAAACAGACTGGAAAAATCATCGAACTGCTTCCTCTTAACCCTTCCTCCAGGAGAGGGAAGAGACGAGGCAAGGACAGCTCTAGGGGATGAGCTATGGGATTGCACTAGTGAAGCTCACTCAGAATAACTCTATTAAAACAGGCACCTGGTCAGAAAGCTGAGTGTCAGCAGTGGTCCTTGGCTGGAAGGGAATGGGAAGAGCATGGCACACAGGGCCCTTCATGGGTTCTCATCCTGACCCCACCACTAACTTGCTGTGTGACCTGGGGCAAATGGATCCACCTTTCTGTTTTGTTTCATCACCTGTAAAATTGCCTAGAAAGAGAACTCTCACCAGTGAGGTAATTTCTTTGGAAACATTAATGTAATAGCAGGGACCAATTCAGGTTTTGAGAGACCTGAAGTGGAAACACTTGGAGATCTCTCTTTAAAGAACAATAGGCAAAATTAGACGAGAAAGTAAAATTTTATAAGGAGACAAGAAATCTAACAAATTACATATTTTAAAGTGCTGAAAAACACTACAAACATCACAAAATCCAGAAAAATATCAAAATGTAATGATTAATAGACCCCTTGACAAGTTCTTATAAAATTTCTGGCTGCATATTTTCCATGTTTTTGGCTGCATATTTTCATATGACCATGCTTTTATTACATTTTCTGAAGAGAGGATAAAAAGAGATGAAAACTTGTTTTTAATTATTGATAATTGGACTGCAGGGAACATGCGACCGCCCCTCACAGCTGCACTTGCTGTTTGCAGTCTCCCTACTGGGCTGTGACCTGCCAACACACGCATTCTAATGCATTCTATTTGGCATGACTCCCATCAGACAACATACACGTGGGTAACTGTGTGCACTGAATCACTGAGAGAATTCCTAACACGGGAGGATTTTCATTTTTGACTGGACATCGATGAGAGCTGAGCTCTCCGCTTATCCCATTGCTTGCCCCATGTAAGAAAATCTTGCACACATGCGCTTCATGCCTTGTTCTTGCTCAGTTGCCCATAGGATTCTGAAGCTGTGTCAGGGTCCCGGGAAGCTGACAGTGCGTGGTGGGGTTATTCCTGAAAGCCAGCATGGGTAGAGCAAGTGATTGTAAACTATGCATGCATGTCTCATCGGGCCTAAGTCAAATATGTCTCTACTGTGCTGTTGAAAGACCCAGTTATTCAATAAATTATATTGGGACAAATGACCACCCCTCCCACAGGAAAAGTCATATTATTTCCCTACCCCACGTACATAACCCCAATACATTGCTCAGAGTTTATATAGATTAAACTTAGAACACCTGGGGAATCTCTTTATGACATTGGAGTAGGTGAGGATACCTTAGATCAGATGGCAAAGGAAAATATCATAAAAGGAGGCAATAATAAAATGGGCTTCATCTAAATTTTAAATGTCTGTGATAACAGGCACTGTAAAAACAACTACTATTTTTGGAACAGTCTTTTAACAGTGTTTCAAGTGTGTTGCACATATTATCTCATTTAATCATATAACAATATGATAAAGAGTATTATTAGCTCCGTTTTAAAGATGAGGAAACTGAGACACAGAAATAATTTTCCCAATGCCACGAAGCTAGTTCATAAGTGGCTGAACCAAATTAAGAGACAAGGTAGTTTGACTCTCAAACCTGGCCTCTTAACTCAGGTCTGATCCTATGTAACTTTCGTGCTGTGTCATTTGTAATAAAGTGAAAATACATGCCACAGACTAAGAGAAGATCTTTGCCGTTTATGAAACCATCAAAAGATTAGCATTCAGAATATATCCAGAACTCCCACATAGTAATTAGAAAAGACAAACAGCTTCATAGAAAGTGGGTAAGAGACCAAAACAGACTATTCCTGAAAGAGGATGCCAGAAATGCCAAGACACACATGAAAAGATGTTTAATATTAGCAAAAACTGGGGAGATGCAAATTAGAACAAGAAGGGGAGTCCATCTCACACCCAGCACATGTGCAAAAGCTGAGAAGTCTGGTAACAACAAATATTGGGGAGGATGTAGGGACAAGGATTTCTCCTGAGAGTCTAAAATGATACTGTCACTTCCATGAGCAACTTGACAGGATCTATTAGAGTTGAAGATATACAGTCTTTGGGATTCAGAAATTTCAAGTCCATTTCACTCTAATAGCAACCCTCACACTCATTCATAAGGAGGAATGTACAGAGTTCTCTCCACTGTGCTGTTTTAATTACAGAACACGGATATGATATTACTCTTGCTCAGTTAGGAAATGGAAAAGTAAACTGTGGTTTAGGCAAGTAAAAGGAACGAATTAGGTTGATATGTCTTAAACCAGATAAAGCCTAAAATCATAACTTGGAATAAAATCAGGCTGCAGAAATATATCTATATACAAAATTTAGTCTCATTGTTCTACAATTTTAAAACTCACAAAGTAGTATATTTTAGACATTTTGTGGTGAAATGTACATTGAAAAACATGCATGCCTACATATGGTTCAATTGTTATAAAGTGAAACCAAACAGCCAGCATCTCAAGAGCCCCGTGATCCTTGTCTAATACAATCTGCCCATTCACCCCCGTACAGGAAAGCAGGAGCTGTGGATGGGTGTCTGGGTTGTTCCCAGTTTTAGACAGTGTAGTGAAGTACATCTATACAAGTTAGGCTTTATATGGAAGCTAAGAGTGTTACTATTTCTGAGGGGGAGGGAGATTCGAGCGTGTCTTATTGTCACAGCTTATTTTTTTAGGATAAAAACTGAATCAAGCATGGCAAAATGTTAACCCCTGTTTAAATTCTGTGGTGGGCACAGTGCTGTTATATCATCTTCTGCACTTGCCTATCTGTTGAAATGACTTATAATTTTTAAAAGAAAAAAGCAGTTGTAAAGTACTTGAAGTGTGAGGCATTCTCTGCCATCTTCCTGGCTCCTGGGACAGAGTGCAGAACTCCATCTCTGATTCCAGACGTGCAGAATGAATAGCTCTGAGGTGGAGCCTGCACACTTGTGGGGATCAGCAGCCTGTGAACTGCCTGGCTGCCATTTCTCCTATCTCCATTCTAAGCTGCGTGAATGAGCCCCCATGGGGCACTCACTGGCTCCCTGCTGTCCTGTGGCATCTCCATTGTCATCACCCAGCCTTTGGATTCTCCCCTCAGCTGTGAGGGAATAGACATGTCATGTCTTCAGATATGTAGCTGGTTATACAACACCTGAGCATAATGACGCTGGGGTGTCCCCACACCCTACCTGGGAGAGCTGGGGGCTGCAGCTTAGCCAATTCTCTCTGGGTCGCCTGCCAGGGTGGTGCTGGACACCAGGAGAGGTAAGGAGGAAAGGCTATGATTTCAGTTCATAAGGAGGGTGGTGCAGGACTTACCTTGATTCACCCAGGCCCTTCTTTAAACATGGTTGGAACATGACCAGAAGGACCCTGCCCACAGCATCCCACTTTTGCCTGTAACTGTGCCTCAGATAGGTTCCTCCATTAGAGAGCTGTTCCTCTGAGTTAAGCCATGAGAGTCCTGAGCAGAAAATTCACTCTAAAGAGTTGGAGGTGGAGAAGGACTGATCACTGTTCAGTATTTCGTCTGAGCCAGGTACTTTGCATATAGCTTTGCATATACCCTCTGCATTTTGCAGATAAGAACATCTCTGAGTTGCTTACAGCCAGACCCATAGAAAGTGATAGGGCCAGAAATCCAAGCCAGGTCTGCTGCTGCACCATACCACCTCCCAGCTATAGAATTCTATGGGATTCCAGTCCTATATGGTGAAAGGCACCTCCTTGAGGATGCTGACTAAAGCCCTCATTTGAAACATAAGGCCTTAGAGAAGGTGAAGTGACTTGCCCAAGGTCAAAGACAAGTTCATGCCAGATGTGGGATTAAGTATTCTGACCTCAACTACAGATGTCCTGAAGTTACACCAGGATGGCTGTCACTCAGTGCATCTGGAGTGGGGTAGGGTTTAGGGTGGGGCTCCCTACCTATACCCTAATGGGAAGAGCACTGGGCAATGAGTCAGAAATCTGGCTCTGCTTTGCCTTAGGTCTTTTCTTCTCCTACATCCCAAAGCCCATTACTTCATTCCTCTGACTCGTAATGTGGGTACTTTGACTTACTCAATCCCGAAGCAGTAGGATGCTGACTCTCATCTGTATGGAGGTGATGATACTTACCCAACAGACCTGTTGTGGGTATCCAGTGAGATGAGTTTTGGAAAGTGATTTGGAAGCAATGAAGTACTGAGCAAATGCCACTGATGGTTCTTCTTACTTGGTCAGGGCTGTTGAGTTGCTGGAATAGTTTGAGTTTAATTCCTTTCCCAAAGTTGGACTCCAATGGTACAAACAAAAGGTTTTTACAAGAATGAGAGGATAAAGCAAAGGTCATTAAAGTGATTCCTCAGCACCTTTCATCTCTTTGCCACTTTCCGTTTCACAAAGCATGTTAACATGCGTTATTAACCTAGAACGGCTGAGCAGAGCTGGTACTTTTAATATGTAAGGGACTTCTTCAATTGAAAGCAGCAGGGGACTTTCAGTAGTTCTTTATACTTCCCAATAGGGAGCAAATACTGGGAATCTAGAGTTGGTTTTCAAATGAAACAGCTGGAAATGGATGGTGACTGGCCTGGAGAATGTTGAAGGCCAGAGGCTGACTTGATTTGCTTGTGACGTTTGGTGAAGGGAAAGGTTAGCTGATTTTGGGAACCGTCTACCCTGAGTGAATCACAGATGCTTGTCTTGGCCAGGACTGACTTACAGCTTGGTGCTCTGAGGCTGGGAGACAGTGATTATTTTGGAACAAGTTTCTCCTTGTATGGATTGGGAGAGGGAAGCAGGACCTTTATCTGCTTAACATCTCATGTGGGTAGGAGGCCTAAGATCTGGGGTGATAATGAGCGAGGAGATCAAGAGTGGCTTTTGGGAAGATAAATTTCTTGGGAACTTGTGGAGAAGTAACAGATGTTGCTTCAGTGTCCAGAATCCCGCTCTTCTGTAAAGCTTTCCTGCCCACCCAGGTCAGCTTGAACTTACCCTCCTCTCAACTGGAGGATCCCAATTCAGTAGCTAACTGAAAGCAATCACAGACTTTTAGTAAATATTCATCACTTTATTCAGTACAATAGGTTCCAATTGCATGTGGTATAAATTCCAACTCCTCAGCCGAGCACTAAAAGCTCTCTACAATGTGACATATATTTGACTTGCTAGTCTTACCTCTTAACATTGACATTCCTGACCCCTCCATTCTCTCCAAATTGGTGTAATCATTGCTCTTCAAATGTGTTATTCTTCAGTTTGGATCTTTCCTCTGTCCATCAAAATTTAATTCTCATTCCAGTGCCTGTCTCAATCCCTCCTATGGTTCTTTCCTGACCATCCCAGTGCAAATCAATCTGTTCTTTTTCTCAAAAGCTATGGCTTTAAGGGGCCAACGAAACATTTTTAGGGTGATAGAAATGTTTTCTATCTTGATTGTGGTGCTGGTTACACAACTGCATGTAATTGTCAAAATATATCAAATATACTTTATATAGGTGAATTTTATTACAGTAATTATATCAATAAATCTGAGAAAATAGCTACAATAATGATGTCTTCTGCTGGACTCCTTGAACACACTTGCCTTGTGTTGGGACCTCTTTTTTCTTACACATGCTGCTCAGAAGCCAAGAGACAGAGACATCTGGAGTGTGGATTTGGACAACAAAACTGAGAAATCTTCTGGGAGAAAAAACAGAAAGGGTCACTTGTATGGTCCAACACACATAGATGGAGCTGTGAAATGGAGAGTTGACAGGTGGTGTAAAAACCAGAAAACGAATTGCAGAGAAAGGCTGTAAGCATTTGACCCAAGGGAAGAATGAGTCTGTTTCTGTGAGTGACACTCAATGGGGTCTGTTGCTCAGATAGGAAAGTGGTGCCACATGAGAGCAGAGTGGATACTTCTCAAACCTTTCTGCTCTGGCTGTCCCAGCAACATCGTCCCACATTCAGCTGACCTGCTCTTCCAGCTGACATGCAGAGGCCTTGAGAACAAGAAATGGATGTTAGCCTCTGTGTCCGGCACATTATGAAAGCCATTGAGGCCTCCCTGACACAGGAGAAGCTCACCCAGTTTCCCAAAGCTCTACGATCTGTTTCTCTGCCCCCTTTCAGGCAGCATATAACACAATGAAAATTGCCACCAGGAAGATGGTAGTTTCCTCATGAAGCAGTGAACAGCCTAAAAACAACAACAACACTCTAACAGGATTATAAGTCTAGTTAAACTTGAGAATTCACCAAGAAATATTGTATTGATCAAATGAAAATTTAGTCTTAGAGTGCTTGGTTTAATAAAAACTAGGGAATTTTTTCCATTTGGTTGTTAAAAAAGGGGGGGGGGAAGAAAAAGGAGAGTTAAAGAGTTAGTTAAGGGTTTTCTATACCCAAGTTTTCCAAATCCAATTGGGTGATATCCTGGTGTGATATCTATTCTTTTCCAGGATTGTCGTGACACCCTTAAAATAGTATCAAAACAAAATAGATGCTAATTAACATATGAGCTTTTTTTTTTTTTTACATTCGCAGTGTTTCTAATAACTAAGAATTGATTTTTTATTAAAGTAATGCATGCACCTAATTTTTAAAAATCAAATAGTACTGAAGGGCTTATAAGAAGCAACAGTGCTCTGCAGGGCTTTATCCTCCCCAGCCTTGCTCTCTGGAGGTGATCACTCTCTACTCTTTTATTCTCCTAGCTATTTCTTCCAGTATTTATCTCCATATTTATGAGTAATATGTGTAGCAGGACGATAAATTGATTTTTGCTTTGGCCTCAGGATTGTAGCTATAGCCTGAAAACTGAAAATAATAGGTGCTAAGAACTTTCACAGTCCAAAGAGAATTGACAAGTGACAAGATTAATCTCCTAAGATCTTGTGGCAGAAATAATAAGACTAGATAACACTCATCCCAGGTCCTGTTCTAAATGTCATATATTCATTTACTCATTTAACTGTTGTAGTAACCCTATGAAATCCCTCTACTTTACAGATGAGGTAACTAAAGATTAGGAGGGTTCAGTAATTCTGGCCAGTGGCAGAAATAGGGTTCTATCTCAGGTTGTCTGGCTCTTAACCATTACATGATGCTGCCTCTTGATGGTCTTGCTGCCATCACCCATCCCTTCCACTCAGCCTCAATGCAGCAAACACCAGAAACTCTGGAAGGATTTTACCATCAGTGTCTCCCCTCTTCACCTTCCTTTGCTCATTTCCCATTGCAGTTGTAAACCAAGAAATGAGGAGAGTATGTGCCAGGTAGAGATTGGGGCTATTTACAAGGAGGAGACACTGGCTTCTCATCCCCCTGACGGATGTCTCTGCAGCAGACCGGCTGACTGCCCTTGGTGTCTATTTCAGCAGGGAGGGAAGGAGGAGAGCGAGGTGGGAGCAGGGCCACGGCAGGGATGCTGGATTTCTTGCAGACTGAAGGGGCACAGGGGAGGTTCGTTAAGCTTGAGCCTTCTTGTTGGCACTCTGCTGGAAGGGACAGCAGAAGCAAGAGGCCAGGGTGTGAAGTTGGGTGGGATCAGAAGAGGCAAACCTGGTGGTGGAAAGGCTCCTGGGGGCCCTTCACCAAACCCTTTCAAGATTCTTGCCACATGGTTGACAAGGAAGACCAGCCAGTGTTAGCTAGGAATAACAATAGCAGTATCAGTAACCATGAGGATGTTTACTATTTTACTCTGGTTCCCATTTCCTGACCAAAATGAAGGGGAGTGAAATTGTGAAATTGCCGACACGTCTCCTCCAGGCCCTGAGTTCCTTGGCATAGGCTCAGCCAGAGATGGAAGAGAAGGAGGGCATTCAACAGGATGTAAGACTGAAGTTTTAAAGTCAGGGAAGGTGAGTTTCACATTTCACACCTTTCTTAAAATGATCAGAAAGCTATGGGTCTGGCTGAGAGGTTAAGTGAAGGGAAAATGAAATTCAATATAGCACAGGTGAAGGTAGAGATCAGAGGAGAAAATAAAATGGTCTCATGTTTACACCCTTATCTCAGGCTGAGAGCATGCAGTACTCAGAATAGCAGGCGGTTGCTTACCTGAATATGTGTTTTCACTGCTTCTTGTTGATTTCAGTTTCATTTTTTTACTGTTGTTTTTTGTTGTTGTTGTTGGTAAAAGATGAATTAGCTCCTTTTCATGGTTCCTCCTTACACACAAGCCTTTCCCTTTCTATCCTACCAATTCAGCTCTGTTTAGAAAAATCAAGCAGAATATTTATATTATTGTGGCTGTCTGAATATTGTGCACTAGTGGGCCATACTTTTACAATGGTTACATTTCCTTTCTTGAAAATGTGAAGGAATAAATACTTATTTATTTTTTTACTTACATTGTTTTCTATGTACAGCTTCAAATTTTATCATCAGACCTATCCATTTCCTATATATGGTTATTTTATCCACAAATGTCCGCACATATAAAATCTTCTTTCAATTATTTTCCCCCTGGAGTCATCTTTCCTGAATGTCCAATCTACAGTGCCTGTTCTTTGAATCTGCTACACAGCTATTATCCTGAAACTTCCCTTGGTCAATTTCCTCTTTTGTATTAGTTTTTCTAGATCCAAGTCTTTCTTTATCTTTTTCTTTCTTAAGTGGCTGTATTTATCCCTCCCTACCTATCTACCCCCCTCCCTTTCTCCTTTTCTCCTTCCCTCCCTCTCTTCCTTCCTTTTCCTGTCTCTTGTCATTGCACATCTGAAAATGTCTTTAGTATAGTTTCATACCTTTTGCTCATATGGATGGGTCTGATGTTTTTATTATTACTTCTTGATAAACAGGGACACTGAGGCCAAAGAAATTAAATAATGTTCACACACATATAAATGACATATTTTCAATGATAAGGCCAGAGTTACAACCAAACTTTCTCAAGTCTGAATCTCATGCTCTTTCTCTGACAACAGTAGAATTCTAGATCTAAGTGAAACCAAAGTAGTGATGCTAACCAATTTTTATAAATTTGTACAAAAATTCAATGGGACCAATTGCAGAGGGAAGGCAGGGTAGGTGTCTGGGGAGAGATTAACCGAAAAACTTATATGCATCAATGCATAACCCATGGACACAGACAATAGTGTGGTGAAGGCCTGGAGGGTGGGGGTTGAGGTGGGGGGATCAATGGGGAAAATGTGGACATCTCTAATACTTTCAACAATAAAGTAAATTTAAAAATAAAATTATGAAAAGATAAGTATCACATGATCTCACTCATATGTGGAATCTAATGAACCAAATAAACTGATGATCAAAAATAGACCCAGCCCTAACCGGTTTGCCTCAGTGGATAGAGCGTCGGCCTGCGGACTCAAAGGTCCCAGGTTCGATTCCAGTCAAGGGCATATACCTTGGTTGTGGGCACATCACCGGGCACATCCCCAGTAGGAAGTGTGCAGGAAGCAGCTGATCGATGTTTCTCTCCCATCGATGTTTCTAACTCTCCATCCCTCTCCCTTCCTGTCTGTAAAAAATCAATAATATATATATATATATTTAAAAAATAGACCCGACCTAACTGGTTTGGCTCAGTGGATAGAGCGTCGGCCTGCAGACTGAAGGGTCCCGGGTTTGATTCCGGTTAAGGGCATGTACCTTGGTTGTGGGCACATCCCCAGTAGGAGGTGTGCAGGAGGCAGCTGATCGATGTTTCTCTCTCATCGATGTTTCTAACTTTCTATCCCTCTCCCTTCCTCTCCGTAAAAAGTCAATAAAAGAATTTTTTTTGAAAAAAAAAATAGACCCAGAGACATAGAAGCATGAATAGACTGTTGAACCTCAAAGGGAAGGTAGGGGGGAGTAGGTGGGAAGAATCAACCAATGAACTTATATGCATATATGCATAACCAGTGGACACAGACAATGGGGTGGTGAGGTTTTTGTGGGGGGGATGGGATTGAGCTGGAAGAGGTTTAATGGGGGGAAAGGAGGACCTATGTAATACTTTCAACAATAAAGATTAAAAAAATAAATTCAAGGAGAAGCTATCTTATCCCAAATAAACAGCCAAATGTAAATACATATGGAATGAAATGGTAAAGCAAATTATGTGTGTTTGTTTTTTTGAAAAAATAAACATGTGCTTTGAGAGAGGACTTACGTAGCAGAAGCACTGGAAACCTGTGGGACCTTAACTCATTTTCAACAGAGACCATCCTCCAAATAAACCTCCTGACCCCTTACAGCCCCCTCCCCCAACCAGTGATTTCAGATCTAACAGGGCATCTTGGAGCTTCCTTGGTACAGCCGGCTGTAGGTAGCACACTCTTTTCCTGTTGGTTTACACTGACTCTGGGGGGAGTCCTGCTCAGCAAGCAGGGGAAGTTCCCTGCCCTTGTCACAGTGTATGCTGTCATTCCTAATGGGGAAATAATCAGCTCCTACCTTCCCTTGTCTCTCCTGATTAGAATCACTGGTGCCCTCCACATCGGAGGCCAGACTCCATGTGTTCCTGAGCCAGCCCTGACCAGGGCTAAGATGATCAGCAGCTTCAGCCCTACCAGAAGGAGAGGTGTCTGGAATTATTCTTGCTGTCTGTTGTTTCCTGTCCTTCTGGTGCTACCCGATGCTTGACTTATTCAGAAATAAGGGAGGGTTCTTCCTCTCTGCACTTAAGTTTCAGTTAACTGTGGGGACTGGAGCTCTGAACTATGCCCTTCCTGGCCTTAGACTGCCTCCTGCCCCAAGGGGGATGAAACCTCATACCTCTTGTTTCCACATCCTAACTGGGTCTCACTGGGAGGGGGGCACAGCCTTTTGTACTTGTAAGATAAACTGTCCAGCCTTCTGGTTTGAATCCCTTTGTGTAAGCTCTGCACGAGCCATCCTGGAGCTCAGCGATCCCTTTGTGCTATGTGTATTGGATGATCCAGCTAGTACAGCCCTTAGACCTGGGCAAGGGGCTTCTGTCTGGATCACACACTTTAGAGTCGAAGCAGGGCTATCCTCTAGCCAGGCCCTCTTTGTGGGGCAAGAAGACCACCTGGTCACGGGGGTGTGTCCACCTGGAACCCATACCTTCACCTCTAGACCATGTATCAAAGACCTGAGATGCAAGGATTCTTTGCCCCAATAGTCATGATCCTGCTTCTAGGGCCTTGGCAGGCCTCTCTCCCGTGTGCTGCCAGGACACGTATAATTCTCGTCAAAGGGTAAATGCGTAGCCATGGGGTAGCTGTTGGCGTGTGGTGTGGAAGGGGTTTGGACGTGTGCGAATGTGCAAGGCCTCTTGCAAAGCAGGATATAACCTGGAATGGGGTTGAGGGTGAGAGATCCCACAATGCCACACTCAGCACAGAACCTAGAGAAGTGCAAGAATTCTACATTCTGACTTGGCCTTTCCGTTTATGCTGAAGGTCTATTTGTCAAGGAAAAAATATGCAATAGAACATATTTTACTGAGAAGTTTGTTAGCTTGACTTACAACTTGTTAATATTTCTCTGTGTGGTAAGCCAGCCTCTATTCATACTCTTACCCTGGACCTCACAGGAGTCAGACGTGGGTCTGGGCTCAGCCCTTGTCCCATCCAGTCCCAACTTCCTCACTATCACTTGCTTATTTTCTTGCAGCGCCATATGTTTCATACTCAGGTTGCGCCAAAGTGTGACATAAATAGTGCTACACCATTATAGGAGGTAGAGAGAAGCAAGGAGATATGTTTGGAGGAATTAGAATATGCTAATAAAAATAACAGGGCTTTGGAAACCAGCACACCTAAATCTCAGCTCAGCTTGCAAGTAATTTGACTTCTTCAAGCCTTAATTTCCTTATTGGATACATGGGGGAAATATTTTTTACCTCAAGGTTGATAAGGATGAAACAAAATGTATGAGTCCAATGCCTTGCACATGCCTGGTCCATAATTAGCACTCAGTAACCAAGCCTTTCTCTCTTGCTAATTTTAGAAGGTTTTCTTTTCTTTGAACAGGATTGACTAACACTAACTCGTGGCCTTTTCCAGCACACTGCCTAGAAAAGGCATTTGCCACCAGAACCTGATGTCTGTTCCAAAAGCCATCCTTCCCTGGCCTGTCCAGTCTGTTCTTGGACACCTGCCCTCACTGCCCCTATCTCCCAAGTTCAGTCTTCCCATCACACGGACTGTTCTATCTTGCTTTTTCAGCCACGTGGACTGTTCTGTCTTGCTTCGCCATTGTTTGGTATAATTATCCAAGACTTTGTTTTTATTCCCTTTGTTTTATTCCTAAGTTCTGGAATAAATATTCTAATGTATCCAGATTGACCTTCCTCCCTCCCACGCTCTGAATCTCATGACAGGTTTATGTATAGACACCATCCATGATTCAATTAGGGCTGTTCATAAGGCTGCCATGTCCCATTTCCTCAGGAAACAGAAGGCAGGAGGTAGGGTGATCACCTACATCCAGAAAACTAGCAGAGAGGGACAGTGCCCTCTGTGATGCCCTGAAGAGGAAGTAGGACATCTATGCCCAGCAAACTGCCCGGCAAGCTAATCTGTAGCTCCTCCAACTCTTCATTGTAATTTGGTTTTCAATAGGTTTTTTGGCAGAGTTGAATTTTTTAAAATTCTAACTTGTGTTAGTTCAACTAAAAAAGCATAAATTTTAGTCTATAAATAGAGCCTATAACCAAGCTCTCAAATGGAACCTGACTGAATATATGTAGAAGATATGTAAAAAGGTGAACATTTGGCAGAGAGAGAATCTGGAATGGTTGGACTACGACCTTCCCAGTAGGACATCATGTCATAAACTACGGCCTAACAATGCACTCCATCGACCCGGCTGCCCAAGGGAGAAGCCAGGACCCATCCTTGCCTTATCTTTCCTGTGCCTTCCACAATCATTAAATCCTATACTCCCACCTCATTGATATTCCTCAGCTCCAAACACCTCTTTTAATTTCCACTGCCACTACCTTTTGACAGGCCACCCCCAGAGCCTTCTAATTCTCTTGCTGCCTCCAATTCAGGAAGAAACTTTCATAGCTCCAAGGTGTAAGGTTAGAAGGATGGATCCAAGACTGGACAGAAGGGCTGTTTTCAGGGATTGGTCAGAACACAGATTAGAGAGTGGCCAGGTATCCCAGATACTCCTAACAACTTGGGGAGGGGTTAGTGGGAAATGAACTTTAGGTGTGAACAGAAGGAACTAATAGGTTCTAAGATGGCAGGACTTTCTGGAAGTCCTGGCATCACACTGAGAACCAATGACTTTAGTTTAGATCAAGGAACAAGTTCTTTTTTTCTTTCTCATATTCTCACATTATCAGAGAACATTTATAAACTTTCTCTGATAGAAAAGATGAGCTAGCTGGGCTGTGTGGGCTCAGGAAATGAGTTACAGAAGCAAAAGAAGGGCTCTTGGAGCTTAGGAAAAAGAAAGGCAGAGAGAATGCGCCTAGGGAAGGAGAAGGGTGAAGGCATGGAAGAGAGAGAGAGAGAGAGAGAGAGAGAGAGAGAGAGAACGAACAAAGAACAGGTTTTGAGACAAAGGTTTGAGTGCAGTTAGTTTATCTGGGCAGTAATGGCAGGGAACAGAAGTGAGGCACTAGTGGAGAAGGATGAAAAATGAATCAAGAGTGAGTTACAGAGTTGACTATTACCATGAAAGATGGTGCTTGGCCTCCAGACCTAGGGGCAGAAATGCCTTGTACCTGTGTACGTAAACCCATTACACAGTTCTCAAGTTTCTCAGTTTGAGTTTGTCATCTGTTTCCTGCATGACCCTGGCGATTGCAGACTGAATTGGGTGGGGCACTTAGGGAGTGCTGGTCTTCAGGTTTCGGAGTCTAAAATCTGGAGCAGAATGCAATACCATCTGCCAGGACAAAGGCTGCAGGAACTAGGGGAAGTTTGCAGGTTCTGGGACCCAGTGGACTGGACTTTAGAATCAGAATCTAGACCTTTGAAGGCTCCTTATGAAATATATTTCCAAACTGTTGCTGGGGGGAAGGAGGGAAGCATTTATGCCCTTGTGGGTCAAGCACAGCCCTGAATTGTTAACCCCCTGCACTTGAGGTTGTGCATGGATGAAAGGTGAGGGGCTGCCTGCGGGTGTCTCACACGGCAGCCTTAGACAAGCCTCAATCAGGAAGCTAAAGGTACACATGCGTGCTGAGGGCCAAGAGCCGCCATTGTACCATGCTCAAAACTGCTCACCAAAGCAGCCTCTGAGAGAACTTGTGGCACCTAAGAAGGGTCCAGCCGGTGTTTCCAAGGAGGCCTGGTAGCCTCAGGTTCAATGTAACACCTGGGTAAGCTGTGGGGCTGAGCACTAGCTGCCTTCCAGTTACTCTCTTCTCTTCTCGCCCTGCTCTGTGCCCCAGAAGCCTGACCTATTTGGACCATAGCAACAGGCTTCCTCTCCATCTAGCTTTTGGTTGAGCTCAGCCCATGGGAGGAGGGAGAGAGGACTCACAGTTTAATCTCCTGACTCCCTTCCTGCAAAGTTTTGGGGCCTGGCTACGTCCCCCAATGAAATGCCACAGCCTACAATCAGCAGGGCCCTGGTAAGTCCTCCCTCCTGGCTACATCCCTCTGTGAAATGCCACAGCCCAGACAATAAGTGGGGCCCTGGTAAGCCCTCCCTCCTCTTGTCCCTGCAGGCCTAGAGCTGGTAACAGCTTATAATTTTGTTAATGGCTCCTTTTATTACACTTTTCTCCAATTACCCAGTCTGAACTAGCCATCTAGATCTAGCGCCCCTGTGGGTGGACTGTATTTCACAGTCAGGATCAGTGTCAGAGGGAAGTTGAGGTGGATCCAGGAGGCAGACAGAAACTCAGAGGAGAGCCAGCCTGCCTGACGAGCGCTTGGCAGGGGAGATGAGGAGGTTGCAACCTGAAGGCATCAGAGGCTCAGTTCCCTCCAGAAATTCAGACGTGGGCTGGGAGCAGCGTACCATGTTCAAACCTCACTTTCTAGAGGGGCAGACGGTCCTAATGCACCACCAGGCTGGGCCCTGTGACTCCGGGCCACCTGCAGGGCAGGGCTATAGGAGCAGATATACACAGCCCTTGTGGTTTTCCTTACAACCAGGTGCCTAGGAAGCTGTCTCAGAGCACAGGGAAACCAGCGTGGAAAACAACAGATGTGCATTGATCAAGCATCATAATATGTCAGGTGCTGTATCTGCATTCTCATTTATTCTTCATAACTACCCTTGTAGCTGTTTTTGTCACCCCCATTGTATGGATAAGGACCACAAGGTTTAAGAAGGTCTGATAAAGTCTCCTAAATCACACAGACCGGAACCTTTGCAGAAGGATTCACACTCTGCTCTTTCCAGTGTATAGACCCACTCACTCCTCCCCATACAGGAGGGCCTCACGGCAGGCTGTGTAGATAACCCTGTTGAATGTTGTTCTCAATGCCCCCCACCTCCCACCCCCACCCCACCATCCAACCAGTCTCCACTAATGTTGATCTAAAGGGTAATTTTCTTGTCAACTCTATAATTAATGGGCCGCACACTACAGTGGCCCTCTATTATTCTGCTTCTTGAAGATATATTTCAAAATGAATAGCTGTTTAACCAATCACTTGGCAGACGTATTACCCTTAGGTGTTTCTGTCAGTCAGCGTTTCCACACTTGGACACTGAAGTCGGCAGAATCAATTTGGGTATCTGCTCTGGGAAAGGGAAATAAGCCACAAATTAGAAACTCTTGAAATATCAGAACTTGTCTCCTATTAGCACTGACCGGCGCGGGGATTGCCCTTGCAGGCTCCTTGGCCCTGCGCTCCAGCGCACCCGCACTGTCTGCCACTTTCAATAAAGCAGGAAGAGGCCTTTTGTGGTGGCTTTAAGATAATGTCTGGTGCCGCATACGTGTCTGTTCCTTTTCAGCATCAGAGCATTTATTTTGTTGTTCCATTCACAAAGGCTCAAGGCAATAGTTTTACAAGAGAATTCCAACACTTCTGATAGCCTGGGAATGGGAGATGAGGAGGGCATGCATTTATGCAAAAATAAAATTCTGATGTATCCAAGGGATGCTTCAGAGGTGCCTTTTATGAAAAGAGCATTTTATCCGATGCTTGCTAATGTTGGGGGTTTTCAAAAGCACATGGAAGACATGGTAAATTCTTGGAACTAACCATCCTGATTAGCCTGGCCTCTTGCCCTGCCCAACAGTGGATGAAAAGACAGAGATACCGGTAGAAACATGGCTGGTGCCCAGTCCTTGTCCTACCCTGGAGGTCACCTGCCGAGGGCCCAGGCCTGCTGATGGCCTCCTGCATCTCTGCCTGAGGGGGTTCTCCAGCTACAAAACTACTCAGCTCTGGGGCTCAGGGACAAGTTGGAAGTGCCAGGAGTCAGCTCCCTGGGAGTGACCCTTTACCTATAAATGACAGAAGTTGGCGAATAAATACTCCAACGTCCTCACCCCTCAGTGGGAAAGTTATGAGGTGAATCCATGTGGTTTTCCTAAAGGCTCCCATGGCATTCAGCTCCAGTTGCCCACAGCAGAAAGACACTGATTGACAGCCCCATTTTGCTTATGTGAAAGCAGAGGCTCCAAAAAGATTAATGGCCTTTCTTTCACACTCCATTCACACCGAGTAGATGTGTCTTGCCCACCCCTCCTGGCCCACTTTTATATCAGTTGTTGCTGCCAAAAGCCAGCTTCACACAGGTGGTCTGACAGCATGTTGTCTTATGTGGACCGTGAATCGCTCCTTTTCTGTTTCAGATTTTCTCAGGGGCCATGTGGTTGGATGCTGGTGGGAACCCTCCCAGGATCTAACATGCACACATTCCCAAGTGTTGAGGGATTATTGCCTTGTCCATGGGAGACAGGAGCCCTTTGGTGTGTAAATATTTCCCTTTCTGCCCCATTGGTGGACATGCTACACGACTAAGAGCATCTCAGAAGGACCAAGGCCCAGATGTGCTCTGAAGTGACCAGCTCATGAGCATACCTCCCTATCTGCTTTCCCTCCTGTCTTCCACTCTTCCCAGTTCTTTACTTCTGAGTCCCTTTAAAACCAAACCAAACCCTGCCTGGGCACAGTCTCCATTTCATGTTGTGCTTCACAACTAAGGGAGAGAGTGTAGGCTACAACAGTCAACACCAGACCACTCCCTAGAAGGCAGATCCCGAGGATGGGATTCAGAAACCGATGTCCCATTATCAATCAGATGGCAACCTGGGCCCCACTGCTGGGTAAATGTGGTGTTGGTAACCCCTGGACTGCAGAAGCCCCCCTATGACCAAGATTCTCACTGACAGTGAGAGGAGTTGTGAGTAGATGGCAAAAGCATTGCTTACCTTAAGCAGGGGAATTTGACAGGTGGGGGCATGGTCAGTGTGAAGCTTCTGGGGTTGGCTGGCTTCTGTTAGCACCTTTAGAAGCAGGGAAGAAATGAAAGGCTCGGGTCAGCCAGCACGTGCTCAGGCACACTGTGCACATCAGGAAGCCTCCGTGGAAGCATCTCAGGAGCCCTCCATCCCTCTCAGCGGGACAAACTGCTGGAAATTAGGCTCAGGATTCAATATTAAGAACAGAGTTAGAAAAAAGTCTGAACGCACAGCTTGATAGGTATCATATGCCAAAATAAGGGCTTTACGAGGGAAATATTAGGACCCTGAGGCCAGGGATGGATGGCCTGAGAATCTTGAAAGCCAGATTCCCCTGGATCTGCCAGATCTGCAGGAAATGTCCTCTCCCTTGACAGAGAAGAGCGATTTCTCCTTGAAAGGTGATGTTTCTTCACTCATGATCCATCTTTCCATCCCCTCATTGCTTCCAGAACAATAACTAGGGTCAGACTACAGAAGGGCACACAGCCACCCCTGCTCTGGAAGGAAATGGCATACCTAAAGGATTTGGAAAATCGGTGCTGAGAGGTATCATGAGGGAACCTGGAGGTGTTCGAGCAGGTGTGGCAGTGGAGGCTGGGCGGGAGATGAGATATACAGCTGGACAGGGAAGAATTTATGATAAGGAACACTTTCCCATAACTGGGGATTGATGTCCTGGCAAGGTCACTTGGAGCCAGTCCTGATACCCTGCTGGGAGGGCTCCTGGAAGCTTCCACACGATGATGGCTCACAGTAAATAAGGTGGAGTTACTAGCATGGTTTTCACAGAGTAATGAGTTAGTGGTCAAAAGGTTGAGAGAGGTGGGAATGTTAAAAGATTTAATACATGAAACCAGAAAATTCAGCCCCTTACTAAAAACCCTCTCCCATCTCACTCCCTTCACTAAAGAGTAGGAAAGGTGCTGGTGCGGGGAGCACCAAATTCTTGGAGAGGTCTCCTGGTGGCTGCGGCTGGCATTATGAGATGTTGCCCTGGAGCTGTGCTCCTTTTCATCAACAGGGATAAGAGGAACTGCAAAGGCCAGGTGGTGGCATTTAACTTAACGGTCAAGGCAAGGCCAAAGTAGTTTGTATAATGGGCAGCAAGGCTGCAAGGGCAACCAGTGTATCCTGGGTCCGCCGGGATTTATGGCAATAGCCATGAAATTCTTGGGGATAAGATACACAGGAAGTTGTCTAAGATATTATTTAATTTGTATAACCACAAAAATGAACATTAAAAAATGATAGCTGATGACCAGAAAGCTGATGCTAGCTACTCCAAGAGAAGTGGTCTCCTTCGATTTCCGGGATGAAGCCAGACACTTCACTGATTTAAGAAGTCCCCTCAGAGGAGGACTCTGAGATATCACAGACATGTAGACCGTATATGTTCCCCATTCTCCTCCCAAAAGGACCTTTAGTCAGAGTAGCTGCACTCTGGATAAGGAAATAGCCAGACCTGCCAAGGGCTGTGAGATATAGAGTCTGACCTGACCCTGGTAATAGGGGACCTGAATTGTCAGTATGATCCTTTGCCTAGTACGGTGGTTTATGGAGCCAGATGTCACTGAGAAGGAGTTGATGATGCAAGTGGGGTGACCCCCATTGCATTCCACCAGCTCATCAACAAAAATTTATCTGAATTAGGGTATATGACAGTGTGTTGCTATAACTTTAACCAAGGAATAGCACCATGTGCAATTGCTATGCTAGATGTGGTACGTTTACTGGAACAGGTCAACACAGCATCTGGCACTTGGTATGTGGTACTTGATCAGGCAAGAGTCCTCTTCAATCCCTATCATGAAGGAAGAACAAAAGCAGGTAACTTTTTACATAGGAAGCACAGAAATACATACACTATTTTACTCTATGTTTACTCTCCTCTTCTCTGTGACAACATAGTCCACAGGAACATGGCTCATCTTGACATCTCACACAGCATCACAGTGGCCCACAGTATTGATGACATCATGCAAATTTCATCTGATGAATATAAAATAGCAAGTACTTTGAATGTTCTAGTATAATACATGCTGCCAGAAGATGGGAGATATATCCTCTGAAAATTCAGCATTATGCCACATTAGTTAAATATTTATGTATTCAGTGATCTGAAGCATAAAGAGCCCAAGTTATTGAACAGTATGACCCCTATCATTAAGGAAAAGGCACTGTGCTTGATGCCTTTTTGTATTTTGGAGGCATCATATACTGCATTTAAGAGCATGGCTCTGACCCATTTATAGAGTAACTTGTAAGTCTCCAACTTTGAGCTGGGCCAAGAGAAAGGGTGAGCTCAGAAGCAGACCTCGGCTTTGATGAAAGCTATCTTGCTGTGAAGGCCATCTGCCCCAGCAGGTTTAACAGGACTGGAGGTGCCCACAAATCCTCATAGGTGAGTCATGGTGCAGACTCCTGGGATTCCAAAGCATTCTGAAGCAAGGCATGCCTCCTGGGGCAGAGAACTGCTTGCTGTTTGAAATTCATCTCCTGGCACATTGTTGTGCCTCAGTAGAGACTGAACAACCATGCAACATCATGTGACTATGAGAACACAATTGCCCATCAGTAGTTAGGTATTATCCAATATACTTGAGTCATAAGGTTGGGTAGGCACAGCAACAATTTATTGTATGATGGAAATGGTACATTTAGAATTGGATCTGAACAAATCCTGAGGGCACAAATAAGAAACATGAACAGATGGCCCAGACTTTCATGTTAACTATTATTCTTCGACTAATGCCTTCCTTTAAACTATGCTTATGGCTTCATGGATGTTCCATCTGATCAACTGACAGAGGGTAAATTTAGACATAGTTCAGGGATGGCTTAACATACTTAATATAATATATGTCGACATATAATATTATATAGTTACATGTTATTATGTGTAATTATATGTTATATTAACATTTGCACATATTAAGTAATATATTAATGTACAAGGTAGGGCAAAAGTAGATTTACAGTAATGAGTACACAAAACACATTGATTCTTGTATTATTTATTAATTACTGTTTTTTTTTCTATGTGGACATCTGCAAACCTACTTTTGCCCCACACTGTATAACATAATTATAATATTCAACATGTTCATGCTCATGGAAATGAACTGCTGCAGTTTCACACTGGAGTATCCCTGAGGTACAAAAGCTAAAGCAGATACTTCCAATGGGCAGAGCAGTGAATAGTGCACTCTGTAACTGTACTGTACTCCTGGCAGAGGTAATGGCTTGTCTGGCTGGTCAGACATGGAAGGAGCATAGAAGGAGCAAGACTGAAAGGATAGATAAAGGATGTTTAAGGCAGAGGTAAGTGGGTAAACCAATAGGAATGGACGCAGAGTATACTAATTTTTACCTCATTTTTTCTACTCACCAGAGAGCATCATCCCCACAGCAGTAACTCAGTGATCAGATAGATAGGATGACTCAGTGATGAAGGATGTTAACCATTCTCTATCCTAGACTATTTTGGTGCTTGTACAATAGGTACAATGATGGTCGTGGGAGTAGGGGTGGAGGTTATACAATAAGCCCAAGACTGGTGTAGCTACTGCCATGGTTGAATAGTCAACACTCTCACTCCCCTTCAGTCTATTCTCACTCTAGAAGTCAGAGGAATCCTGGGAAAAGGATCATTAAGTTCCTTGACACACAATCTGGTGAAATTACCATTTTGCTCAGGGCAAAAGCCTATATACAATTGTTTTCACGGCCCAAGGTGATCTGGCATCAATTTTCTTTCTAATGTCATTTCTTGTTCTTCCCCTCATTTACTCCCATCACTCTGGCCTCCTCACTCTTCCTCAAGTGACCAGGCATGCTAATGTCTATGTCTATGGCTTGCTGCTTACTCTTCCTGGAATGCTCTTCCCCTAGATGTCTCCCTGGCTCACTCCACATTGCCACCAAAGGGCACCATCCTCATGTAGCATAGATACATGACATGTTGGAGATCAGTTGGCCAACTCCGTAAGTTTTAAGTTGGGAAAACTGAGGAACAGAGAAGTTGAATGACTTTCCCAGTATCTCACATCATAGGAGACTGGCAAAAAGAAATACTATTCATGGATTCCTCATTCCAAGAAATGCTGCTCAGATTAAGTTTGTCTAGAGAAAGAGCGTTTGGCAAGTTATCATCCAGACAACATTTTTATCCATGTTTGCAGGCATAACATTGGGTGGATCTAAAAATGGAACTCCCATTTGACCCAGTGATCCCACTTCTAGGAATATATCCCAAGAAACTAGAAACACCAATCAGAAAGGATATATGCACCCCTATGTTCATAGCAGCACAATTCACCATAGCTAAGATTTGGAAACAGCCTAAGTGCCCATCAGTAGATGAGTGGATTAAAAAACAGTGGTACATCTACACAGTGGAATACTATGCTGCAGTAAAAAAGGAGTTCTTACTTGGCAACAGCATGGATGGAACTGGAGAGCATTATGCTAAGCGAAATAAGCCAGTCAGAGAAAGATACATATCACATGATCTCACTCATTTATGGAATATAATGAACAACATAAACTGAAGAACAAAAACAGATCCAGAGACAGAGAAACATCGATCAGACCATCAAACCTCAGAGGGAAGGTAGGGGAGGGTCGGGGTAAGGGAGAGAGATCAACCAAAGGACTTATATGCATGCATATAGGCCTAACCAATGGACACAGACAACAGGGGAGTGAGGGCATGAGTGGGGGGTATGGGGGATAAGGACACATATGTAATAACTTAATCAATAAAGAAATTTTAAAAATTGTGGTGAGTGGAATGATGGACATGTATTTAATTTCACATTGTGTGGGAAGAGGAGCTGGAAACCTCAGTGCCTCCCCCCTCCCTCATCAACCTCTGCAAACAGGAGCTCCGCAGTAGTAATCCTCACATGAAATGACTGGAAAGAAAAGCTGCTCCCAGCCTTCTACTATGTAACTGTGTCGTATTCAATATTCGCTGGCAGGTGCGGAAAATGACTCATTCCCCCTACTCCTCTAAAAATTTCCCTTTCATGTTTCATAAACAACAGCTTTGCTGTGCCATTGTCTCTCTTAGTTATTTTCATAATTCATAATTATCTCAGTTCTTAAAATGTAGACGTACATTTAAAAGCATGATCCAATCGTGCTTGATTGCTGCCACATTGTGTTCAAAGTAATTACCATTCATTTGGCTTTTGAGGCTGTTGAATGAATTTTCCACATGAGATTCCTTAACTTGTACATATTTTATTGCTATAAAATAGGCATTGGCAAGCTGCCTAAACTGTAGCGAAGGCCTTTAATTCCTATCACTATGTGATAAAACAAATTGAGTGCAAACTGAGAGGCTTAAGATAGAACACTTGAAATGGATCCCACTCATTTTTTTTCTAAAGGAAGTTTCCCCAGGTGTGAGACACAGGTAAGATTAAGGTAGCTTAGTTCAGGCTGAGAGCTCAGAATTGTTTTAGCATTTGTATAAAAATGATAATGTTCCTCCATAATGGCAAGCTTCTCTCTTCCCTTGATCTATTATTCCTTCGGGAAAGGATGTTTGGAGAGAGAAAGTTATTAACATTTTTCATGCATAGTAAGAGAAATCCAGTAGAGTACTCACAAAACAGAGCCAGGAAATTCTTTGCCAAGGTGGACACCTGGGCTAGATGTTCTGAGACCAGGATTCTCTACCAAGCTGTGTAGCCTTTGGAAATTCTTCTACTTCTCTGAACCCAGTTTGCTCACTTGTAAAATGAAAGGCAGTGATTCCTAATTTAATTTGTAATTTGTTTTGCTGTGGTTATCAATATCTTGGATTTATCCAAAATCTTTTTTACTGAGGTTTTCTCCAGGGTTTTTAAAGATCACATCTATCCCATTGTGCCCACATTCCAAAAATGGTGATATGAATGGAAATTTAAGTTGTAGGAAGTATTCAAGTGTTGAGTTAGATGATTCAAGATCTTTCCTAATCCGGAAATTTTTTGATGCCATGTGGTCAATGGCATCAAATATGTCCTGGCTTCTTCAGTTGGATTTCCTACCACACTCCAAGCCAAATCCTTCTCACCAGTGCTGAGTCTTCCAGCAAAACAGCAGCAACAACACATATGTGTTATACTTATGCATTTATTGCCCTTTAAATGCATCCCAATTTTACTCTGCTTTCCAAGAGCTCACTCTTTTACCCAGGTTTAGGGCAATTGGCAAGAATTTTATGGCGTCATTTTCAATGGCTCCTACTCACAGTGACCAAAGTCTTTACCATACACTTTTTCACTTAGTTCCACAGTATTCTATATTGTTTTCTAGTGTTCAGTAATACTGTATTTCCCTTCTTTCTACAACTCATTGTGTTTTCTTTGAGGAAAGAGTTGTCATTTCTTTTCTCTTTGATTTCACACATAGTGAGAAGTGTAGCTATTATTTAATTATTATTTAATGAATAGTCATTGATTGATAGATCCAGTGTTTATATTGTTTATTTATAAACTTGTAATTGGCATATTTCTTCACTCCCTCTGGATCCTAGGAATTGACTAGTCGACTTCCTTATTGAAGGTATTAATTTTTTAAATGTTTGATATCATTTCCCCCCAAATTTCATTGGTGTAGGCACATAATTCTTCTACTAGATTATCTCTAAAATAAACATATGGCTCTTCTTTGTGTTTCTTCTGGGTTTTCACTGTTAGTAATAAAAAAGAAATAGATTTAAAGAAAGAAATCCAAGATAATCTCAAAATTACATTTGCAAAAGACATAAGATTTCCTAGACATAAGTATTCCTAATATTCATCTATTTATATAAAAACCCTGGGTGTAATGCATCACATCTGATGCTTGACCAACTGGAAGGAAGTCAGTCCTGCAGGGGTCGTCTTGAAAACGGCTGCACCCTCCCCGAGCTTTTTCCTGCGAGGGCGAGGTTTCAGTCAGGAACCAGCCCTCAGAGCATGGAGGCATATCTTTATAGAGGGAGGCATATCTTTATAAAGTTTTAATACATTATATTAGAGGTCATGGTAGTACTGTTTTACCCACAGCGCCTACAGGAATTGCTGCAAATTTACTTCTCGGTGGAAGCACCTTTCATTCCCAATATAAATGACCAATTCCATTAAATGAAACTTCAATTTCTAGACTCAATATAAACAGTGAAGTTTCTAAAACTATTAAAAAGGCCCAACTTCTCATTATTGATGACTGCACCAAGGCATCCAGTCATGCTATAAATACCATAGACAGATTACTAAGAGAAATTATGAACTTGAATGTTGTATTTGGTGGGAAAGTTCTTCCTCTTGGAGGGGATTTTCGACAATGTCTCAGTATTGTACCGCATGCTATGCGATCGGCCATAGTACAAACGAGTTTAAAGTACTGCAATGTTTGGGGATGTTTCAGAAAGTTGTCTCTTACAACAAATATGAGATCAGAGGATTCTGCTTATAGTGAATGGTTAGTAAAACTTGGAGATGGAAAACTTGATAGCAGTTTTCATTTAGGAACGGATATTATTGAAATCCCCTGTGAAATGATTTGTAATGAATCTATTATTGAAGCTATCTTTGGAAATACTATATCTATAGATAATATTAAAAATATATCTAAACGTGCAATTCTTTGTCCAAAAAATGGGCACGTTCAAAAATTAAATGAAGAAATTTCGGATATACTCGATGGAGATTTTCACACATATTTGAGTGTTGAGTGATGATTCAACAGATGATGCTGAAAAGGAAAATTTTCCCATTGACTTTCTTAATAGTATTACTCCTTCAGGAATGCTGTGTCATAAATTAAAATTGAAAGTGGGTGCAATCATCATGCTATTGAGAAATCTCAATAGTAAGTGGGGTCTTTGTAATGGTACCAGATTTATTATCAAAAGATTATGACCTAACATTATCAAAGCTGAAGTATTAACAGGATCTGCAGAGGGAGAGGTTGTTCTGATTCCAAGAATTAATTTGTCCCCATCTGACACTGACCTCCCATTTAAATTGATTCAACGACAGTTTCCCGTGATGCCAGCGTTTGTGATGACTATTAATAAATCACAAGGACAAACTCTAGACAGAGTAGGAATATTCCTACCTGAACCTGTTTTCGCACATGGTCAGTTATATGTTGCTTTCTTTCAAGTTTGAAGAGCATGTGACGTTAAAGTTCTAAATACTTCATCATAAGGGAAATTAGTCAAGCACTCTCAAAGTGTTTTCACTCTTAATGTGGTGTACAGGGAGATATTAGAATAAGTTTAATCACTTTACCAGTCATTGTTTGCATCACTATTGTTTTTATATCATGTTTTTGTTGTTTTCATATCATGTTTTTTTTGTTTGTATATCATGCCTCTGTTGTTGTTATATCCTTTTGTTACTGTCTATTTATTAATAAATTTATATATGATTTTCATATACATTTAATTTTCTTTCATCTCTCACACTTCTATTATAGAGAAAGGGCAAATAGCAATATTAAAATATTTCCGCTAATTAATTCCCTTTTAATGTGCACGAATTTTGTGCACGGGCCACTAGTGTAAACATAAAAGTGACTATCTCTTCTCTTCTTAGTGAATTGGTTGGGTTTCTCAGTTGCAGTTAGCAGAATCCACTCTGGCAATTTTGAGCAAAACAGGGTTTAACAAAGGATATAAAATAGCTCACAGAGACATTGGCAGAGTTGGAGCAGGGACAACTGCCAGAACCACAACACAGAGCTGGCCTGCTAAGGGAGCTGTTACCATTTGGGTCCCAGGTCCCACATCCTCTGCTATAATGGTAAGGCAGCAATTTAGTAAGCCAGTGCCTTCACTAATGGCTCAAGACTCATTACTGTATTGCCATGATTACGTAGCTGTAGCACGAGGCCAGAGTGGTGAGGGATTACGAATTTATTTGATCATCTGCACACCAGGTGGCTGAGCCAGGATGGCTCTAGCACCCAGTGATGGGAGTCAGCAGCTTTTAAAGGACTTTTGGTGGGCTTTTTCCTGGGCAGAGACTTCTTTATGCATACCCGGAGGGGAGCTAATGTAATGTGGTCACAAGTAAAATGTGGTCTCAGCAAAGGGAATGTCCATAGGGAATATCCTGAAAAGCCAGTTCCTGGGGGAAGGGTATTGATTCAATTGCTCATTCAAACCTAACACTGCCGACCCTCAAAGGACCAGATGTCTCCATTGTGATGCTTACCAGAAAAGTGGAAATTCCCCATGTTTAAGTCCATTATAATGTTCATGTGCTTTTTAGTGTCTTCTGTGATCATCCACTTAGTAGAACCCGAATCCCATGAAGAAACTTAGCAGTAAGAGCATCTGAAAAACATAGTTTTAATTTTCCACTTCTCAGAATTTGGGGAGGCTTTCTAGGGGTCAGAGTGGGTACTGAGTGAGCCAATATGAAGTTCTGGCCCCACTCAGTGATTTTTCTTTTGATATATTTTTTGTGGCAATCAACTTCATTCTAACCATCTTTCTAAACCAAAGATCATTATCCAGGGCAGATTTGCCCAAATATTGTCTTTCTCTTTCGTTCTCCTAAATGTTGTGCCCAATACCCCAAGTAGCAACGCATATTGTCCCCCTATCTATGATCATCTCCAGGTACAAGTATGAAAGTCCATGTTGATTCTCCTAGCAGCCTCATCTTATTAGGATTCTAGCCTTCCTGGTGCTGTTCTCATCGTTTGACATCTTTCTCTTATATTTGGCCTTGGTTATGAGTTCTTCTTGTTACCATTTCATAGGTGCCCTTTAAAATCAGAGCTTCCCTGAGTCTTCCCTGTGCAATCATACTAATTACATAGGTTCCCCTCCATTTCTTAGAGGAGTTGAATGGATTATGACCATTCATGTATCCTTTCAGCAAATATTTTTTCATGCCCCCTCTGAACTGGATACTAAACTCCTTTTATGTATTAAGTACTGCGGATACAATGGTGAATAAGATAGATTGGTTCTTTCCTTATGGAGCTTTCACCATGGTGAAGGAGACCCGAAATTCCAAGTAAATTAAATAATGAGAAACTCTGATAAGTGGTGTGAAAGGAATGATACGGGAATATAGGATTACAGGGAATAATTCTCTTAGAGGTGGTATCATTCTGAGAAGAAGCCAGTCAAGCAAAAGCTTGGGAAGAGGTTTAGGCCTGACCCCTATAGACTCCTGAGCAAAATGTTGAGAAAGCATTTCCTATAGCACTTAAACTTGTTTCCTTCATGTTGTGGGTTGGATTGGAGTAGATTTCTGTAATAATTTTGAGTCCCTTTACATTTTACCTTAACCTAAGTTATCTTCAGTGGGTCTCTCTACTTCCTTCGGTAGATTTTCACTCTAGTATGTATTTCTGATTTGATTGTGTCTTTAAATGTCATTCCCTTCTATTGATATCTTTCAAACCAGAATTTTATCTCTACAGGCCTATACTATTCATAAGGATATTTACCACTTAGTGTTGCACTCTTAAATTTACTTTGCTGTGGCTCCCGATAACTCTCCTTTTGTTGCTTTCTGTAAAAGCATGACTTACAAACTTACTCCTGCTGGCATTTACAGGATCATGGAACAACTTTGTGTGCCTGATGTACACCCAGAATTTGTTGACATAACACCACCCCCAAATATAAAGAAAAGAGTATTTTGGATTTAATGTTTTGTGGTGATATTCATCAACACATGTCTAAGAGTGAGTAATTAAATCAAAGATGTAAAAAAATTGTTATTTTCATGGTAAAATAAAGAAATATGGCTAAACTAATTTTAAATATTATAATTTATTTTTTAACATGAGTCATACTTCTTTTAGACACATTTCTTTGGTAAAAATGTGATCAAATATATTCCATTCGAAAGAAGCAAAAATAGACCATATTTAATTTCAAAATTATATAATTTAATTATAGCATCTAATATGAATTTATTATTGTAGATTATATTTGCTTTACAAATGTCCGTCTTTGCATTGGTAATCCTTGCTGTTTCATCATTGATAATAGAAATGCTTGTGGCATCAATCTCACCTCCATGCAATGTGGAGGTAGGTGCTCCACTCAAAGTTTCTTCATCTTCCCTTGTCCTGGTCCTTATTAAAATGCATCCCCAAGTAGAATGAATGAGAAAAGGAGAAAACCTATGAAATCACAAACTCTCTGGCAAGACAATAGAGGCAATAGCTTGTGATCACCACAGCTGGCACGGGATGGCAACAGGCAATGGCAGGGACAAGCTAGGGACGAGAAGGGTGGTTTTGAATTAATCCAGCAAATAGCTGTAAACTCTGCCACTTTGTGACTATGGGCATCCTGTAGTGACTGGAAATACTGTTATGAATTCACTCTAATATATAAAGTTCAACCATTCTCAAATTTCAATAGTTAGACAGATCCAGTAAGAATTTGCTTATAAAATACCACACAGGCAATACTAACTGAGATACATTGCAATTAATCTTTACAGATCGCTGAACACTTTGCAGGCACAGGTGTTGTGACTTATATTATTCCTTGGCTCCTAACACTGGCTGATTCTATATTTTACCCCAAACCTTAGAAAGGTAACCAAATCTTCATGGACATGCTGACATGGGTTTTGACAATGAATGGGAAGAGGTTTAGCCCTGACCCCTATAGACTCCTGATCTTAGCAAAACAAAATGTTGAGAAAGCATTTCCTATAGCACTTAAACGGAATTCAATACAAATACATCACAGGTCATAAGTATCTTTGGCCTTACTCAACTGTAAATAACTCATGTGTAATTATTTATTTAGTATCTGTTATTGTAATGGTAAATAATATGTTAACAGGAACATCTTTTGTGCTCACCATTTTAAATTTGTTCTGCCAAATCTCAAACATACATAGCAATAGGTAGAATAACAATGAACCCCAAATATCCATCATTCAGCTTCAACAATAATCAGTTATGGTCAATCTTTGCTGTCGTTTAAAAAAAATCTATACTGCTCATTCCCAGATACCTATAAATGTTTCAGTGTATATATACTTTTAAAAATATATAACCATAATGCCTATGTTGCACCTTATGAAATGAATCATTGTTCTTCAATATTATCAAATATTCATCCAGTTAATAAATTTCCCCTCTTTTCTCATAAGTAGTTTTTAAAGGGTTGGCTTGTTGAATAAGATCTACTCAAGGCCCACACATTGAATTTGATTGATATATCTTTTAAATGTTTTTAAATCTATAGATGCCCTTTTTTTCTCTTTACAAATAATTTTCCCTTCCAATTTTTCAATCAACCAAGTCATTTATCCTGGAGGTTTCTAGATTCTGTTTTTTTCTGACTGCATCCCCATGGTGCTGTTAAACATGTTCCTCTGGATCCGAAATGTCTTGCAAACTGGCAGCTCTTTCTAAGGCATAATGTGGTTCAAGTTGGAGTTTAAGGCAAGAGTTCATCAGTGGTGGTGGTGTTACCATTTCATATTTATCTCCAAACACAAGGCTTGACTTGGAGGGGCGATTCATGAATATTTGTTGAACTAGTGACCCGGTGCATGAAATTCGTGCACTTTAAAAGGTAATTAATTAGAGGAAATATTTTAATATTGCTATTTGCCCTTTCTCTATATTAGAAGTGGCACAGATGAAAGAAAATTAGTAAAATGTATATGAAAATCTTCCTCCTGGGGCTCATCACGGGAACCAGAGTCAAGTCTCTGCCCACCCACATATGCCTCAAAATCGCACGAGACCCAGACCTAGCTGGCCCCACCTCCATTGGGCTAGATCCAGACCTGGCCAGCCCCACCCCCATCAAGTCCTGCTGGGTTGGGGGCGCGACTTCAGGTCCCCTGGCCCGGTGCCGGGGCGGGGGTTGTGGCCTGAGGTCCCCCGGCCTGGCGCTGGGGTGGGGGGTGAAGCCTGAGGTCCCCTGTCAAGCCCCACCAGGAACTCGGCCTCTGCTGTGGGCACAGACATCTTGTGTTATGGAATCCCTGTCTCAGCTGTGGGCGCAGCCATCTTGACCTCTATGGTGTGATGGTCAATTTGCATATTCCCTCTTTATTAGATAATATGATTGCATGTACCTATGACCTCCTATCCCTATCATGTTCCTGTTTGAATCCATTGGTATTTTATATGCCATGATGTTTTCCACCTTCTTGTGATGCCATAGCTGGCTCAGCCAATGCAGTGTTGGCCCTGTACTAGGTTCTACTAACACAAAGGTGAAAGACCTCCCCCAGGGGACTCACCACCTAAAAGTCAGTGGGAGGTGCGAATGCCAATAGACACCACAGGATGCTATAACAACACAGTGCTAGGTCATGAAATCAGTCTCAGGAAAAATACAAAGTCTTCTCTGGGGACAAATACCATATTTTAAAGGATAACTAGGAGTTACCAGGGCAGAAAGTGGGGAGAGTATCTAAGGCTAAGCAGCAGAGTGTACAGAGAGAATGATGCATGGGGAAGCTACAAGTGGTCCCAGGGACATGGACAATGATGAACAATGAGGTGGGAGAGGCCAGGCCAAGGGTGACCTGGAATCCCAGCTAAAGAATATGGATTTAATTTTTAAGGGGATGAATGAGTTAAGTTGGGGAATGATAGTTACATTTTACATTCATTTACATTTAGCAAAATTGCTGTGGCAGTGTTTAGATATCGAATTAGAAGAGGGTTAGACCTTTGTTTGGGCCATGGGTAAAAGGCAGGAAATGATGAGAGGCCTGAAGTTCTGGTAGGGGCAGTAGGGACCCGGAAGTGAACATACATTTCAGGCACATTTTAATTTTTTTTGGAATTTCTTTTCTTCCTTTCTTTCTTCTTTCTTTCTTTCTTTCTTTCTTTCTTTCTTTCTTTCTTTCTTTCTCTCTCTCTCTCTCTCTCTCTCTCTCTCTCTCTCTCTCTCTCTCTCTATTTAAAATTATCTTTATTTTTGAAAGCATTATAGATGTCTTCCCCCCCCCCCATTGACCCTATCCACTCTGCTCCCTTCCCCTCCCCAGGCCTTCCCTGCACTATTGTCTGTCCATGGGCTATACATATAAATTCATTAGTTAATCTCTTCCACCCCCTACCCCCTTCTCTGAAATACATCAGTCTGTTGCATGCTTCAATGTATCTGGATCAGTTTTGTTCATCAGTTTATTTTATTCCTTAGATACCATGTAGGAGTGAGATCATGTGATACTTGTCTTTCTCTGATTGGCTTATTTTGCTTAGCATAATACTCTCAAGGTCCCTCCAAGCTGCCTCAAAGGGTAAGAGATCCTTCTCATAAAAGTAGAATCAACCAGAATCTTAGACGTTGAGAAGGAGAGACAGGACCTGAGTTGAAGTGGCTCCAAGTTGCTGGTGTAATCATTCATTTTCTGTCACCTGTCACCTATATTTTCTACCTCTATTGTATAAGCACAGACACTTGGGCAAAACCCAGAAAATTATTGACGGTTATCTTAATCTGTGAGCTTCTCCAAGATACTGACTAGATTATAAATCACAGAGAAAACTGAGGGAAAACAAAACAAAAATAGCCCAACCCCTTAATGTTGAGTCCAGCGCTCTTACTTTAAACACTAGGAAACTAGGATCCCAACGCGATTTCCAGGTTAACACAATTAGTGCCTGGGCTGAGGTGAGAAACCCGAGGGCTGGGGCTATGACTGGTATTTCAACAGAGTAAGCACTGCATCATGGGACCGGGGCCTGGGCTGGCTGACTTCCAGTTTGGGAACAGTCTTGGGGTTAGTAAGTCTGGCTCTGTGGGACTTAGGACTCATCACTTAACTTTCTTGAAGTGGAAAAAGTACCCAACCAATTGCACTGTCTCATGGGGAAGTCTTCGGAAAGCTGCTCCCTGACCCCAGTCTCCTCAAGTGTAAATGGCCTTAGAAGTGGCTGCCCTCCCCACCATAGAGGGTTTCTGAGGGGATAAAGCATGACCAAGTGTGGGGATTCCTATGAAATCTGTAAGTGAGATTGTAGTTTGTTGATTCAGGCCCTGAGAGTCCCAGAGCTCTGCTTCTGGCCCAGACTTTGCTACTAATGATGTGAGTTGTCTGCACAGGTAACTCAATAGGGAGACACTTGAGGTTCTGAGCCTCTTTCTCATCTGTCCAGTGAGGAACCTGAAAAGAATGACATCCATTGTCCCTTTATTATCTAACACTGACTGACAATATAGGCCAAAAATTATGAAGGATAATTGTTTCACTCTCAGTACCAAATTCTCTTATAACCTACTGCTATCAACATTTTCCTCATCTCGGTGGAAAGATAGCTCACTAACACAGTTCCTTGTTGCATAGATTAAACCACTGTCCCAGTCAAATAACTTCTCCCCTGGGGACCATTCTTACACTGTGGTCAGCAGCAGCCTCCTTGAAACCGAATTCCCAACAGACCAAGTGGACCAGAATCCTGGAGCAGAAGTGCGAGGGCAGCTTGCAAATGGGCAGGAATCTGCACTATTAAATTTTTTTAAAAAAAAATTTTTGGGGAAATAATTTTACATGCATGGACATTTGTAAAAATAGGACCTAGTGAATAGGTCCCATGGACCCTTCACTAGGCTCTCCAATAGTTCTCTCTTAATAATTATAATAATTATTAAGTAATTATTTAATTTTTAAATAATAAATAAATACTGATAGTACAATATTAAAACCAAACATTTGACATTGGAACTATGTGTGCATATAGGTGGTGTTTTTTTTTTTTTTTTTTGCCATTTCCTCCCACACATGTAGATCTATGTAATCACCACTGCAATACATTTGACAGTTAATTTTCTGCTTCAACTTGGTTGGGTTATGGTTCCAAGATATGGGGGTTTCTGTTGGAGTGTTGTTGGATAAGTTTAACACTTAAATTGGTGGACTTTGACTAAGCAGATTGCCCTCTGTGATGTGGGTGGGCCTCACAAAATCAATTGAAGGTCTCAATAAAACAAAGACAGACCTCCCCCAAGTAAGAAGGGATTCTGTCAACAGGTGGCGTTTGGATTGGAACTGCAGCATCAGCTCTTCTCTAGTCTTGAGGCTGAATGTCCACCCTGCAGATTTTGGACTTGCCAACCTGTATAATTGCATGAGCCTATTCCTTAAAATAAGTTTCTTTCTATACATATACACATTCAATTGGTTCTGTTTGACTGGCGAATTCTGACTAACACAAACTAGAACTAAGGAGACTGTACTTTAACCAGCTGTCCAGGAAACTGTCAGGAACTCTGTTTTATCATTTCCCCCCTAGTCCAAACTGACCTTTGATATATAACTGTTTGAAAAATGAGTGTTCTTAGGGAATAACTCCCTAAAAAGGGTGGGTCCACCTATTCTTTTGGAGATGGGGTCCCAGAGCCTGCCCTGGAATAATCCTTCTGACCAATGCACTTTTCACCTGGGGAATAAGGTCCTGAAATGCAATTTATTGTAAAACACACAGTGGTTACAAGCTACCGTAGTCAATGATATTCCTTTTATTACCACTCAGATGAGAACAGAAAATGACATTGGAAAGCAGTGAACTCACCAGAAGGGCACAGAAAGTCATTAAATTCAACATGCATCATATTTCATAATCAGAACCCTGCAGTCAGCACTGACACTACCGAATGAGTTTGTTGCCGTCATGATAATATAAAACCCGTTGCATCTGCTTCCCTTGGCTCTTTCTGTTTGGGCCCTCGCGGGGGCCAGGCCATTAATCACTGGAGGCAGGGGACAGAGCAGAGCGCTGCACTCCGGATTGCATACATCGAACATACATCAGTATTAGTGGGAAACACTGTCATTAGTTTATCTCTGTTTGGGACAGTGGCTTTGGAGGGGCTGGGATGTTACTATAGTTAAACCACTTAATTAGAGTACTTTCCCAGCCTAAAGAGGGTGTGTGGCCCTTCAGAGCCTGTGTGGGAAGAATGAAGAAGAAGCCTGCCCTTCAGCCAGTGGGGCTGCGCTGAGGTTGAGGGGGGCCGATGGCTTCTGTTAGCGGCCTTCCCAAATGGCATGCAGGCATGATATGCACTCCCCCGGGTCCAGAGAGGGCCACTAGAGGCAACTTGCACTTGTATAGGCTCCAGGCTCCTCTTAGAATTTGATTTTGATTTTGCATCTTATGCTACGTGTGTATGTTTGTTTTCATTTAAAATAGTGGGTTTTTTTTACATCAATTAATATTGGCAATCTAAGGAAATATGGCAAGGATCTCCTGGGGCTTCTTGTGTCTCTGGCACACAGTCTCACAGTTCCCAGCATGTGAACTTAGGAGGTATGTGTCTACAGTATAATAGCCTCACACTCATTTCAATCATACAAGAGCCCTTGTGATCTGACCCCTTCCTGACCCCATGCCGGAGTAGGCAAACCCAATAACCCCCACTTGCAACACCGAATCTCTATATGATTTCCTCCCTCTCTGGCCCGTTAACTGCAACCCGCCGGTTCTTTCTGCTATCATGGAACATGTTTCACCAAATTTGCAATTATTGTTTTATCTTATCCCTTCCCTGTAATTATGAGATCACACAGCTTTTAAGTGGCAGAGTCAGGATCCTAACCCCTAAAATAGATCTCTCACTTGCAATTCAAGAAGTGCTTTAACTATTCGGGAAGATACCAGAGGTGCCGCGGTTAATACAGAAAATCAATCTATGATGAAAAGTGCAATAACCACAATCAGATCATTACTGAAGCAGTCAGAAATGGAACCGATGTGGCAGAAAATCAAATCAGCCAAATAGAAGTCAGAATAAAAAAAAAGACACGATAAGAAAAATTAATGGGCATGATAAGAAAAAGAATGGAAGTGGTGAGCATAGGAGATAGAGCGTGGGACTGCAACCTGTCATAGGGGGGATTACAAAAACAGGAGAAGACAAAGCAAATGGTGCAGAATTAATAATCAAGGATACAAGCAAAGAACTCTCAAAAGTTATAAAAAAGGGAGATTAAAAATGGTTACTCAACTCCAGGTAAAATGAATAAGCAGACAACATCACCAAGATGTGGATTTTAACTCTCTTTTTTTAATGTAAAATGTAGTTAAGTTTATTTTTTGGGGGGGGGGGTGGAGGTGGGGAGTGTGCTTCAGTGGGGTATAGTGATGAGAATGTTTTACTCTGTTTCTAATTCACTGTGAGCTGTCAAATCACCCAATTTTGTCCTTCTTGGGTATCTCAGGTGGATCCAATAACTTCCTAGTCACTTTTGATGATTAAACATCCAGTCTACTTTAAAACTTCAGTCTCAAACTTGATTTTAATCTAATATTTAATTCTAAACTCTCCTCTCAGTGCCTCTAATAGTTCAGAGTGGAGAAGGTTGGGGTATGCCCTGAAACAAGCCACCCCCACTTCTCCCTTTATGACCCAGGCTCTCTGGTTGGTTAGGGAAAGGAAATGAGAATTGAGGAAGTAATTGACATACTTCAGTGGTATGTTTCTCAGGCCTTTTTCTGGCTTTTATGATTCAAACTGCTGGTTATCTCTGCTGATACTTCCCCCTATGACAGGTTGCAGTCCCATGCTCTATCTAGCTAACCATTGGTCTCTTCATAAATGAGTTATATTTTCTTGAGGCCAAATTTGGCTTCAACCTTTCACCATGGACACCCAAATGGGCATCTTGTTTTGCCCCCCAGCCATCTGGGCAGTCAACCTCTTTGACTAATAATGTATTGCCTTGCTCTCCTGGCAGCCACCGGGGTGGTCCTACTGCTTCTGTTCTCCCCTCCAACCACAGGGCTCCCTTGTGCAGAGAGGTCTTCTGCATCCTCCAAAAATGGGATAATTGGAGTGTGGGTGATACTCCATCTACTCACCCTTTTCTTCCAGGCATGTACCCTCCAGTTTTCTCTTGCCTTTCTGGGGCAGTGAGCTCCTTCCTTGAGAAATCTCTAGAAGAGAAGTGTATATAGTTCACATTGGCTCCCAAACTCGAGGGACTCATGGCAAACTCTCCAAAAGTCCTCACCCTACTTCTAGCGGCAGCACTTGGAGGACATGTAAATTCTGCAACTCAATGAGCCCGCAGCCAGAACATGAGATGCCAACATCCAATTCCATCAGGTGCCCAGTGGTTCTGAGAGTTTTTCTATTAGAATGCTCCTGGGGAGAGAAGGAAAAGCTTCTCCACATAACTACTGCCTCCTCAAATGCCAACCACTGCCCTCCTCCTCCCCCCCCCCCATTCTCCCCCTTCTTTAGATTTTACAGGAGTGGATTCTAAGTTGAGTAGGGTGGGGGTGGTACTTGGGTACAGTTCTCTTTAGAATTTGAGAATTCAAGCCATTTTGACTTTAATGTTGAGCTCTAGATATTAATTCCAGCGTAACAGGAAAAATCCAACTCAATACCCTGTTACACTTATAAAAATGTTAAATATTGTATACAGGTGAGCCACACCCCTTGCAATTTTAAAAATATAAAATCATTCTCCCATGCATTTCTGAAGCTTATATTTTGCTCTTTAGCAAAAGACCTCAAAGCTATTTCCAGATCAACTTTTTCATTTTTCTCTCCTGTGTAGGTAACACAGGAAAAATCCAGCCTCTCTTGTATCCAGGTGGGACAATATGACTAAGTTCTTGCCAATGCAATGTGGGCACAGTGATGGAGTTCGCTTTCAGATGGGTCATAAAATATCTCATGCATCTTTTGCACTCTCTCCCCCATCCACACAACGGAAAGAAAGGACTCTAAGATGGTGGATCCACACTTGGAGAGAGACTGGGCCTTGAATTCACACCATTAAAGAGAATCAACTATGCTTTGACCTAGAAGTTAGACTGGTCATATTTACTGTTCCTCCATTCTAGGTGGACTGCAGAATAATTTCCAATTCTTGACTATTTCATACAATGAATAGCTTTGTGTGCAGGAGAGTATATTTATGTGCAGAAGTAGGATGGCTGAACCAAAGGGCATGTACAATTTTTACTTTGATAGTGCAAAATCCCTTTCTCAGAAATTATGCTGACATGTACTTATGTTTATAGTGTATGATAGTACCTAATTTCTTATACCCAATCTATATTTCTTTTCCTGTGAATTGCTTATTCATAAGCTCTGCCCATGTTTATACTGGGTTCTGTGAATTTTCCTTACATTTTATTTATTTACTTAGGAAATCTTTATTGAGCACCCAGTATATACCGGAACTCTCCTAGGCACTAGGTAAATAATGATGAATGGAAGTATCTATGGTTATTGAAGAAGATGAATAGGCTTGGTCTTACAGATTAATAGGAGTTAACTAGACAAGGAGAGAAAGAGAAAAGGTTCCAAGTAGAAGAACATCAAGTAAAAAGGCCCTGAAAGAAAGATTACTAGGAGAACCAAGTAAAGACACCTTGCTATTGAGTTTGAGACTGGAAAATTAGGAAGCAAGGCTATGGTGATACATGAGAGGCTAGGGCTAAGGCATATCCA